>NW_016690260.1:1656309-1974128 GCF_001604755.1 Lepidothrix coronata
CTGCTTAGCTGCATACTTGTTTCTTATCTTCTTGGATTTCTGCCATACTCTCTCCGGTCACTGTTGCTCCGCCGCCGCTTTCAGTATCTCCTGCTGCTGCTCACAGTGGAGAAACTCCTCCAGCCTTTGACCACAGCACCCGATGCAGTTTTAACACTGTTCTGGGCTTCCACAACCGCAGCCGGGGGCTGGGGGGGCCATGGCCCCCAGCGGGGCTCCTGCCCCTTCTCCCCTCGTGGCCTCAAAACAAACCTTTATTTCTGACGTAAAATGAAGAGGTTTCATGGCTTTCCATTTGGGAATCTTCCTCTATATGTCATTCCTGTTCTTTTCAGAAAAGGGCTAATGTTAATGTGAAAGGACTTCATTCTTCACTTTTGCAACACATTTTCAGGGGAATGGATTAATTTCAAAACAGGTACCTTTTCTGAAGAAACTTTTAGCTTTAAGCTTTTTATACATACGAGAATTTTTAAAGCTTTTTACAAATAAAGATTTTCAAGTTTTATGTTTACTTAGTGTCATTCCGTACAATTCTACCTGAGAATTGACAAAACTAATTTCTAAATTAATTTTGCTTCATACAGCGTAGGAACTTCAGTTGTATATCCATGCAGGTGTGATTCAGGTGGGCCCCTTTACAGAGTTTATAGAGATTATCTTGCTACTTCACAGACATGTCCCTATCTTCACATTCCTGCTTTTCATAGGTAGGCCTGGGAAATGTATAAATGATGAACATGATAGGATGGTGGCACAAACTTTTTAAGGAAGTTCAGAGACAGTGATGAAGATGGATCTAAGAGCTAACAAATTCCTTCTGTCAAAAACACTTGCATCACTGAAGAACATATGCCTTGCTATTCCTCTGTCACTGCACTAAAGCCCACTGAGATGTCAGCTTAAAATGATGGGAAGGTCCTCGTTCTCTGTCACAATAGCTCTGAAGACGCTACTGGGATTTTTTTCTTTTTAAACAATAACCCCAGTTGCAGAAGAACCATAAACTGTCATGTTGCTCCTTCTGAAAGCGTTAGTATGTAGATTTGGGTTTATTTAATTTTGCGATTGAAGTTTTTATTGATTCCCCTGAAGCATAGAATATATCAATATCTTTGGTTTCAAAAAAGCATTCAGTAGCACAGATATAGAGAAGGACTCAACACAGAAGCAGGTGCTTTATTTTAAATTTATGAAGCCTCCGTAGTGAAACCCCTGAGCATGCCGTCAGTAATACCTTTCAATTGTGCAACTCAGCAAGTCACTTCAGTGCCTCCTAGTTCATATGTTGGTGTTTTTTAACTAGAAAAAAAGGTTATTTATGACTCAGTAGGAACTAACATTATTACATAGAAAGATTTTAAGCCATCAAGTGAATTCCATTAGAAGTTATTGTAAATGATGTATGCTTATCCCCTTTCTGCCATTGGTAGGTGTGGCAACTTAACCACTGTCTCAGTTGCTCCTTGGTTGATTGCATCCAGGACAACTGGGAACGTGATGTCTTAAACAAGCTGTTTCAAACCAACCAGGGGCAATGGCTGGTAAGAAGTAGATCCTACAGAGGTGAGCTTTTATGATGAAAACTTCCCTCGTTTTCATCATAAGACACAGCTGCACTGTTGCACTGTCCTATTCCTAGAGGGATCTATGGACACCAGTGATCCCAAAGCACCCACTGACTCTTTTCAGGAACTCTCCATCAGAAGACTATGCATGTCGTGTAGTGTTACATCAGAAACAAAATAACTTGAATGCCTATAACCTGACAAAATCTTTGTTTCATGGGCCCCACCCCCAATGGATGAAGGCTGCAACCATTACTACAACAAAATAGCAAAAATCAGGTCTCATTGCTGAATCCACAATGGTAATATCTTTCTTTCCTCTCCACTATCTACTCCTATTCTTTCCTTATTTTCTTCCTTAAGTATTGTCTTTGTGATGCTTTTATACTTTCATAGAAAAGAAGCAAAATGGCCACATACCTCTTTTCCACTGCAATCAAATAGTTTTAAAATAAATTTCCCTCATATACACACTGGTCATTCAGTATCATTTCACCCTAATTCACCCCAAGGGATCTATTAACAGGAACCTCAGTTACCCTCCTTCAGAGGCGAATTGTGACTGCAGCCTGTGGCAGCCTGCCAGGGAGAGGAGGAGAGAGGTCCTTCCATTGGAGCTTATGAGGACAGGTATGAAGAATTATAACCTCCCTAGGTTTGATGTGGATGATGAAACTAAAGCCCTGGCCACTGGCTGCACACCTGTGACTTCTGTGATCTCTAGAGAGATATAGGCCTGTTAGAGCAGGTTCAGAGGAGAGACACAAAAATGATCAGAGGGGTAGAACACCTCTTCTATCAAGACAGGCTGAGATAGTTGGGGTTGTTCAGCCTGGTGAAGAGAAGGCTCCGGGGACACCTTATCGCTGCCTTTTAGTACTTAGAGGAGCTCATAAAAAAAATGGATATAGGCTTTTTATGGGGCCTGTAGTGATAGGACAAGGGGTAACAATTTTAAGGCAAAAAAGGGATAGATTTAGTTTAGCTATAAGGAAAAAATTCTTTTCTATGAGGGTGGTGACACACTGGAACAGGTTACCCAGAGAAGCTGTGGATGCCCCATGCCTGAAAGTGTTCAAGGGCAGCATAGATGGAGCTTTGAACAACCTGATGTTGTGGAAGATGATGGTTTTGGAACTAAATGATCTTTAAAGTTTTCTTCCAGCTCAAACTATCCTGTGATTCTATTATTCTATAAACCTATAAAACATATTCAATCTGTTCATGGCTACAGAACTTCCAACAAAGCCACTCATCCAACTTACATTCACGTTTTTCCCCCAGGGTTTTTTTATAGAAACACATTTCAGTAACAAACATATTGGTGGCCTTACATGGGGAAATCATTACAGCCCACTTACCCCTGAGTGCATGTGCATAATTCCTGGTATGTCATGAGAAGAGCAGGCCATATAGGATTGGTTAATTAATAAATGACATAGGTAAAAAACACTTTCATAGAAAATACAGCCCTAATCCCCTAGAATAATTGAAATCTCTTTTATGTAAACAGAGAAAGAGCCAAAGAAGAAATTGAATTCACAAAAGGAAACTCCAGATAAAAATGGAACAGAATTTACCTGAATGCATATGTTAGCTTATTAGTGTGAGTTTTTTTCAGACAGGAAGGATGTTGCCTAATAGCCTCTTTGACAAGCACCTGTCTGGTCAGCTTCTGTTTCCTCTTTAGACAGAGACTCCCCACCTAAGTGGTTTGTAAAGAGTTAATTAATTATTAATAATGTCTGAATACTTAATAGGCACAAGGGGCTATGCCACAACTGGATGTAAACATGCCAATATGAGGTGTTCTTTTTAGGGATGGATAAAAACAACCTGTTGACCCATTGGACTGCTTACAACGTTAAACATCTATGAATTGTTAGCAAACATTTGAATGTGGTTTGTAAACTAAGTCCTTAGTGGAAAATGTAATCCTTTTTCCTTTAATTTTTGTCCATTCATTGCTCTTAAGCATTAAAATGGTAACACAGCATAAGACAACGTTACAAAATCGTAAGTGCAAAAACAACCAACAGAGGGGAATACAGAGTGTTTGCAGGAGGACCCAAACAAGTGTTCCATGGCCTGCTCTGGGACATCAGACAGCGTGTGAAGGCTTCTCCTCAGTAAAAAAAGTGCCAAAAGAATTCAATAAACACAGATGAGCTACATTTTTGCTACAAGGGTGGCCATTCCTTTTGACCCTACAAGCCATGTGCCCAAATCTTTCCGTGGCTGAGAGCCATGAGACACATACCTCAGAGACCCTAAAGGAAAGGGACCTCCAGGAGAGTTTCAGAGGCAGGAAACACTAACTGCTCCCCAGAGCCCCGTTGTCACACTGAGGCCAGGGTGGTCTGCAGTGACTGCTCTGCTCACTTCCCCAGTGAGCCAACCCACCCCCCCCGCCCCAGTGGCAATTTCAGCTGCCTTGCCTGTCATTGCCAGGGCTTTTCCTCACACAGCAGAGTGGAAATCCCTCATAGACTTGCCTGTACCGTTGCCCTTCTTTTCCCAGGTTTGACCTCAGTAGGGGAGACACATTCCCAATGCTTGCTTGCCTCGAGCCACTGCTATTCTACGAGAACAAAAAGGGAAAATAAATTGGAGAAAGGGAAAAGTGCAATTGCTTTTCTGACCTTAGCTGTTATCTCATGCAGTCTTTGTCAGTTTGTCCTGTCTATCTGTTTCTTACTGTGTGTCGATTAAATGACCTCTTGGGTAGGAATTCTGTTTTCGCAATTGCAATTCCTACGTCCTCGTACCTAAATAAATCTATCCAGGAGCCACATCCACCTAACAGACCAATATCCTAAACCTCTGGTCTTGGAAAAAACCTTAAACTCCTTGGGATTTTTTCCTAAGACATTTTGGGGTACTATTCCTATTGTGGCCTCTAAAATGGGTTTGTTCCATTCTCAGTTCATGTTCAAACCACAAACGATAGGTTAATAATATTATTATGGCCTTAAACCAGCATGTTTTAGTGTACAGATGCATGGTCTCTCTTTAAGCATGGGCAGAATCTTTCCATCCTGCCAGGCTTAGTTCCAGATATCTTAACCCCACATAAACCTCACCACTCTTCACTGGAACACCACAAAAACCCCTAACAAGCAGTCAGGGAAACATTTGTTCCTCCTTTCCACTTCCAGAACGTCTGATCATTCAAGACCCATCATAAATGTTTCCTGGCTGACTTTGCCTTACACATGAACTGCGTTTTGACGTGTTTTTTCCCCTTCACTTTTTTCCCATTTTTATGAGCATCATTGCATTTTGTCAGCAAGCAACTTAGGCAAATCTCACAAATAGTTTAGTTAACAGCTTATGAAATGAAATGATGTAAGGAGCCACTCCAAAAAGGGTCAATTTAAGCAGACAGCCATGTCTGTAACCTCAAGGGACTTGAATTGGTCTGAGGGGAGGCACCAAGCAGTGTGGGCTCCCAAAGATTGCTGCCAGGTGGGCTACAGATGTTCGGATTCAGTCCACTTGCATGGCATTCACCTAGGGAGATGCTAATTTGGTCCTATGCTTGTAGAAGATTAGCATGCGTATACACAATCACCCTGCAGAGGCCCCTCTCTGGCTCTGCTTTCCAAAGGTTTAAAGGTAGAGTAAAATGGCTCTGTAGGAAGCCACAACACTGCTTGTATCAGTCCTGATTTTGAATTTGTTTAGTCAGCTAGCTCAGAAAAAAAAATACAACGTCCCTTACTATAGATGGAAGCTGTGTTTTACTGCACATGCAGCTGTGGTCACTGTCTTGCAGCTGTTAAATGAAGAAATACCATGTGAACACTTGGTTTGGTTTCAAAAGACCTAAAAACACTGGCCAAGAAAAATGGTACATCACGGTGCTGCTTGGCCATTTGCCAAGACAAAGAAACTTGTAGATTTCTAGGGACAAGAGGCCATGTGAAAGGAATTTTCCTCCTTTCAAAGGCACATCAAAATATACCGGAGGGGGTATTTATTTATTTATTTTGTATGTGCTCTTGGCAAAGGTTTGATTGATCACTAATGCAGTATCAGCATTAAACTCACATTACTTAATGGTCAACCCAGAAAACAAGGCAAAGAGGGATATTTTAAAACTGTAGGTCTGAAGAAAAAGGCAGAATTATTTCACACGAATAAAAAGTAGATGGATAAGAGTCTCAAAAAAGGAATTAAAGACAAAAGTTTATAGGGAAGAAAGGATTATTCTGTAGTTAAGGCTCAAGAGAAAAAGCTATTGGAGCAAAATTCTTTTCTGTTTTTCTGACTCGGGCTCAGATATTGGCATGGGTATATCCACAGGGCAAAATGGTGTGCTGTGGAGCAGAGATTCACAAGTTCTCCCTGCAAGACCTACCTCAAATCCCCAAGCAATATAGACACAATGCTCTGCTAATGGCAAATATTAATTTGGAGATGACCTTCCTCACTCCTGAACTAATGCATATGTCTCCCCAAGGAGCTGCACCCCAACCTCCTCTCACTTCCTGCAAAAGAGTGACAATTTCAGTGCCTGATATGCATCAGGAACAATCACATGCATATCAGGAAATTTTCTTTGGTGTCAATCGAACAATTCATTAAAAATGCAGAACAAAATAATAAGCCCTCTCATTGCTTTTGTTTGGCTGTTTATCCAGAAAGACAGAGAGAGGTGTTTAAAAAGCCAGGCAAAGAGATATAGGACACCCAAAAAGAGACCCCTTTGGGAACAACTATATTTTCTTTATTCTAAAGCATCTTCTGTAGTTAGCTGTGCAAAATGTCTGGCTTGAGCCAGCTCCTGGGCTTGTTTATGTACTGCAGACTGAGTGCCAAACTCTCCTTACAGGAAATGAGTGAGACTGCTAAGAGAGTATTCTGACAATACAAGAGAAACTCATAACTTCTGGTAACCATGCTATTTTATTGGTTTGTTTGTGTAATATTGATACTATATTAAAGGTCAAAGGTACATTAGATGTTAGGAGAAATAAATATGCTGGTGGACAGATAAATGCTATGAACCCCCAGTAATTAACAAGGTCCATATGTATAGTTTGTTCATAAGAGAATAAACTTTTTTCCTTCAATCTGAATAGAAAAATCCCTTTTTTGCTAAATCCATGTGCCGGGTTTATGAGCTAAACCTTGCTGCCCTTTCTCAAGGGAAACTCCCAATGAGCTTAGGGGGAGTTTCCTCTGAATAAGACTTTGGCCTGTTACTTTGGCCGCCTTTCCATTGCCCTTGAAAATTCCCTTCAGCTTAAGGCACCATAAAATTCAGTGCTGGAGTCAGTCCATACTGACCACACTTCTATGAGAAGAGGACATGCTCCCGGGCCCTTTTTCCTGGTTATTGGAAATAATATTTCCATTTCTACTCAATTTTCTTGCTTGCATTCCTCTGCATGTACAAAGCAAATGGAGGAAGTTAAGCTTCCTTTGTGCATTAGTCTAAAATAGCATCTGAGGACTGGAAGAAGTGGTTGTATTATGGATTTACTCCCAAGCTCTAGAAATCGCAGGATTGCAGTTCATTTGCAATAGAGAACTTGAGAAGGACATCCGTCCTGTTCCTAGTACACTAGCCAGATGGATCGTGCCAAGAATGTCCCACAGATCTTTGGTACAAGAAAGAGGTTAAAGTCAAAGCCATCAGAGCACCTGCATGGCATCTCATATGAAATAGGCTTAGGAACCTCCATCAGAAGATTACTATGGAAGCAAAACACCATTTGGAACTAAAGCCAAATGCTGACTAAAGGAAGCTGAATGCTTCATGAAGTGATCCCTCCCACAAATATATCCTGCATTTGCATTCCCTCTGTACTCTAGCAATCCTCTTCGGCTGCATCATTATTCCATTCAAAATGTTTGTCCCCTATGCCAAAAAATCAGGAGCAGTTGGTAGTGTCATTTGCTTCCCAGAGTTCCACAGAGCACAACTGAGGAGAGCTGAGATTCCAACCTTCACTGCTGGCTCTCCAGAGCCTTCCTAAATGTGGTTCTGAACTTTTCTTGGAGACACTGATCAACATTTGAATTTACAAAAATAGTTTGAAGAGTCAAAATCAATATGACATCTAACATTCTGGGAAAGAAATTTAAGTCTTATGATTAGCCTTGATCTTCAGGGACAGTTAAAGATTTCTTATAATGCCCTTCAGAGGTGTCCTGTTCTGTATAGAGCTTTAGAAAGGTAAGCCCATGAGTTTTGGATGACATACTTTTTTTATCCAAGGAACAAGTCACAGTCCTCACCAGGAGCATCATCAGGCCCACGCTGAGGCTGAGTGTTAATTCCCTGCCTAGCCCCTTCCCTGTGAACGGTTTCATCAGCAAGGCCAGTGGGATGATTGGTGTCAGGGCCTAGGAGGAGAAATGAGGGGTGAGCCATGACTCCTGTGTTGAGAACTTCCTTTGAAGGTCTGCCAGTCTAGGATCTTTCAGATAACACTTGTTTCCAAAAAAAATCTGAAGGTAATAAATTACAGAGAGTACAAGCTATTTTATGTTTTGTGGTGTGATGATCAAAAGATGTTATCATTGTGTTTCACATGTTTGCAGACAGTTAGTTGTTACTCTCAGTAAGTTACAGGCAGCTTTTGTTTCCCCTGAATGCTGAAACTTTATCTTCTTATTAAGGAATGGTCTGTGGGTGAGCGCACAAGAGAAAGAAGAAGAAGCTCTTTGCCTTTCTGGCTCCCCTTTCTGCCTTGTCCAGGATTCATCCTCTGATTTTCCAATGGGAATACTGACACCGAGAGCAATACTGGGAAACATAAAGAACAGAGGCAAAAATGACAGGTCCCTTTCTGGTTAGTATTTACAGCATTCACTCAAAAAATGTTAATAGAATATCCCAAGGGATTAGGATGACACAGCTCTGAGTTTTCCAGAAAGTAGCAAAATATTCTGTAAAGTGTTTGTGCAATGGAGTTTCAGCTCCATTACTGGATTACCAGGGAAGTCCTCCTCCAAGACCTACATCCTGACAGACACTTTGGCTTAAGAATCATCAAAAAAGAGGGCAAACCTTTTCTCTTAATCTGAAATCATGAGAAATTTTCAATTTTCAGGGTCCTTTGTTCTGGTTCTTATGTTGTCTCTATTTCCAGGTTCCATATGGTATCTAAAATGAAAATGTGACTGGCAAGTTTGGTAGTACAGATGAGATAGCAAAGACTGAAGTCAAATCCCAATAAAAAAACCAGCCACATCTCAAACTGACACCTAATGTTGATTAGATTTTTAGTATTTCTTTGAAAGTTTCCTCTTTGCATCTCAGGAAATAATTCCTGCCTTTTATTCTTTAAATGGAGAAGCCACTGGATAAGCAGAATCTTAAAATAACAGAAAACAGCAACAAAAATAACAAAAATAAGCATTTGTAATATAACATGAAAAAAAATAAGTATTTGTAATATAACATGAAACAGTTGTTCTATTGGCACACATCCGCAATAATTTTATATGCAAACTTTATAGATTTTGCACTGTTTCTTTTATCTGTTGTTTCCAATATATTTATTTCCATAAGAGCAGCTGAAAAGCTTTTAAACAATTCGGAAGGTTGGTCCTTATTTTTATGATTTAGGATGTGCAGTTATATAGACAGCTTGCATAAACTGCTGGTGGATAGTATAAATGGAGCATCCTCCTTTTCAAGCTACACAGTTTGCAAGCCTTGCGTAAATACTTACTGCTTATGGTACACTTCAATGCTGCTTTTTATTTCCTACAGAGATCTTTTTTTATGCTGTTGGATAGATGAAGAACAAAAAAAAAAGAACTGGGTAAATCACTTTAAATAAATAAATAAATATAAATTGACCAGATCCTTTACCCAGATCTGGAACTGAATAAAATTTAAATCCTTCTACGTGTTTACACAAGAGTTTGCGTTCTACTTTCTCGTTTAATCCAGACCTGTGATGATTAATCCATCAGTATACCAATCTGGTCACAACACAGCAACCCTGCAACGTTTCAGGAGGCTCTATGGTGGTAGGATTTCTAGCCTGGTTTCTATTCCACATGTTCTAAATTTGCAGAAATTTTTTGGACATCCAAATCTTGAAATATGAACAGAGGTAATCTGAGCTATGGGAAAAACTGGCTGCTAAATCTCACACTATGGCTCGAGTCCCATCTCTAGGTTTAAGGCTTGTTTGTCATCAAACCAAAACAGTGATAATATCACCCAAAATATACTTCAACTTCTATCTCAGCAATTTCAGTATCATAATATTTGTATAATAGCAAAATTTACATTACTTTCTTGTCTTCTCTACATCTTCAAAGCATATGTGGGATTTATTATTATCATTATTCTTCTTTGGTATTTTATCTGTCTCTCCATCTTTCTTTGTTTTGCTGAGAATGAAAAAGTGAATCAGATGCAATAAGTTTTGGTTTTGCCTTCAAAAGTTATGAGATCTGCAATCACACTCACCTTTCTCAGAAGAGAACATTGCAATATTTGGCCATATGTTGAGAGGATTCTGTGACTTGCTGAACTTTAACAGAAATGTCAGATTCCCTAATCAAAGTATGTGTCAGAGTTGCTCTTTCAAATGCTGGAGATACCATCTCAAACACTTCATTTACAGTGTCAGACTGCTGAAAAAGATTTGCTTAAGTTTGCTAAGGCCATTGAGAATCATATCCTTAATGTGTGGTTGGTATTGTCCTATTTGTCCTAGTAACCATATCTCTTAGAAACTAGCTAGATGACAAAGATATTTTCTCTAAGGATCTTTAACCTCTTGTATTTCATGTAAACTGTACAGAAAGCTTGCAATAAAGCATATTAAAAATATGGTTTCTCTTACCCTTTACCTAGGCATTAGTCTAATATTGCTGAATGCTACCACTGTGAATGGACTACTCTGTGAAATGCTGCAAAAAAAGACTGGAGAGATATTATGGTGGAGACTTCATAGTTTTTTCCCCTAAAAAACAAACACTGGAGCTATCCCAGGGTCTCCGTGCGTGATGTGGTTTAGCTCTACTAGCAAGTCCCTGGCAGTAGAATGCCAGCAGCAGACACAATCCATTTTGCATCCCATATAAAATGCTCTGAACTGTGCTCAGAATACAAGCCCAAGAAGTTTTGAAACAGTGTATTTAAGGGCATGATAGTGTTTTCCCCTGAGTCTTTTAAATTTTTATTGAAATCAGTATGTGTGAAAGCTGCTCAGATCCTTAACAATTTCCTTTTGAATTTATGACTTCGCATACTAAAAGCAGTTTTACATATATCTTCATTTTAATTCACATGGGAAAGATATTCACTAAACATTTTATTTCTTTTTTTCTCATGGGAGAGCTGCTGTACTCAACTGTACTTATGTTTTTGTTAACTCTTTTCAAAAGTCCAAACTGAACTTAGATTTTGCACCTTTCATTCAGGAAGAAATCCAAATGAAATATGGGTGAATTTAGACTGACCAAAGAATATAAATTGGATTTTAAGATTTTAATGGAAATGCAACCCTGTCCTTTGACAGAGACTTTTCCCACTCAGGGCAAAAATGGAGTTACAATTTGCTGAGCACTTTTAAATAGAAGCATCTCTAGTCAAATCTTCACCTGTTAAAGAAGTATGCCAGTTTCATTAAAAATTACATTAAGGAGAAGTAAAATATTTCAATAACTTATTTCCAATATTGCTCTTCCTTTTACATGTTTGGATTGTGGATTCTAACATTTATAGAAACAAAATAAAAATAAGTCTCTGTAACAGTGATTATGTCTAGGGTTTTGAACAAACCATAACAATTGCTAATGCTTTGCAATAGGCCAAGCCAAATCAAAAGGCTACTTTTAAAATATTATTTTGAAAAGGTCTTTCATTTTTGGCTATAACCTTGTCAGGCTCCCGATGGAGGTGATGACCCTGGCCTGTCCGTAAAAGGCCAGAGATATTCCAGGATGTTTCCATGCAGCAGTCACTGAGATGTATATAAACATGGATGAAGCAGCTTCTGGAAGATTCATATCCAGGATATTTACTCTGCACACTGCAATATTACCCAGAATAGCCAGTTTAAAGACTCCTTGGACACTGCAGCAGAGATTGCAGTGTCATCGGGCTAGGTAAGCATCCGACTGGAAGTGTTCCTGAGTAACCTGCTCTTGATCTGCAAAGGTGCCTTGCCACTTTAGCCAAGTCTGTGATTCTGCATTATGTCATTATTCCTCCTCTGTTTTCCCTGGCTATTTGAATATTTAACTACTTCATTTCACAATGCATATTAATGCAATACAATCGTAATACTTCCACCAACCCTTCCCAGGGCAATTCCCCCTCCTCTCCATTCTTCACTGCCCTTGGTTTGCAGTAAGGAGCCCTGACAGATCCATCTTCTCCCCCTGCCTCTCTTGAGGGTGGCACCCCTTCACCTTGCCCTGATGTGCAGAGCAAGAGCCGTTTCCCGGTCTGCCATGCTGCCCATATGAAACTCAGGGCTGAGACAAATGGGGAACAGCTTGGCCTGACTGAGTGGCACTGACATTCAAGCTGCTGCTGCTCCTTCAGACAGTCCTTTTCCAGACAATGTAATGAGGAATAAATTGAGACCTGGATGAATGCTCAATAGGAGATAGTTGTAAGATGCCCTCCTTCTCCCAGTGGTGCTTTCACCTGGCCCTCATTTCAATTGCTGAATTCATTTAAAGTTTATCTTTGTCCTGCGGTACCAGTAAGCAAGACTGGCAATTCCCCCAGTCCTACAACCTCACTTTGCTGCCCTTTTCTTGGATGCATTTCCTGTTAAAAGGATTCCATTTAATACCCTGAAAATTATCTGGGGTGGTGCAGAGCAATTTATTTTGTAAGCCTTATGCTATGGATTGAAATTGCTTTTCCTCATCTCTGTGCCTGGCTGCAGGGAGTGCAGTCCCCTCCCTGTGCTGTGCCTGGGGCTGCAGCAGCCATCAGTACTGAGCCACTGATGACACAGGCTCTGCCAGCACATAAACCAGCTCCTGGCTCCTTCCAGAGGGCAGGAAGCAACAAAACTAAGCAGACTTTACACACAATAAGCAGGTTTTTGAAGAGGCTCAATTCTTGAAAAAAAACAAGGCTTCAATTTGCTTAACACCGTCTGAGGGAAAGAAGAGGTTAGACCTGCTCTTCTCACTTGGGGTTTGTATCCAGAAAGATGCCTAAACTGCAGTCCCAAACATGGGGAGAATAATTAGGGGTCCTGGCACTGACCCTAGGTGCTTGAAGAGACAAAATGAGGGCAGAACAAAGTCACACAGAGTGAGAGTGGTGTTCTATCCTTCATCCAGATTGTTTTAGAAACTGAAAAATATCAAATTCAGAGGAAAGGAATCCCCAAACTTCCTGTTTTTCCTGAAGTAAAGCTGTCTCAGAGTCATCTCAAATTAGAAAGAGGATACAAAAGAGCCAACTCATTCGTTTGATATAGTTTAGCAAAGAATTCCGCTTCGAAATGCACAGGTCAACATTTTCTTTAATGACTAAATACTTGCCAGAATACAAAGAAAAGGAAGTTTAAAACTATATGAAAGAACCCTTTCTTCCCTCCTCTGCCCATTTGCTTCCCTACTACTATTTTTCTTTTAGTGAATAACTAAATGTCCCAGCCATAACTGCACACCATAGCTCAGAAATTATTCAGACAAACATTGTAAATCATCAAGCAGAATGCATTCCCTCATTATTTAGCAGCATTTAGAAGAGGATTTGATATGGATATATATAACAAGAGCATCTTATAGTACCTAAAATAAACTTGTCCAGATAGAAAACTTCATGCTTCCTGGTTTAGGTCAATCTCCAATTTCTAGGGATTAAAGTTAACCTTCATAAGAATAGATTATGCTACCACTTTCCCTGGAGTATCTTCTACTGTCTTATGAAGATCTTAGTCACTGCCAGAGGGGAGGCATTGTATTTGATGTCTTTGATCCCATAAGGCAGTTCCTACTTCTTGATGATTTATATTCCAAGTAGGCCAGAAAGGTTAAGAACGGAAGAAACGAAGTAACATAATTCTCACTTTAGCAATGGAAAACCAAGACTTGGACACCTTTGGGGCCTTTTTTAAGAGCATTTAAAGAATACGTTACAGATTTCTTCATTGTCTTATCCACAAGAACAACCTTATTCTTGACCAGTAATTTTCCTTTGACTGAATGGTACTTTTTTAAAAAACTTTTGTTTCAGAAAGAAAATTGTAAAAAAGTACCTTATCTTTAGACTTCCAGAATTCATCAGAGTTTGATTTCCAACTCTGGGATGGAGTAAACTTGGCTCACTTGTTACTTATATTACTTCCAGAATGTGAAAAACCATTTGAGCACTTCTTTAAAAATACAGAAGTGATGGAATCTGAGATTCATGTACTGGGCACAAGAGGTACAGAGTGCTGAGAAATAAAAATATATTTGTGGCCAATTCTTTAGAGAAACTCCTCATGGAAGATATGGTTGATCATGATTTCCCTGTAGTGCTGTGAAAATTAATACTGCCTGGGTTATATCTATCCTGTAAATGAAAAGAGTTCAAGAGAAATATCAGCTTTGGCCTTGCTTTTAAGAATGTGTACATTTAGGGGATCTGAATAGCATAGCTTGCTTTAGTCCTAGATTTTTCTCAGTGTTTCTGATTTTCATGCAGAATCTGAATATAATTTTGAATAATTCTTGATTGGGAGAATTTTTTTCCCACTGGTTCTTATATCATTTTAAATGATCTCTCTTCTCTCACTTTTTCAGCTTGTAAAACATAGTTAACAACTAATCTGGGAAGTTCTGCACCTAAAACCCTTTCATAACATGACATGATTGGAGTTGTATCAGGTATTCAGAATGGGAAAATGTTTTCTATTTTTAGACCCAGGTATTAAAGATGAGTCCAGATGAAAGAATGAAAAGAAGACTTCTGCCTCCTCCCTTTTAGTGTGAAGAGTGTTTAAAGGTGAAGTTGAAGTTACCACAATATTGTTGTAACAACTGAGCTACGTAACGAATGACTCCTAGAAGGAGGAATAAATAGTTCTAGATAGTTGGTGAATTTTAGTTTATAAGAAAAAGTATAAATTTGTATTTGAAAAGAGGAAAAAAAATTGCTGTATGATCTTTGGATTCCACAGCTCTCTTCACTTAGATCTCCCTGGTTCAAGCACGGGAAATAGGCTATTCAAAATTATTATCTTGCAAAAGCAGTTGGAGTTTGATAGAAGGAAAACTTTCAAGCAGAGGTGGTTTCCAGTCCTTCCGATGTGTGAGAAAGGATGATCAGTGAGCATCCACCTTGCACAGTCTGCATGTTTGTCAGTGAAACAAAGGCAAGGAAGTACATTTACCCTCCATAAATATGCATTGCATCAGCCTTGAGGTTTCAAAACCAAATTAAATTTCTTTCCTTCTGGTCTTACTGTTGTATGGAGTGGCTGCAGGCTACTATACCACCACCATTTACACTGCCTTACACACTCAGGGGTTTTACGAAAGGGTCTGTCAGTGTTTTACCAGCGTTAAGGGCTCACTGGTATTTTCCAAATTATGTGCAGTCTCTCTAGTCACAGATAATGAATACCTGTAAAGTGATAGATGCTCAAGCATAGCAGCTTTTAGCTTCATATATCCTGAACTGAGGGTCTGCTACAAGCTTATCCCTTCTTTCTGCTTTAAACCTTACTGTAGAATGACTCAGAGAATTCCAGGTCAAAATAAACAAATCAGATTGACAGAATGGGAGAAAAGCAGTCTAAGAGAAGCCTGTCAGCACAACAAGCTCCCTTTTCTAACCTGGCAGCAATTCCCTCTGGGTTCCTGCCGTTCTCCTATGCATTTCCCTTCCAACCCTCATTTCCCTACGGAGCTACCTCAGCCCATCTGATTTTGAACATCTGTTGGCACTGAACTCCTGCAACTCTCAATCTGTTTCCCTTTGGCTTCCTCCTTCCTTCCAGTTAATCTTTCTTATTTTTGTCTTGGTGAGACTTCCTGCCTTCTTCTCTCTGTCTTCCTGCTGCTATCACCATTTTCATCTCTTCACTTTGTGGGTGACACCAGACTGACTCTCCCTGGTGAGGAGATCTGAGAGAGTGACTCCCCACTCCCCTGAGGCACCTGCATCTGTCTGCTAACATGCTATCACCCAAGGCTCAGTGTTACTCTTCTCCTCCAGGCTCCCAGCATCCATGTGCTTTCCCTTTGGTTCTTATTGTGTTCTTTTGACCTAAAATAATCTGGATGCACAAGCTTGTGCATGAAACCAGCCCAGCAGAAAACGGTGAGTGGTTCTCTGCAGTTCAGTGAGTTAAGCAGGCTGGCTGAAGTAGGATGCTGCTATAGGAGCAGGAAGTTTGGTTTTCTTGCCCTCTGTACCTGTAAGTCCATAGCGGCAGGATCATATTGTAGAAAAACAACTGGGTGTACAGAGGAGAGGGGAGATAAAGGAAGGGAAGTAAATGGATTTGGGGGAACCACTACATCACCTTAGGCTTGATCAAATTTGTTCCACCATGTGGGATATATTCCATAGGCTGAGAAATACTGTAATTTTTTATACATTGCTGCCTCCAAGCAGGCCTTCCCATGGCAGAGTGCAGTTCCTGCTCAGTCCCACAGGTATGTTAGACCAGGCTGAACATAAGCCCAAGAGCATTTTAGCAACTCAGGCCCTCTGTCTGGAGGAATGATGAGAGAACTTGGGTTCCCTCACTTTCATCTGATAATTCTTGAGAGTAATTTTGTGTTTTGTCTCATCAAAAAGACACATAAACATAACATGTTAATTACATTATAATTCAGCCTTAAAGCAGAAGAAACTGAGACTGCAGAGGTTAAGTTACATGTGTCTACAAAGGGAAGAGTCTGAGGTCAGCCCATCTCTTCGCTGTGTTTCAAGAACAAGAATTTTAACTTCTTAGTTGGGAGAAATGATATTAAAGTCAGCAGGGTGTAATGGCAGAAGCATAGAGCTGAAGTTTGACTTCAAGCTCGTCCAATAACTCTCTCTGAGTAGCCTCAGATAAGCATTTTATTTCCCTAATGTAAAATAATAATGGACACCAGTACTCTGACAGGCACATCATTCTTATTCCAACACAAATTGGAAACCTAGTGTTTGGAATAATAAGCAGGGGAAATAAAAATTAAAAAATTGAAATAGGGGACTAATTTTAGAAAAGCATGTACAGAGTAGTGTGAGAGGAGTTTAGGGAAAACAAATGTACATCTGTCCCAAGGGACACTTTTCATGCCTGTTGTTCTCTTATACATTTCCTGCACAGAAGCACGAGCTTGTATGTGACCTATAAACAGGTAACATCTTTTTTTGCTACTTCTTTGAGTTTTGAAATAGTGAAATTAGACTGAGCTATTCCTGGTTCATGCAGTGTAAATGAGAAGAATCCAGCCCTGTTAAATATCTGACCTAAAAAAAAAACACCTATGTGTGTTTCCAATGCAACAGTCTGCCTTATACTCCTTATTTCATGTAATACTTTGTTGTACCAACAGCCACGAAGGCAACTTGTCAGCAACAATGGCAAACATACACAGATATATTGTTAGTGTAAAATAGTTGTGCTTGATTCCCTTTCTTTCCTTGATTTTTCTGAGGAATCTTTTGTAGTCATCTTTTTCCATTCCTGTATATGTGCAGTTGATAAATTATTTCTGTTCACTTTAATCCATTTTTTATTATTCTTCTAGATATTTTTATTTTTTCTGGTGTTGCTGAAAATAAATCTTTTCAAGAGCTTGGCAGTATATTTGGAAGGATGTTTTTTACAGTATGAGTGCTTCTTCCAGGAGTTATTAACGAAACAGTGGTTTGAAATTAGTTAATTGTCTTACCTTAAAAAATACATGTATTCATGACTGCTGTTAACTAAATTGCCATGTATTGGTTTTGACATATTCCCCACTTGAGTTTTCATGCTGTCTCTTTGTTTCTATGCTAAGTGCATGAGCAGTGTCCTAGTGCACCATGGTTCTGCAGCCCCATTTCCTACATAAAAAAGGATTCTGCAGTCAGCTCTTGGGCTTGTACTCCTCTGAATTCTGAAGCTGTTGACTGATTTTTACAGGGAGGTAGATGTCTCAAAGATAACCAAGTTCTTACAAGCTTCAATAAAACAAGTTGCCACATACAGGAAGGTCTTCTAAGTAACTTAATTGAAGGAAAGGAACAGTATATATGCACATATGGTCAGACTTCAGAGAATCCAAGCAGAAGAGAGACCATATAAAGATATAGTTAAGACAGAAAAGTGCTTTAGTCAAATCTTCTTAAAAACCAAAGTCATAGAAACATAAAATTGTTTAGGTTAGAAAAGACTTCTTATGTCATTGAGTACAACTGTTAACCCAGAACTACCAAGTCCACCACTAAACCATGTCCCAAAGTGCCATATCTGCACATTTTCTAAATATGTCCAGGGATGGTGACTCCACCACTTCCCTGGGCAGCCTGTTTCAATGCCCGACCACCCTTCCAGTGAAGAATTTTTTCCTAAGATTAATCTAAACTTCCCCTGGGACAACTGAGGCCATTTCCTCTTGACCTATCACTTGTTACTTGGGAGAAAAGACTGACCTCCACCTCACTACAACCTCCTTTCAGGTAGTTGTGAGAGTGATAAGATCTCCGTTTCTCCAGGCTAAACAACTCCAGTTCCCTAAACCTCTTCTCATCAGACTTGTGCTCCAGACCTTTCACCTGCATCATGGCTGTTTTTTGGACACACTCCAACACCTCAATGTCTTTCTTGAAGTGAAATGCCAAAAACTGGACACAGTGTTCAAAGTGTGGCCTCACCAGTGCTGAGTACAGAGGGACAATCACTGTCCTAGTCCTGCTGGTCACACTATTGCTGATACAGGCTCGGGTGCCATTGGCTTTTTGGCCACCTGGGCACTCTACTGGCTCACGTTCAGCAGCTGCCAACCAGCACCCTCAGGTCCTTTTCTGCCAGGCAGCTTTCCAGCCGCTCTTCCCCCAGCCTATAGCACTGCCTGGAGTTGTGACCCAAGCGCAGGACTCAGCACTTCGCCTTATTGCAGGGCTTCAACCCGTCAATCCAGCCTTTCCAGACCACTCTGCAGAGCCTTCCTACCCTCCAGCAGATCAACACTCCTGCCCAGCATGGTGTTGTCTGCAAACTGACTGATGTATTTATAGAAATATTTTTTATTGTCTTTTATGGCAGTAGCCAGATTTAAATTATGTTTGGACTTCGGTACTTCTAATTTTCTCCCTGCATAAACTCATGACATCCTTGCAGTCCTCCTGAGCAGCCTGCCTCTTCTTCCAAAGGTCATAAACTCTCCTTTATTTTCCTGAATTCCAGTCAAAGCTCTCTGTTCAATCAGGCTGATTTTCTTCCCTGCTGGCTTGCCTTTGTCCTTCAGGACTGTTTCCCAAGAGATTCTGTAAACCAGGCTCCTTGGGAAGTCCAAGGTAGCAGTTCTGCTTGCTTGCCTTCCTTACTTCTCCTATGCCCAAGACAGTCTCCACTACATCACCCACCAGTCCTTTTCTGTTCACAAACAGCAGGCCCAGCAGGCACCTTCCCTAGGCTCACTCACTAACTGTGTTAGGAATTTATCTTCCACACACTCCAGGAACTTCCTAGACTGATTCCCCTCTGTTGTGTTGTATTTCCAGCAGACATCTGGTGAGTTGAAATCTTCCATGAGGCAAAGGGACAGCAATTCTGAGTCTTCTGTCAGCTGATCATAGAATATTTTATCTACATCTTCATCCTGGTTGGGTGTTCTGTAACAGGTTCCCGCAGGGTATCTGCCCTGTTGGCCTCCCCTTTGGTTCTCACTCATAAACACTCAATTCTAGTGTCACCATCTAACTGCCTCTAATGTATACAGGTCTACCCCACCACATCTCCTTCCTTGCCTGTGCTTTCTGAAGAGTTTGTAGCCATCCATTGCAGCATTTCAGTTGTGTGAGTCATCCCACCATGTTTCTGTGATGGCAACTATGTCATAGTTTTCCTGCTGCACAATGTCAACCAACTGAGAAACATAAATCATAGCAAATCAGACTTCATTAATTCTATGGCTCACCAATATAATTGTTTTCTTGTGCCAGCTCAACACATTCTCATCTTGTTTCCTTAGATGAACTTACATCTGTAGCCAGTGTATTTTTATTCTGTTTATTCTCAAAGCAGATCCTCCTGCAGCTGGACATTTTTCCCAGGCTCCTGCTGGTTTCACCTCTACTGCATTTCCAAATATTTATCTTGCTTGCAATGAATCAAACTCTATCTCGATTTTAATAGACTGGTAAGTCAACTGAATCAGCACTGTACCCATGAATAGGACCTATGGCTACATCTGTATTAGTAAATTAAGCATGCCTAGGAACGTTTGCTGGCACTGAGGCAAACTGATGCAGAACAGCCTGCATCCATGCTATTGAATTAGTTCACCCTCCAGAACAGGGTATTTGCAAACTGCCTATGGAGAAGGATTCCTTCTCTGTGCTGTTCCTGGGAATTGCTTGGCATTCTGTTAGATGGGGTGTTTGTATCTTCGCCAAAAACATGCCAGCCATCATCCTAACAATTTCATAGTATAAATAATCAAGCTCCAGTGCCTGGGAATGTCCCCTGGCCCTGTCTAATTAACTGCATAACATGAAACTCCTTCATCCTTATCTACAGGCAGTTTGTGCATGGTCATCTCTGCTTCCAGTGTGCCAATTCAACTGCTCATATGATTTGGGCATAATCTATAAACTGAGTATATGAGCTGAGCCTCCCTAACCTGTCCAATTTAAAAAAAAAGAGTAAGGTCTGACCTATCATTTGAATGAGTTCAAATTGTTTTGACCGAAACAGAGAAACTGCATCTCATATAATCATCTCATCTGAAGGATATAAGGGACAGGATTTCTGCTGAATGGCTGACGAATCAGGGCAAACCAAAGAAGTCGTGTGAATAAAACTGATTCCACATAGTCCTGAAGTTTCAAGTTCTCAGTGGTCACCCTTTTTTTCGTAAAAGTGTAATTTTCCTATATTTTTCAGTGTAGTGATTAAAATATAAGGCCAACAGGTGCTGAATTGTTTTACAATGTGTTATACATACTAGTTTTTCATTGGTCACAATCAGCATTCTTATAATCTGCTGGAGAATTCTGTTTCGATTTGTTGGTTTCTCACCTAAGCCAAGTTTCCTTCCTTCCTTCCTTCCTTCCTTCCTTCCTTCCTTCCTTTCTTCCTTCCTTCTACTCCTTCCCACATCACAAAATACATAACTAATCTGTAAACTCCTTTGAAAAGCCACAGTCCAGAAAAGCACCTAACCACATGCTAATCTCAAGTGAAGAGGCTACTCATGCTTCAAGTTATGCAAGTACTTAAGAGCTTTGTAGATCAAAGTCTGGATTTACTGATGTGTATCTGAAGATCAGAGGCTGATGCATTCCTCCAGAACACCTTGGAAAAAGGTTTTGTTTGCTCCTTCTTCTCTGTTTGCATTCCTCTGAGACTTTGGTAATGAAGGGAACTATTTATTTTCTTGTTACTAATGTTCTTGACTGGAAAGCAAAAATTCTATTTTAGTAGTACATTATTCTGTCTCAAAAGGGAGAAGAAGAGGTAATGATGGAAATTGTTTATGAATGAAATATACTTTGGATTAAGGTATAAAGCTACTTTATTGAGCTTTGTTAAAGGGATCTGCTAGGGATAAAAGGAATTTGAATGGAGGCTCATGGCACTGCAGTGCTTGTGCCTGGACCAGGGCTTCTATGCTTCCAGGCTCCTTTTCTCAGGATCTTCCTTCTCAATAGCAAAAGCTATGCCCTCACGGAGCTAATCAAGAAAATCTCAGCTCAGTGGAGTTTTTTTTCTTTCTAATAATTTGTTTCCATTACTTCTTGTTTAATTTATTCTCATTTTAGAAGAAGTTTACATGATTTAAATACTAAGTGCTTTAAATACTAAGTCACCTTTAATTTCATTTTTCAAATCATGAGTTAATTAAAACAAAGCCTCAACTACAAAGCAAAGAATTATTTCACAGTCACTCAAGCTCACATCTCTCTGTGAGCAGAGAGGAAGAAGTAGAACTGACTGATCTGCGGGAGAGATGAAAGCAAAAAGGACCTGCTCCCTTAGAGCCTTGCTTCTTGGTTTCCCTGGACACTGTGGGAAATCCCCAGTGAATATACCATGGGACAAAAATTTTCCATGAAACTTGGAGCCAGAGAAAACCTTTCTTGTAAGTCTTCTGACATGGCAACATCATTTTTCCAAAGAGAAAAAAAAATAATCAGTCCTTTCCAACATGCCTTCATCCTGGTCCTTCGCTCTTGGCAGGTGACAAGATCTAGATATGGTCTTGTGTTTACCTTGTGACTTCTCCCTAGCACAGTGACTACCATTTATCAGCTTGTCATAATGCCTGCAATTCTTGATGGGATTTAGGTGTGCAAAGATGCTGTACTTGAGAAGAGGATGGCTCTGCCTCCACTGGGATCTAGGCATGGCCAAATAGGAGACCCAGGGCTTCATCCTCTAGACAACCACCCACGCTGTAGCTTTCTTGGTAAGATCTCAGTCAGTGCAGAGGTGGGCAGGCAGCACAGATGCTCTTGATCCGTGGAGGGGGCCTTCCTTTCTCGCTGCAAAAGGACAGCTAAAATTCATTTTGAACACTTGCTGAAATCATCCCTTAATGCTTGCAGGATCTTTTTTGAGTAGGAGGGGAAAAAGTCCTTTAGACCAAGATACCAAGATTATACAACTCAGTGTATGAGCCAAAATCCTTAACAATATGGAGGGCAAAAGAGCCTCGAGGAAGAAAGCTCAAGAAGAATCAATTAGCACTTTCCAGTCATCAAACCTGAACATGCATAACCATAGCTGTTCATCACTGTTGAATCTGTTCCCACACAAGCAAATACATGGGTGGTGAAAGTAAATAGCTGCATTACACTAAGTGCTTCATAATCATCCTTAATTATGAAGAACAACCATTATTACTATTATTATTGCTATTAGACCTGTTACACATAACACTGGCTTTATAAGGATTTGAATTAGTCCTTAAAGTGTTCCATAGTAAATGGCACCATTCTATAATTTCCGTCTCTATTTTCTGATTTTTTTCTTTAGTTGTGCTTTACCATAGTAAAAATATAGTTATACTAGTGAAAGAGATTTCCTTTCTCAATTTCACACTCTTTTGCTCCTTCACTAAAAGAATGTTATTGTGTCTTAGTTGTTTCTCATTTCTATAGCGTTTGCAACAGCCTACATGTAAAGCCCTGACAGATATGAACAGTTTCTATAAGAGCAAAGATCTCTCCCTAACATCATTATGCTAATGCATTGTGAGCATAGCACCTATGGGAATTTCTTGTTGTCAGGGTTTTTTCCAAAAAGCATGTGTTATGCCAGTGTAAAATATACACTGTCTCTGCTGCAACATTAAACCAAGGGAGAGAAAAAAATTTAATCCAACTTGTAGAGCAGTTGTTCAAAACTAAATAGAGCAGTCACTTTCACAGAGATAAGAACAAACTAAGGCTCTGGTGGAAACCAAATTCCTGACATTGTATTTCACTCCCTACCTTTCTTTTTCATCACTATGCATGCCTAATCAGAGTAAATTTGGTCAGGCTGTCCCTTTCCCTCTGCAGAATCTTGTTTCTCTGTTATGTCAGCCTTTGCCAAGAGGCATTAAATGGCTTTCTGTTATGGACTAGAAAGATCTTAACTACACGTCCTAGGTCCAATTTTCTTTGTATAACACTGCCCACACTTACAGTCTTCCTTAAGGTTATCCAAGTTACAAGTCCACTAGTCATTTAAAAGGAATTCCAGGAGTTAAAACTCAGGCTCTTATTTACTATGCAAAATCTGTGATTATAAATACAAGTTGCTGACTTCCTGGGAGCATGGTCCACCTCTATCTTAATGGGGGTTCTGTGTCACAAGCATTTTACTGAAAGTGTAAGCACTTTAGTAAGAAAAGGATTGATTTTGCAACGGGCACAAGATTCTAATGATTGAAAATAATGTATTGATTTTTTTTAAATTAAAGCCATCTTTCTATTCATAATGGAAGGTCCTGCCCTTCTTGAGATTTATCACCATAGTCCTTGGATGAAGCTAGCAATTTTGTTCTTACACAGTGAATATAAGGGAAGGAATAGACTATTAAGATGGATGGCTTTTTTATTTTATTTATTTAAACCAGGTTAATATTAGCTTTTTATGTAGACAGAGAACTGTGGGCAATAAAATCCTGGGAATTAGGTGAGAATAGATACACCAAAGAAAGCAGAAGCCTAGATTCTCTATGTTGCTATACCCAGTGTACAGCAGGACTTGAAAGTAGTCCTTCAAGCCTTTCAAGGCTGAAACTTCAGACTTTCATGGACCTGCACACAGCTGCAAATGCCTGGTTGGAAAAATAAGACTCAAGGCATACACTTGAAATAAGTCATGCTCTGCCTGTGAACTGCCTGCATCACTTGAAAGCACAAGAAAGTAGAGGAGGAGAACACTGAAATGTGTCTTGTGAAAGATGTCTTGTGTTGTTACAAATGTAGACTCGAACCCTTCAAGGTAAATTTGCTGAGTTACACTGGTTCTAGGGATTTTGCTAAGCTAATGAGTTCACATGTGCAAGGACTGATGCTTCTAGGACTAGTTCCCCAGCTATGATGATGTTTTCTGACCCAGAAGAATCTGCAAGGAGAACATGTCTCTCTTCACTCTTCATCATTATTGATGATGTACAGCACTGCTCTTTTTTTCAGATAGCATTTTGTTGTTATTATTATTATTCCATTTCTTATTGCTTGTTTTATTAATTTCCTGTCATTTGGTATAATCTGCATGGTTAGCATCCTGTGCCAATGATAAAAGCAAGTAGATTGAAACCTTCCTGAGCAGGCAGCATGGGCCAGGTTTTGCCAATGATATCTAGTAGCTCCACCAAGATGGGGAACAGATAAAAGCCAGTCACTGGACAGCAACAGTGATGGAGCCTCGGGGTACCTTGTGGTTGTTTCTACTCCAATGTTATTAGCATTTTCTGTGCCAACAAAACACAGAAGTCTCCTATTTTCATTTTTGCCTATCTATAATGTTTGATCCAATGTTCACTACAGCAAATGGGAAGCTTTTTGTTGGTTTTTTTGGGGGGGATTTGGTTCTCACAGTGCTTGTGCAAACCAGAATTGTTTAACCTACACTCTGCAAGCCACGTGCAGGCTGCTAGGCTAATTTATCTAGGTTAGGGCCTGCCCAAACCTCCCTCTTCCCCTGGGAAAATGTTCCCTCTCTGTCATGTGATTCCCATGATTTGCAAAGAAGGCAGCCAGAAGCAGGCAGGCTGGGTGGTTACAGCAGATGATGTGCCTGTCTGGCTTCCCACTTACTTTTTTGGGATATCTGGTTCCTACCTATGTTATTCTACTTTACAATGTGTGCAAAGTCAGTCACGTAAGCACGAGCACATTAAAACCATGCATGTAGCAGCAAGTGCACAAGGAGCCCTGTGAATAGCCTCTGCTCCGCAGAACAAATTATGTTCCCCTCCCTGCTGGAAGAGTTAGGTCCCACATGATCACAGTCATAATATCACGTACCCAGACCATAGACACAGCGTGCTGGGTTAGTCTGCGGTCAGAGGGAAGGAGGTATGTGGCTTTTGCTGCTCCTGCTGGAACCAACTTTTCGTTCTTTCATAATGTAAAATTCTCCCTGGGTTGCAGCCCGAGTCTTTGAGGAGGCAAAACCACTTGCAGAATGTCATGAAGAAAGCAAGCTGCTATGCTAAAACGCTGGCAGGAGTTCAAACCCAGGAGAAAGTTTAGAGTAGTAGGAAAACACAACACACGGAAATCATGTGAGCAGCACTTTCTGTCTGCTGCAAATAGTGTGCATTTGGGCAAATTTTCTCTATCATACAACAAAATGGTTTTTTTAAGAAAAGAAGAAGGAAAGTGAAAGAACCTTTTCTTAAAGGGAGACCACCTGGTATGAACATAGCAGTGGTTGTTAGCTTTGGCAGTAATTAAGAGGGGGCAGCTATTCAGCAGCCTCAGCTTGTTGGCAGTCTCTGCTCAGTGCCTATTGCTCTGGTGTTCATAATCACTGACCAAGGACACGCAATAGGAAAATTAAGAGTTTGAATGGGTTTGTAAAGGACTGACCTGTTTTGCTGTCTCTGGAGTGACTCTTTTTAACGAAGGTACACTGAGTCTACTTAACCCTGCAAAGTGCAGTTTACAGATACCTCCAACAAATTAGGGGTATTCGACCAGTTAAATTAATTAAAGCAGTGTTGACATGCACAGACTGCTTCTGAGGCTTGGCTAACTAGCTCAAAGTGAGCTCCTCGGTTTTATGCAGCTTAGACATACTTTAGCAGGGCTGCGTGGGACTTCATCACTGTCACACACTGAGCACTTCTTCTGTCTTCCAGTGCTAACACTTGCTGTCTTGTGCCAACACTAGCTAGTCCCTCTATAAAAACACTTGGTTGCACATTTTGCAGCTTCTGTAAGCCATGTTCTTGGCTTAGTCTCCAGAGGCTGCAATCTTCCCTGTCTCTCTCCTGACATGTCAACCTCCTGTTGATTTTTACTTCTCCAGTTCCCTTCAATGCCTACTTCTTGCTCCTTCATGCCAGGGAGTTGAAAAGCCAGTTTCCTTCCTCTTTATGCTGTTTTCTCCCTTGATTAGGGAACATGTAGGCTCCCAACTCACTCTTGTGGATTCTCCCAGCCAATTTGCTTTGAGTACATTTGCCTCAGTTATAGTTCTCATACCCTTTTTTCTCCCCATCAGAATTTAAGTTTGATCTTGATTCCCCCCTTTTGTTTTCCTGCTCTCTGGCACAGTTTTGTTCATGTTTTAGGCCAAATGATAGCTAAATCAAGCCTTGAAATTCTGGCCAGGCTAGCACCTATCACAAAAACAAGCATTTATTTGGCCTTACATTGCTGAGAGGTTTAGCTTCTTCAAAGGAACTTTCTCTTTTGAGCAGAGGTTTGCTGCTAACCCGAGACATCAGCCCGTCTCAGGGGTCTGTCAAGGTGGACAGTACAGCAAAGTAACTGATTCCTGAGCACAGCAGTCACACAGATGCTGAACAAATGTATTCTTGGATGTGCAGCTATAGCTTTTGCACACCCAGGAAATACAATTTCCTTTCTGCAGCTCATCTTCTTTTGCTAAGGTTGGCAAAAGGACCCTTGATTCTCTCTTCTCTTTTTTTTCCTTCTCCTGTGGAGGATCTTAAAGGCACATCTCAAGGTTTTAGTGATGCTTAAATGGAAACAAGATAACCAGTCCATATAATGGGCAGTTTCCTGGCAGATTCTCTTTCCTTAAATGTACTGAATCTGAATTTAATGAGTTGAAACTCATGACTATAATTAGCAAAATGCTTAAGATACTACTCTCTGAACTTAATTGAATTTAATTTACAGTCTGAACAAATACATTTACAAGTTGAAGCAAATGTTTGCCTTTATTTTAAAGTATTCATTTCTTCTTATCTTCCAGACCTTAGTGAGGCAAAAGTTCACTCATTAAGCTTTGTGGTACTAGGACATCTGACTTTACTTGGCTTGAAAACTGAATTTGTGAAACTTGATCCCTGAACATATCATAAAAGAACTTAAGCTCTTCTAATAGAAAAAATGTTATTAGCTTTTTAAATGTATGTGCTTAAGCCTTAAAGGAATCCTGTGTAGTATTAGCACAGCAACCTGCAAATTCACAAAATAAGGGAAATAAAGGACTTAGCAGTAATTAAGCTGTGGACAGTATTTGAAAAAGATAGAGAGTTTTTGTTCTGGATTTTTAAATTTTTTTATTTATTTCAGATCAATTTATAAGCATTTTGCTATGAAAGGCTCTGTTGCTCTAAAGTCCGTTTTACTCTGTCACATGGGATTCTATTGAGAGGGTTTGTAAATGATACCTATATAAGAGACAGCACAGTTTGTTTTTCTATGGAATTTCCTAATATTGCTGTTAGCCAAGAACATCATGCTTTACAGATCCAAGCACCTTGAGCAGCAATTTTTCGCCAACCTGAAGTCATGAAACCAAAGGCAGAAATCAGTATGAGGAGACTGGGCACCTGACTGCAATATTAATCTTCAGAGCCCGTTAAGGTAAGTAAAAACCCTTTCTGTTCTGGACTTGGAGAGAAAATTCAGCAACAGTTAGGGACTCTTGCTGAAGCCACAAGAAGCCAACTATTCATTAGAATATGAAGTGCTGGAAAGCCATAGCTGGTAATATCCTGCAGTAGCAGGTGCAAGGGTTGAAGTTAGACTGAGTAGAAGAAGATGTAAGAGGTGAGAAAAACATCAGCCTGTGAGCAGCAGAATGACTCCCAGTCCAGGCTAGGGGAGAAGGACACACTGAACAAGTTCTCTGCTCTCGTCTCCATGTTCCTATGTCAATATTTTTGGAAAGAGACTGTTTATTGAGAAAACCAGTTAGAGAAAACTGAGTGCAAAAGCATAGCTATGTGGTTACAGGTGTGCAAGGCAACTAGAAGATAGCTTTTACTCTCAGATGTTCCAGTTTCATCCTGCTTTGGGAAACAACAGAAAATTGTGATCTAAGCCTAACAGTGAAGGCTATACTCTGACAATGACTTTTTCTTTTATCAAAGGTGTAAAGAGCATCTTACAGCTTTTTCTTACAGCAAATAGGCTACTGCACATCACAGATCACTTGGCCTGTCTTCAAAGCTGGGAAAAAATCTCTGTCCTCTTCCTGAGTGCCATGGGTAAAAATATCAATGTGCAGTTTTGTGATTTCGAATTCGACAGTGGTCAGAATTGCCAAATGGGATTCATTAAACTGTTAAACCCGGCACTCTACAAGATACCTAGTGCTTGTCTCTGGTAGTCTTAGGGCAAGGTAAAAGTAAGGTATTATGGTTTAAAGGAATATCTCTGAGAGTTTCCATGCTGCAACATGCCTAGAGGCATGCCATGTGCTGTTGGACTGGCCAGGCTGAGGGCACAACTGGCACAGCACCAGCAGCAGCAGCAGCACAGGGCTGCCCCTGAGTGGATTCCAATCAGTAAAGCATTTAAAATTTCATCCAGGTATGTTTGCAGGACCTTCAGCAACCTTAAAGTGTTCCTGAGTTTATGTCTGGAGCAAGCCCACACTGTATTACATAGTTAAAACTGCAACATCCAGGTCCAAAAAAAAGCTGATTTTTGGCTGTGCTGGGTTAAGGTGCTGAGGTTCCTTTCAGTGTCCATGGAATTTGCTTGGTTGAGCCAATGGCTGACCAAACCTGAAAATGCTCATACATTAACTTGCCTCCTCTTTTGATCATTACACCTCTATGAAAACCAGCTGGGGAGAAGCCCACAAACTCTTGCTCTGTGGTTCCACACAGCTCATGTCGTAAATGCTGTTGTCTTTTATTACACTAACCATTACCCTTAACACATACAAAGGGGCTCATTTTAATTTGACGGCTCTTTCCAAATAGGTGTGCATGGGAAAAGGCCTGCTGCACTGTGTGGGGTCGACTGTGATATTGCTCCTTTGGGAAACTGTGTGTCTTCTGGACCTTTGTGCAGCTGTTCCTCTGCAAGTGCTGGCCTTGCTGTGTGGGAGCCCCGCCGCCTCCTCCTGCAGTCGTGGTGTGGCACAGTGGAATGGGCTCTGAGCTCTGCACAGCCTCCTCGGGTCTACAAGGCTTCTGCCTGCTCACGTGGCTTCCTCTGCCTCCTCCTGGTTCAAACCCAGGAACCTGTTTGCAAGTTTTTCAAGCTTTCCAGCCCAGGCAAAACGGAGTGGAAGCACACTGGCCCAGTGTGTTTGGTCACAAACATGCACAGCGTCCCGGGATGCAGAGGTCAGTTATTTGGGTGCAAGGAGGAGTGATAGAACCCCCACACCTTCTTTTCTCTCACACCCACACACCTGCTCATGTGCATAAGGACGAAGCTCTGATCCCATGCCTGTGGCTACCCTGCTTCCTCTTGAATCACACCACCCACAAAGTAAGCAGGCTTTAAAACTTGGCATTAAGAGAAACAGAAGTAGATTTTCCTGCTGTTAAATATGTCTGCCAAGGCAAACCCATCCCGTATAACATGAAACTTTAACAAGCTCTTGCATTGAGATGCCCTAATTTTAACAAGGAAAAGTTTGCAGGGAACTGAGAACTGACTTTTTACTCAGAGATAAGGCTATACACCTCTCTGCCTGCAAGCCCACGGGTATTTAAAAAAACCCACAAAACAAAACAGAATGTCTTTACATATTTAAATGAATTAAAATGAACCTGCTCTAAATGAAACATTCAATTCAATTCCTTAACTGAGTTTCTAAAGTGTGAGCTCCACTACAAAAGAAACTTATTAAAGAATAATGAAGACTGTCAAAAACTATATGCTTAAAAGCTAGTAAATAACAAAGTAAGGCTTTTAGTCATCTTGACTGGACAAGGTGAGGTCAAAAAGAAACAACAACACATCCAGCACCATGGCAATGGGCTTTTCATGCTTCTTGTCTTCAGCAACTGCTTTTTTAGAAAGAACTCTTGCTTTTCTTTGGTAAGACATTCTCTTCTGGTAATCACTGTCTTTAGCCTGACCCTCTGAAAAAGAAATTCTCTTTTATGCAATATTTTACTTGAAATGGTGTGTTTCTCTTTTTTTGTGTTTTTTTTTTTGTAACTGAAGCTGTGTTTCCCTCACTTGGAGGCACAGACAACAGAATGAAAGAGTAACATATTCTAAGCCATTGGTGAAATGTTTTTTCAAGCAACTTTATGTTGGATGGATCCTGGGGCTGTCGTTACTTACTTGACATTCATTTATACTGAATCAGTTAATAAGTCAGACCTTATGTCATGTTAAGTATTTTTTTCTTGTTTATTTTCCCCGCATTAATAGCCATATTGCAATTGTACACAATGCCCTGAGCAAAATTTAATTCACTGGCGCTGATTTACAACTGTAGAACATGTTCTGATGGGGATAGCTGTTGAAAAAAAGATCACTTTAAAAGCATATGCAGGCATAAAGAACTGATCAGTTGACATCTAGGGTTTTTTTGTGTGGGAACGAAGTAGTCGTTAATTATTTTATTTTTGTTGTTGTTGTTCTTTCCTCTTTTGTTCTTTATAAATAGGCAAATGTTCAGTGATGATCAGGTGCTGTTTTATCTTAAATACTGTTTGACAGCCTCAGGGTTAACAGAAATCTCACTGCAAAGTGTTCATAAACATACAGTGACAAGAACAGAGGCTTGGAGTACTGTGCTCAGTCATGTAAGAATGCATCTGAAATTGAACTTAGAAGCCAATAATATCTGAACAATCCTGCCTATGTTACACTTTTTCAAGTAAAGGAGATGGTTCTCCAATGTGACCTTGATGTATAAACAAGAGGTAATTAACGAAGGCATTGGTGCAATTTCATGGAACATGAACTCCCCCCTCCAAAATCTTTGCACTGAAAATCAAAGTATATTCTGTTCTTTTTGATGCCCGTAGCATTAAAAAACAAAGTCTAAAGTTACAAAGCCAAGATTTGATGGACAGAAGATGCTGGAGGAAGTATAAGTGAAGAGAGGAAAGGCTAATTCCTGACCCTAGGAATAACATGGTAATATGGTTCTGCAGTTTGTAACATCCTTTTCTATTCTTGTTTTTTTCCAATTCTTTTACAGCAGCCAAGCAAATAACAAAATCCTTTTATCCTTACCTTAGTATCCTAAGTCTAAACTAGTAAACAGAATGTGTCATTAGCAATGAGAGGCTATTCTAAAACTACAAAGTTTTGTTTGAGTCTAATTCTGACACTGCTGAAGATTTTTGGATAAGCCTCGTGCATAATTAAAAAAAAGCATATTTAATATAGGCCATCTGTAATTTCTGTGTCAGTAGTGAGCTATATAATTGTTTTGAAAATATACATCGTTCATTATGCATGAGTAATTATATAACAGAAAAAAATTACATCACACAAATAATTTTAACAAAAGGGACCAATCCAGTTTTGGCCCTAATGAGTGTGTGAGGTACCCATTTCCAAGATATAAAATACGTTTAAAACTAGCCAAGTGACTTTATTAAATGCTGTATAATACTGATATAATGTTGCATGCTTAAGGACACAGAAGTGTTTAACTTTGCTTTCCAGTTGTCTCACCCTAAAAGCTTGTAAGGCATACTGCCTTGGAAAAAAATCATTAGAAAAAGGGAGAGAAAGGGAGAGAAGGAGAGAAAAGGGAGGAAGGGAGGAAGGAAGGAAGGAGGAGGGAAGGAAGGAAGGAAGAAAGGAGGGAGGGAGGGAAGGAAAGAAGGAAGGAAGGAAGGACGGACTATGTGGAAAAACTTTATTTTCACTCATTCATTTCATTCATATCATCAAAGTCAAAACTTAGGATTCCTAAGTTTTATTGTACATAATTATCCATTCCTGCAAATTTAAGCCCTCAAACTAATTGTTAAGCATCACAGGTAACACTGACAGGCAAGTGCAGTGATCTGTAGCATCTACTTAGTCCTTGTTATTTGAAAGTCAAACTGTGCTTGTGAAGCAGGATACCCATTTGAAGGTCCCATGAGTACAGTTTAATCTCCTTTTGTTGATTGTCTAGTGGTAGCTACCTTGCCTGCTTTAATATTATTTGTCTCAAATTTTTGCACTTAAAACTAACAGACATTTAGTTACATTTTGTTTATTTTTCACAAAGCTAATTACTATTTCTAATAAGATTTGTACACTTCTCAGTGGACATGATCAAGATTTGGAAATCTACCTTTAGTGGGTTTTTGAGGTCTAGATTGTTTTTCGTTTCATGTAGAATTCCTACTGACCTAATAGGGAGGTTTGCATGTTGATAGAATGGTGGTAGCTATCACATTTGTGCTTTGTCATTCACTTTGTTTACATGTCTGCATAAGAAGCTGGATGACCTTGCTCTTTTCAGTGTATTAACCAAGTTATGATCAGCATTGAAAAGAATCGATAAAAAGGAAATCACAGTTGGTCGAACTATTGATCAGATGTGTCTAGGTACTCAGGTTTAGCTTAGAGATAAGCAGCAGCCACCCAGTGAGGAAGAGCCCTCCCAGAATCTTGGTCCAAACTGAGCTGGAATGAAACATTAGGTAATTCTGAAACTTTTAAGTGTTTTAGCACTCAGATTTTCTGGCCAAGTGCAGAAGGTAGGCATGCCAGCAGGCTGTGAAGAGGGCTGTTCCCATAGTATTTATGAGTGCAAGTAGAGAAGAAAGCATTTTCATGCAAGATTCCCATCTGAGTTTTGCAAACACAGAAACAACACTCTATCTCAATTCAAACTGAGCCTGGTGTGTCTGCAAAGATAATATAAACCTCAGCTTCAGAAAGACACATTATCTGTAACTTGGCCAAAAAAAAGCCACTTTCTATGGGATGTCTCAATATTCCTTTGTTATTTCTTTTTTCTTTTACTGCACTGCTGCAGATAATTTGTCTTGTTCTGTCTCACATTGTTCTTGGTTAGTGGCACTTGCCTGAAATTAGTTTCTAATTGGAATAAATGAACTGCATGTATTCATGGGGCCTGGGCAGTTGTTTTTGGCTTCCAGCAAAAAGCAGTGAACAAGCAGATTCTGGTGGCTGCTGACAGCTGTTTCACATAGGCTTGTGTTATCAGGGCAAACACATGTAAACGATATGAATAAATAACATGCAAATGTTTATAAATTGAGTGAATTTAACTTTATCAGATTATCCCCAAGCTAGTTTTAGATCGAATTTAGTGGCACTAAATCCTTTAGCAAGTATCACAGAGTAATGCTTCTTATCAACACACTGAAAGTATGGTTCCTTTTTTTTAACTTTCCACTTGATACCCATAGTGCAAGAATTTCTAGTTCAAGACAAAGCAAGGGCAGCAAGCAGTATATGGCAAGCATCCTGGGTGCATACTCACAGGAGCAGTTCACCATCCCATCCTGCCAAAAAGCTCACCAAACCTGATATATGCAAAGGTATGTTCTTATTTTCTTGCCAAAAACATTGCCGTTTTTGGCTTTCGGATGTTGGCACCTACAAAATGCTGTACAAAGAAATGTCTAATGTGAACTGTAAATCATAGTGGCTGGTGGTTCAATTTACCTGGATACTAAGAACTGTTTGGGAAATTGGAGACAGAATCCTTCATTCATCTTTCTCTTTATATTTTTTTAATGACAAATTCACTGCAAAAGAAAGATTCATTCAGGGCAAGTGGTCTTAGTCCCCTGAGTTCTAAACAGGAATCACTGCAAGAAGCAACCAAACATATTTAGGAAACAATCCAGGTCTAAGGTAATATTCACATGGCATCTACCTCTGGTGAAGTATGGTGAACACTTACCCTTCTCCACCAATTTTCTGTAAAATTACTTAATACCACTAAAATGGATTTCCAAATCATACAACAGTCTTTTTAGACCTCTGTTCTAGAGCAAGCAGCAGTCACAAGTATAGAGGCCATGTTGATGAGAACACAGCTGCAATGAGCAGGGCATGTCTCAAGGATGAAGGACCACTGCCTCCCTAAGATCCTGCTCTATGATGAACTTGCCACTGGCTGCCGCATGAGAGGAGCCCTGAAGAGAAGATACAAGGACTCCCTGAAACAACATCTCGGCCTTGGCCATATTGACCAACATAACTGGTCTACTCTGGCCTCAAATCGGGAGGCCTGGAGACACACCATCTACAACGCAGCTGTCTCCTTTGAGAACACACGCAGGATCACTCTCGAGGAAAAAAGGCAACGCAGAAAGAACCGCGTATTGCAGAATACACCATCTAAGGAGTCTTTCTGCTGTGCCTTTTGCAATCGGATATGTCTGTCACGTATTGGCCTAATAAACCACCAGCGTGCCTGCAGCAAATGTGGATAGAGCCTTCCCAAATCTTCGTTCAGGAAACCTAGCCATGAAAATACACTGTGACACCTTCAACTGAGTTCTAAGTCAGTAAAATACAGTGTTGTTACTTAAAAGTAGTCTAGTTCTGGTTTAACCAGACAGTTTACTTAACAATTTCCACTTTCTTATTCTACTGGATTCTGCTTTTGTCCCTATTTTATTTATGAAAAATTGCTACTTGCCCTTTATTATGTTAAATTGCCATTTCATTGCTTCCACTAAATATGTTTTTATCCATAATCCTATAGTGGATAAATTCATCTGTACATTTAATACCATTGATTCAATTACACTCTGAATGAATACTGCATATTGAATTCTGCCTTCTTTTTTGTTTGATACACATGGGAACTAACCACATAGGATTTTGATGTAAATCAAGAACTAAGATATTAGAGATGTGTAAATATCTTTATCTCCAAAAGTCCTTGGTGATTCACTAAAGATGTAGTGCTTGTAGCAGAATTGTTACAGTGAGATTCAAAGTTGAATCCAAAACAAGCCTGAGTTTAAATTCAAATCCGTAAAACTTCCTTAAATCCTTAGTATAAGAATATTGCATGGTCACTTGCTTATTTTTAAATAAAGGTTTTGGATACTGGTAGTTGGTATTTGTTACACTAGCTGCTTCCATTGCGTATTAAAAATGTGTTTCATCTCTAACTAACATTTCCTTGCCTTTAGTCCTTTCATATTGGGACTTCATCTTGTGAATTTAAAAACTTGCCATAAAATAATCTCTTCCTATTAGACAAAGCTACCTCTTAACTTTTTATTTGACCAACAGAATAGACTGTTCTTTCTGGATTTGAAACAAATTCAACACAATATATGTTCACATAATATCTTGTTTATGGCCTGAAGCCTGGTTTGTTCTTTGCCTCCCACGAAATTTGGAGGACTGCAGATACCTCCCACCTTTCTTTTCCTGTTTATTTTCTTTTTGCTTTTACAAAATTCTGATTACACCTGTTTTGATAATGAGGTGCCCTTCTGAGAATGTTCCTTCTAAGAGGGCTTTTTCTTACCAGAAGTACAGTTTGATACTGAAATGACCTTGGGAGTTAATCGCTTCTTCCCCACTGGGCCTTAGATTTGGAACAAAGTAATTCCGGGAAAAAGATCTGGCAGATGAAATTATTTTATTTATTTCTCTGGCATATTGTCAAGGTACGTTTACCTGTGCTAAAAAAAACCCAAAGGAAACCCTTATAAAAATAAAATCTGCTGTTCAGCTTCCTGAGCATTATGCACAATTTTATGTTCTTTTATGTGTTCAGAGATTAAAAAAAAAAATTATAGTCTTCACTCCTGAGGAAAAGATTATAAATAAATGATTCCTCTCAGAATAATCTGTGTTTGACAGTTTTTGCTCAGGACATCTTGGTGGATATCAAGAAAATCAGATCTTGGGAGAAGACAGGTACATCCCCCAGCATGTTATTAGATTAAATATCAGATAATCATTGCTTTTATTAAAGGAACTCATTTTTTGGCCACATTGAGGCACAGATACAATTTCTACATGGTACTACAGTGTATCAATGAAGAGGAGATAATCGCTGCCTTCCTGTGGAGCGCCTGTGAGGGAGTTCTGTGCCCAAAACCTGCTGGCGCAGCCCTTGTGCCTGAAGCCCTGAGCCTGCAGTGCAAGCAACAATGGATCCTGTCTTCTGTTTCCACACTTACTGAGAATAACAATTCTTACCAACAGTCTGGAAAAACAGATACTGCTGAAAAGTATATGTGTTGTATCAGCCATATTGAACTTAAAATGCCATTATGGAGACACCAGAAGTTTGGGTTACATTAAGTTGCAAGTATCAGTGCACTTGCATATGCCCCAAAGTAGAGATTTCACTCCAGTAAAAAGCACCATGTAGCAGAGGTAGCAGATGTTTAATGGCTGCACCATTGACAATGTGTTTAACTGTTATTAATATTTATAATTCAGTAATGATAACTGTGGCTCCAAAGTGCACTAAATGCACTATCGTTATTGCTTTAAGTTAAACCTTTTTCTCAGTTAATTGGCTGTGTGTCCCATTCCTATGTAGCCCATATGGCAAGGCCAGGAAATACTAATATTGTTATACTGGAAAAAATGAATGACTGCTCTCGAGTGACTGTTTGGTCTCCAGACAATTATTGAAGTGGCTTAAGCAATGGTCATGCTAAACACCCATCCTTCAGCCTCAAGGAAAGGAGTAATTAAACTACATTTAGTGAGATTCCTATGAACAGAAGCCATTGCCCAAGTCAGTGGGTCACACAGCAAGTCTTGACTAAAAGCTGCTACCTGTGGCCAGAGAGACTGACTGGTTATAACTGCAGGGATATAAGGCTGGTATGGCAAGCTATGGGCATGTATTACAGCGGAAAATGTAAATATGAAGCCATTAAAGTGAGAGAAGCAGTCAGGGTATGGCCAAATAAAATGAAAGAAACAGTGTTTTGTCATGGAAATTGGTAGAAAGAAAGGCTGGGGATTTCTTATCAGGAGAGTGGCAATTTATAGCTAGTGAGATCCAGGAAATACCCTGTGGTACACTGTCTTTTAAAATGAAGATAAATCAAGAAACATAACCAAGAAGTTTTCCTTTTCTGCATCCTCAAAACAGAATGCAAGGCTGCTGGCATTTGGCTAAGTGGTTGATGCTGAAAGAGTTAACAGCTGTGCAACTTTGATCTTATAAAATGCTTTTAACTGATAGTCTTAAACTAATCAACAGATCATGACAGCAGTATTGTACTTCATACTTGTGTATAAGACTTAAATGTTTATATATTTAGTTAGGCTTCATGCCTCCCTTTCACATAATTAGAGAAAATATTTTTACTCTCACATAAGATTGGATCTGACCAAAAGCAAATGAGAACCCAAACCTTGAATGAGGGATTGAAATAGCAGACTGCAGTTTTCCTTATATCTATATTACACATACAACATTCAGTTATATTTAGCAGAGAGAGACCCTTTAACTCACCTCCTGGGGATCTCAAGGGAGAAGGCTCAACTTGCTCAACTTCTCCATTGCAGTTTCCCTTTCCAGCCAAAACATCCTCTTGGCTACTGGGTCAAGCCATTAAGCACATTGAAATTCTGTATCTAAACCATGAAGAATTGTTAGATAACTAACTAATCATCACTTGTTTTTCTTTACATTTTCTCCTTCAAAACAAATACATTAATAAAATCTCACAGTTATAAAATCTCGCTGTACCGAAGTGTGTTCATAAATATGTGACAACTTCATGTCTAAAGACATGCAGAAGAAATGATCAGCAATCCAGACATTTTTAATATTTTAATTAAAAATAAACAAAACATTAAAAACAAAGCACAAGAATGCAAAAAGAAAGCAAGGATTTAGAAACAATGTTGGAAAATCTTCTTTCATGAAGCTCCTTCAATCTGGAACTGTTTTCTTCTGTCTCATCAAATCATAATTTCAAACATGTTCCCTGACCCTGCTCATTTCCTCTAGTCGATTTTGGTATATACCAAGAAGTCATGTCCTGTTACTGGTTGAGAATTGTCATATGCTAGGTTCATACATTCTGGCTTCAACAATATATTTAGATTATTGGTGGAAAATAATAGTGAATCACATCTACACATTCCTAAATGCAGATAAATGCACTCTTGACATTATGTTCAACATTTCTTTATCCTTGGAAGTCCTGATTTTTGAATGTTATGCTAATAAAATGGAGAGTATAATTGCTGATACATATGACAGATATTACTCATAGTTTCAGGATCTTCTGGAAGCTGCCAGGTATTCAGGGAAATGTTTAAGTCCTAAAAGTTACATGAATTATGTATTTCTTGTATGAAATTTCAGACGATCCAATATTTGTTATACCCTATTTGCTATTCATCATTTGCTATTCATTATACTTGTATTTATAAGTTTCAGTTACCTAATCAGGAAGTGCAGACAATAGTATGTGATTTGGTTGACCAGTCAAACACTTCAAATACTGAATAGATGACACTAACTATTTGAGGACAATAAAATAGACTGAAATCTGTTCACATAAAACTGTTCAGTGAATACTTACAAATAGCAAATGTGTTTGCAGAAATCAGGATTGTTTCCAGAATGATTCATGAACTGAAAACGGCCAAATTAGCAACAAACACCATTTGCAATGGATAATTCAATCAGCCATAGATAAAAGAGAATTCAGCAGAATCTGTGATTCTCCTCTCTGTAAATGTTGAGTAGCATTTTCCTTCTCTGCTCCACCATCAAAGCTGAGGGGAAAACATACTCTTTTCTTGCAGATTTCATTTTATATGGGATGCCAATCTTAACAGCACTTTGCAAACTGTTGTCCTCCCTTTCTTGAGTCTTCAGGTATTTTTAGCCACATTCATTGGCAATAAATTGAGGCATATCTGTACTTATTAAACCTGAAAACCCATGCCTGTTTAATAAATAATAATATAATGGCCAGTCTTCGCGAGCGAAGATTTGGGAAAGGTCATTGACCCTTCGAGCCTGCGCAGTGGATTTTTTAGGTGAGACACAGCGTGCGCTGAACTGAGCCCACCCTTTAATCCTGAGGTTCATCTGCCGGGGCCAAGCAAGCTTGGACAGTGGCAGTGAGGTCCTCAGAACGTAGGTTTGTTTAGAGTGACCTTCTCTTAGATGGATTGCCTTACAGGGCTGACGAGCTCCATCTGCCCGGGGGGCTGGGAATCGAACCCGGGTCGCAGCGGTGAGAGTCCTGCACCCTAATGCCTGTTTAAGTACCAGAATAATTGATCAATTTTGAAACTTAACCTGACTTACGCACTTTTGGAGATCCACAGAAAGATGGTGTTAGAACCAGATCCTCACCTCTTTCAATGCTTGTAGATTACCTGTGAGAGCCACAAAAAGACCAGAAACTGGTTACCACCCTTGTCTGTTCAGGCAGTTGAACTAGTGGGATAACCATGGTCTGATGGGATGACTGATGGCATAGATACAAACTAATGTATAGATTTGGCAACACTGAATAATATTCTGGCACAGGGAGCAGGATTGACAAGACCTTTAGCTATGTCAGGGACTACTCAATCACCTAGATTCCTTCCATGGAAAGAGGGAAAATTTATCTCTACTCAGTCAGCTGTAACAAGAGAGATGAATGACAGTGCTAGGAGACTGGATGATGAGCCTATGGCAGATACATGATGGGGAATAGGGTAATGTTACAACCCCCTGGCATTCCATGTGGCCTCCAAAGGCCCTTCCAAAGTTGTGGGTCTTTCCTAGGTCCTGTGCCATTCCTTTAATGACATTTACACTGTTGCCCCTTTACATGTATGCTCCAGCTCGTTCACAAAGCCCAGGAACAGAGGCTGGCAGGAAAGTCGGCAGAAAATGCATTTGCAGCCTCTACAAGATCTGTGAATCAAAGTCGTGGTCCCGCCCTGGCTCCCTGCTCCCTCTATCCTCTTTGGAGTGAAGGAAAAACAGTACAAGACTACCTGTTTCCCACCTCACCACAGTTTTTGGGGCATGCAAGTTATGTGAGACTCTCAGGTTACTTCTTACTCCTTCTCTCTCATTTGTTTTTCTACATGTATTAAGTGTTTCTTATTTTTCTCACCAGCCCCTTGTGCCAAGATACAATGCCATCAGCAGTAAAGCAGCCATGCAAAATGGTGAAAAGAGCCACAATGAGCTGATTGATCAAATATTTCTCAATTTATTCATAAACTGTGTACAACACCTACTTCAATTTCCTCATAAACTGCTTCATCATCACTTTTATATATGGCATTAAGCTGAAAAAGCTGTATTAATTGTCCTGCTTCCTAAACTATGAGAATGGTTTCTTCTGCTACTCACAGTTTGGATATATATGATTATAAGAAAAATCTGCTGTATATTTCGAAAAGCTCTCTTTGATGTGTATAACTATGTTTGTTAAGTAACAAACCCATGAAAATAGAAGGCAACAGAATGAAGCATATCAGAACAATGCTGAAAAATTGTTCATTTTAACTTACAGCACTTGTCACAATGAAATCTCATCTTGAAATTCACGTATACATTTGTTTATTTATTACTTTAATTCTAGGAGGCTTTAATCTTCAGTGTTGGAAAAGGGGATAAATTTAATTCCAATGATTTGCTCACCTATTTTATTGCTTGTTTTCTTCTTTTTCTTTTTTTTTTTTTTTTTATTGCTTGTTTTCTTCTTTTTCTTTTTTTTTTTTTTTAATATATCTGGAGTCTATATCTAGCTAAGCAGCTATCTTTTTTTTCACTCTTTTTTTTTTCTTTCCTAACAGGAACATGTTGCTGTTTTACAAGCCTTGAAGGATTTTTTTTTTTTTCCAGATTAATTAAAAAAGGCTTACCAGGCTTGTACTAGAAAAAAGACAGATGGGATGACTCTGTAAGTAGAGTCACTCATTTACATCAGAGCTTGAAATGAGTGGGTCTACTTAAGTGCGTCAAGTTGCATAAGTAAAGCACAGTTTGGACAGTAAAACAGACAACTGCAGCTAATCTAATGTTGATACTGGAAGTCCAGGAATGACCTTAGGTTGCCAAATCTGGCAAGATGCTTTTACCCACCTTGAGTTGAAAAGTGTCACAGAGGAAAGCCTGAACGTTCACTGGAGAAACTCTTTAAAATAGAAGCATCATAACGTCTCTGAGTCACAGAGCTTTACAGAATGCAAAGAGGTCACAGCGTGGTCATCCCCTTGAGGAAATCTGAGTAATATAAAAATTTTCTGCCCTCTGACTTGACTGCATGGGTGGTTGAGCTATTTTACCACTCAGGAAGTCTTGAACAGCAAAAATGCTGATCAGAGGACAGAAGTTCCAGTACTGTTTTTCCTTCCCCATTCAGTTTCTTTCACGTTTATTTTGATATTGGGGGTTTTAAATTGCATGGAACTATTTGGCTGATTATTCTTCCCATTGTGTCCTTGAAAGAAAATCCTACATGACTTGTAAAACAGGAAAGTTTTTTGCTTAAAAAAAAAAAAAAGTATGTGAAGGAAGCAGAAGGTAAATTAAATTTTAGAAAAAGGAAAGAAAATAAAAAGCAGTATAGCTTAGCCATATGTAGGAAGACATGAGTTGCTTGCACATGTGCATTCTTTGTCAGTGTAAAAATAATACCTCAATATATGCAAACAGATCAACTCACACAGACATTCCTATAGTCATACAGGGATACTAGCACAGACATACATTTTTGCAGTTCTTGTTCATCATACAGAATTATGATGAACATAATCTGGCATACACCATATCATATACATTGATCTACCTAGAAATCTTTTAGTCTAGCATCGATGTTTTTTAATAATTTCCAAAGTTTTTTTCTGAGAGAATAGGGTGTTTCTGAGGATAATACAGGGACAGTCTTACTGGGTAACTGGAGGTGGCATATTTCCTAAGAGTGCACATATTTGCCTTTAGCTAGAGTACTTTTTCACCTCATCCCAAACTTATCAACAAATTTCTTGAAGCACAAAATTCTTCATAAGGATGTTTAAGAATGAAATAAAAAACTTAGAATTCATAAAGTCATTAAAAGTCCTCAACAAACACAGCTATAGATACACTCTTAACACCTATTTATCTTCTGGCTCCTATTCACACATTCATACATGGTAAAGGCAGACTGTGGAAAAACCTGCTGAACTGGTTCCTTGGTTAGGCTTCTTCCCATCTGCCCCTACAGGTTGTGTCTTGCCATTAAGTTAAGATTTTTGGGATAAGGGCTATCGCTTGACTCCATATGTGTATGACAACCAGCACAGTGACTACTGTGAAACACTGCAAAAGGGAAAATTTCCACTCACAAGGCCATAGTTGGATGAATGCAATACCAGCTGTTCTGGCTTAGCTCAACAGTCCATCTAGCTGAGTATCTTGTCTCCACAGGTATCAGTATCCACAGGTAAAAATCCAAGTGAAGAGCAAGAATATATAATGCTTTGCATATGCAGACTGATACTACTTTCAACTCAAGGATTTTCTCATCTTGATGAGATTTTCCTATTTAGTAATCTCCTGAGGAATATTCCTTCCAGCATGCCAATTTTATGCACAATGTCCTCTTGCAAGCTGTCCCACAGGTCTCTCACTCGTCACATGGAGAACCATCATCTTTAGTTTTTTCTGAACCTGGACCTTATGCCTAAATGTGATGGCCTCAGTTCTCATTTTTGGCAAAGAAACTGACCTGACAATCTTCATGTCACCCATAATTATACTGAGCTCCACCAAATCCTCCCTAGTTTCTTTTCCAGGCTGAGGAGGTCCAGCCTATGCAGCTGCTCTTTGTGCAGAAACCATTTAAAAGAAAAAAAGGGAACATCCTTGTTGCCTTTCTGTGGACCTTTTAAAATCCTAATACACCCCAGAGACTATTTTATAAGTAGAGTTGGGACTGCTTTTCCTTATGTGCATCACTTTACATATATCTACATTGCATTTCATCTATCATTTTATCGCCCAGTCACTCAGTCTTTGAAATACTTCGCAGTCTGCCCTTGTCCTACAGGTCTGAATAACTTTGTATCATCAGCATATTTTCTCACCTTACTGCCTGTTTTCTTTTTCAGGTAATTTTTGACATTTTTCTCTGAGGCATTGCTGGTTTAACCAGCTTGTACCTGCTGCAAACCCTCAGCACAGTTGGAATAGCTGTCCATGACCTGGACTGAGGTGACACAGTGATCTGAATCAGGGACGTGACCGGCAATTGTTTTTTGCTGGACCATTTTTAAACAGTAAGGCAGGAAGAGCATAAGCTGAAATATGGCAGCTTATTCTTCCACTGCCCCAATGGTGAGGTGAATGAGCACGCTTAGCCTACCTAAAGTTTACCCCTATTTCAAATATCAACTTTAACTGCCACACTCAATACATTTAAATCTTGGCAATCATTGTGAGTAGTGGCTCAGATGATAAATGAGACAAAGGAGAGGGAAGAGAAGAACAGGTATGTGTATCCTACTTGGATTAAACATTGTCACATGTATATCATAAGAGATTCCAGTTTTTATAAAAAAAGGGCAGGCAACTAACCAAACTCAGCAGAAATGTTAACAAAGGATCTTATGAGGGAAAAGATAGAAGAAATGTGGATCAAATTCAATATGGAATATGTCTGTATACATTAGGCATCTTAATGTAGACACCACAGCTTTTCATTCCAATCTCCCTTTAGCCAGCAAAAATATGCATTTTTAGGAAACAATTCATACAACATCACTTCCATACGTACATTAGAATGAATTTCAATGACTGATTACACCACAGCAGACTGTAAAGAAGTTTGGGAAAATTAGTTCAGAAGCAGACAACTTCTCTGTTTTGAACTCCACCTTATGTCTGTCTACCTTTTTTTGTGCATAGAAAAAGTTAAATAATTTATAATCTGATATCACATGCATTGGGTACTAGAGTTTAAACACCTTGGTTAAATCTTTGGGCAATTTCTCTGGATGACTTTCTACGTGATCTCAGCCATCCTAGGTCCATCAAGACAGATATCATGAATGATACATGCAATTTTTCTTCACTTACCGCACTTGTTCAAAGAGATTTCCTAAAAAAATCTGCTCAGCATTTCTAGCATGAGGTGCAAGCTTCAAAAAATAAAAATATATTTCAATGGTAGCTGTTTATCCATGACTATATGAGAAGCACTTGAAAACAGTGACCAGTAGTGTTAAGTAATAAAAAAAATATAGGGTTTTGTTGTTTGTTTTTTTTCATTTTCTTGCCTTTTTCAAAATCAGCAAGTGAAAGTTAAAAAATTTATGAACTACTGAACACAAAGGACTGAGATGGAAAACATTATACAAAATTAATTATAGTGATCACTGTTGCTGTGATTGTGATTTACAACACATACCTCTGCTTGCAGTAAGAAAGACATAAAACAGGATATGAAATTAGTTGAAGAGCAATACTACTTCTCTGTATTTTTTCCTGAGTGCCAGGTTTCTAAAGATTCGCCGACTGTGACCGGTTTCCTCATCCACCACAATCACATTGTGGGTATCTTTATTTCCAAATGTGAAAAGCATTAGATAGTGTGTCCAAATATAACGTTAACTAATGTTCCTTAAGGAAGCAAAGGAAGCAGAATAGGATGCTGAAAAGTGGGATAACCTTAAAGCTGTGGGACATCTGGCTGCCCTGTATGAGACGGAATCAAGCAGCTGCTAAAGTGTCACAGGAATGCTCCACAAAGGCACACAGGAATTATCATTCCAGATCAAACTAATGGTACCAGTACCAGATGCTTCAGAGGAAGACGTAAAACTTCCATAATAGGCAACTATGCAACAACATGCTGGTGAGGGAAGTCTCTCCTTTAAGTCACAGCCATTTAGTGTATGATTTATATCTTGAAGAATGTGGATTGATTTATGTCCTGGAGAAACCACAGTTACGCTTATAATTCATATAATGGCTAATCCTTTCTTTTGAAACATCTACATTCTTTTTCTACATGTTGTGGTAGTTGTGTATTATTAGGAAACAAATATGAAGAAATACTGCAACCAGATGAAACTTAAGGAAGCGTGTAGAGGGAAAAAGCAATGATGTAAACTAGAACATGGCCAAGAGGCCAGGAATAATCTCAAAAAAGTGCAACATACATTTCCTCTTTTAACCACATGACATCATTAGGAATGGCAGAGGTATAGCTAACAAAGAGCAGGTTGGAACATTCAGGTGTGAGTCTGTGGGACTGGGGGGAGGTGGGAATGAGCACTGCCAGTTGGCTGGATGAGGGCCCATTCCTTTCCTTCCCTGTGTCAGAGCTGCTTACAGCTCTGCCACCACAGAGGAGAAGCATCAACAAGGACACTCTCAAACCCTGTTGCCTTAGTCATTAAATATATACAGAATTCTGTGTTTCTGTGATTAAATAGACCCTTAAGTCCCATTCGTCTCTGAGACAAAGACTGTATACTGTCATCACATGGCACACAGTTTGATATTACCTTCGGGCACTTTGTGGTCCTTGTGACCAGGCCATTGAGCTGCTTCTGAGAGATGTTAAATGCTACACCAAGCCAGTAGAGTTGTGTTATTGAGACAGCTTCTCTAAAAAGGGCATTAAATCCCCATTGGTCAGAGCTGCTGCAGTAGACTGAGCAATTTTTTTCTCTCTCAGAGTGTGAGCATGTACTGTAAACTATGTTAAGAAAATGCATGCCAGGATCTGAATGTTTGCTAGGGGTATGACATGACAGGCACACACGCTACAGCTGTGTACATTCTGCTGCTGCCAGAGACTGTATTTCATTTTGAACTACTTAAAGAAGTAGTTTAAGTTTTATGGCAGCCCACAAAGTACACCAGCATATAAACAGACTCTCATCTGAGAGAGGAGTTTTGGTCCATGCTACCACTTTTTAGCCAGCACAAAATAGTGAAGATACAAATGGGAAATATCCATTTAAACATAGGCAGACTGAATAGTTGAGTCACCAAAGTATTTCTTAGGATATAAAACTGTGAGGAAGCACTGTGCTAATCTACCCCCATCTTTCTAAAAGACATCCTGTTCGAAGTTACAGACTTCCAGAGACAGAAGTTCTGCCATAATCCCTGTTAAATTGTTCCAGAGGTTAATCATTTTCTTTATAAAACTAATGCCTTTAAATTGGAATTTTTCCAGCCTCAGCATCCATCTACCACATTTTGTTATGTCTTTGTCTGTTGAACTGAAGAACCCCTAATTATCAAATGTATTTTCTCCATGGAGATACTTATAAACTGTGATTATGTCATCTCTTAACCTTTCCTTTGATAAACTAAACAGATTGAACTCATTGAATTTACAATCCTTGTTTTCTTGTCCTCTAACCATTCCTGTACTTCTCTCCCAGATTGCTTCTTTCCCTCACAAGTTTGTAGGCAACTTCATAAAATGCTGAACCTCAGAACTGGGCACATTAATGTTGTCATAACCATACAGATACAAAATATAAAGAAGATATAACAGCCCAAATTCTCCTCACCATTCCAAGCATCATAAAACCATATTCGTTCAGTTAAGATTCCCTGTTTATATTTTGAGACCTAACAGCCCATTCTAATAAACTCAATGTATGCTGTGTTGATTTTTAGTCATTAGAGTTTCTTAAAGAAATGTTTGCTGGGCACTCAGATGAATCCCTGACATAAGTCTATGTATATTGTATCAATGTTATTTACCTTTATTAACCCAGCTTGTAATCCCATCAGAGAAAGACATCTGGTTGGTTTGACAAGAACTATTTTTATAAACTCGTGTTGATTGACATTTAATATATTATGCTCTTTTGGAAGTTGCAGTATCCCAAATGGTATCATTTCATAAGGAATTATTCAGTCAGCTGCTGAAAGACTAGGTTTTGTTCCCTGTGGAAATTCTGTGGGTCATTTTGTATTAAATTGATTTTAACTTATATTAAACCTATCTCAGACTTTTGTCATATACTATAATGCAACCATCACTGCAAAGAGGTTGCCCTACACAAGCGAAATGAATGGAATAAGAGTGCCAACACTTCACTACAAATTAAACTAAGCAGGTAGTCATATTTAAGCCTTAGGCTTCCAGAAAATCAATTTTCTCATGCAAGAAAAGCTCATTGATCTACAGGCTACGTGAGTGTGTTTATTTTAAAAATATATTAATACATTATGATAACATAGGTCAGTATATAAAAGGATGCATTAAACCCAAAACACCTAGATTTATCCAAAGCATATGTCCCAGTGCTAATACTATACTAGTAGATACAGAAAATTCCCATCATTTCTTATAAAACACTATACTCCCAAAACTTCACGAAGGCAACAGACATTATAATCAATATTGCAGACCTGAGCTGCAGTGGACAGAAGTGTAATAACATGAAATGCAGTCAAAACGCTCAAAGTTCACACCGAATAGGTTTGAACAGCCAGCAGTAGTGGACTCTAGGGCACAAAAACTTAGATCATAAGATCAAATTCAAAATCAACTGATGTAAATTTACTACCTTGGTTTTTCTGGTGTTCAGTAATCCTAAGATTAGGTCAATAGGAGCACTGCACTTTAGACCACTGTAGCATCTAGTCTTTGATTTATGCAGCCGGGTTTACTATATATCCAAAGCATTGAGATGGATAAACCTGTAAGAAGGCCTACCTAAAAGAACATGGTCCATTGAACTGGAGGTTTTTAAATTTGTGGTAAGAAATTACAACATGAGTTCTGCATCCTTCCTCCTTGATCCCCAGGGTCTGGGCACACATTGCTCTCATTGTTGTTCTGATTTCTCTCCAAAAACTAGTTTCTATAATGGGTTCTTTTAAAGAAAGCATCTGGAGAAGGTGATGGGGTTAATAGCGGGTCTATTAGCTCCCAGGATGGAGATATCGACTGGGAAAAGTTTCGGGTGTATCCTTGATAATAAGGAAGTCAGTACGCAGCCCTAATGGAGAAAACAAAGGCAGGCTGTAAAGTTGGTAGGCCTAGGATGTGGGAACTGCAATAAGGCCTTGAGCTTTGCCAAATGTGTCGCCCATAGATCCTAGCCAATGAAAACGCTGTTGCTTGCTTACCTAAAATAAGGATACTGCTTGCTGCTAGCAAGGGGTATAAAAAGGCAGATGAGAAAATAAGAAGAGGAAGACATCTTTCCTGCACATAACTGACTCCTTGTATCTTTATTGACCGTCACGACTACACTGACAAGAAGGAACTGTTATTATTCTTCACCCATATTTTCTAGGACTTCCAGGGGCTGGAGCAATCATCTAGAGTATGGGTTCTGAGTTCAATTCCCTTCTCTGTCTAATTAATTTAAATCGAGTTTTCCTGACTGCCTAAGGCACCATATTCGTTAAGTAGAACTTTAGAGGGCTTGTGAAGTGTTGTTCTTGTTCCTTCATACTAAAGTTCGTCTTTTTTATATGACCCATTTAAACAACGAAATGGAAAAGAGCGAGATGACTCTAAATCCCAGGGTTTAACTTGCTCACAGGAATGTGTTATAGTAAAACATTATAATAAATCAGAGAGTTCCCTAGCCCAGCTTCTGTTACTTGGTACTTGCTCTCTCTCCTTCTCAGTGAATATTTGAGTTGGTCATACAAAGCTGAAGGACCTTGGGATGGGAGAATGAGTGTGTCCATACCTTCCCACTCAGGTTAGTGGTAAAGACATATTTCTGGAGACAGGAGATGAAGGCTCAAAGCCACCAGACCTACGGAGAAGCTGAGCTTCTGTCATGGATTGATGTCCTATCTATTGATGAAAAAAGTCGCTTGCTCTATTTCTGTTTCCTGGCTTTATTATTCCTAGCAGCAGATCAGCTGCTATGTTTGCTCTAGAAGACACTGATACTTGTAGGAGAATTCATGTGGGTTATGGCAAGATTTAGGCCAGGGACAGGTCTTGAACTGATTTGCGAGCCTGTATAGAGTAGGAATTTAAGAGAACCAAGGAGACTTTATCTCCCCAAACTTGAAATTGCTAACATGCAACACGTTTAATTCAAGTTGTCTGGGATCACTCTGTAATGGGCGTGAAGAAATAGATTCTGTGAGAGAGCAAGTCACTTCAGTTATCATATAAACAACACCTTGCATGCATACTGGGTTTGCTCCAGTGATGACAGAGGCTAAACAACCTCCTGAGATTAGAGACCTCATTTTTAATGGCTCAGTTAAGGCAAAATGAATCCTACTCTTGAAATCATAGATAATTCTGGTTTAATGGACAATTACTGAAAGAGTTGTGGAGCTAATTTGTAGATCTGAGTACCTGTAATGACCAATCACATCTAACACTCCTTGTTATGGCCCAATCTGCTGTGGCTTGACTGAAGAAAATAAAAAAACTTGCTTATTTCTTTCACAGAAATTCCAAATCATCCCTTTAGAATTCAACTTGCAAGTCCAGCAAGATATATAAAGTGTGGCTTCTCTTTTCTGACACACAGCTTCCCTGTACTTTTCCCTTTGACAGTACCAACATAATCCCAAGAAAATGTTTTTTTCAGGGATTAACTTCGCTGATGAGGTGTGCTTATTTGTGCCAAATGTAATGTACTTTACTAAGCTCCAATTCGGTTATCAATATCGTTGACCCAAAGCTGACCTGAAGGCATAAGGTCCAAGACTACCTGGCTAGAAGCAATCAAAATTTTTTTGTAATAGAGATAACCATGTATTAACTGAATTTTCTGTATCCTTGTGTTATCTCAGTGATCATCAGAAATGTATCTGCTCTGACTGCTGGCCACTGACTTGTAAATTGATTTCTTTCCTGGTTTTTAACAAGTGACCGCAGAGAGTGACTCCACAGATGAGAGATACTTGGAATTTCCAGTTTCCAGATCTCCTGCAATCCGAGAGAACTCAGGATTAATTATCTTTTTCTCTAAGGAGAAGGGAATAAAACTGCAATGAACATTTTTGATTTTGTTGAAATTGAATTTTCTATTTAATAAATTATGCCTACAAAGCATTCCCAAACAATGTCTATTTCTTTAGTTCAGAGATGATTTTTCTGTTCTCTAATAATGACACAGTGTGTCCAGGGCTGCCAAAAAGGTAAAATCTGGAGTAGAAAGGACTCATGCACATATTGTTGCTGAGTTTAGTTCCGAGATGGTAAAAAAATTTCTGAGCTGTCTACAACAGCAATTTATCATTGTTCTCAATAGTTACAAGACTGTCCAGTAAATATCATACATTCATGGCCAGAACTAGGGATAAAGAGAAATAAATACAGTGGGATCTACTGCTGGAAAAGCTTAATGGTTTAGAGGAGACCTCATAGCAGCCTTGCAGGATGTAAAGGGGGCTTACAACAGGGCTAGAGAGGGAGTATTCACAATGGCATGTAGACATAAGACAAGGAGAAATGGTTTTAAGCTGAAGGAGGGTAGATTTAGATTAGATATTAGGAAGAAATTCTTTACTGTGAGAGTGATGAGGTACTGGAACAGGCTGTCCAGAGAGGTTGTGGACTCCGCATCCCAGGAAGTGTTCAAGGGCAGTTTGGATGAGGCTCTGGGCAACCTGGTCTAGTGCAAGTTGTCCCCGCCCACAGCAGGGGGATTAGAACTAAATAATTTTTAAGGCCTCTGCCAACCCCAACCACATTCTATGATTCTTTCAGCACTTTGTGTTTCTAAGCATTGTTGCCAAGGCCTATAATTATAGACATTAGATTGTTGCACCTGGTTTAATGGTGTTACCAAGTCTGACAGCCAAGACAAAATTGTCATGTAGCTTAGTCTTGGTTGCAAATCACAGATTTCCTGAATCAAGTAGTTTCAAGAACTTTCTCTGCAAATAATCCAGGAGCCCAACTTGACCCTCATCAACATTACAATACATTATAGCTAAAAAATTAAGAATGCAGATCTTAAAATTAAATGTACAAGGAACTGATTCAGCTGTCATTTTCTGATTCTGATAAAATCACATACAGTACATAGGAAATACTTCATCTTCTTTCTTCCACCCCTTTCTTCAATTTTTAAAGAAAGAAAGTCATGTTTTCCCGTATACAGGAAAAAAAGGTCACTCATTTTCCAACTAAAACAAATATTTTCTTAAACCAACTTTTATTTTCCCAAATATTTGACAGGAGCAGACTTTACAGCTCTGAAGAAGTTTAGTCAGCTGTGCAGATTGACTTTTGAAGTGTAAAATAAACCTTTACTTAACAGATGTCAAGAATATGACTTTGTGAGATAATGACAGGTTTTGTAATAAGTTGGTGGTGGTTCTTTCTAAGTGAAATGAATGAAGTTTTGGTGTCAACCCTTTAAAAAATGACAACATGATTATTAACAATTGACTGGAATCGGAAAAGAAAAATCAACAACAAAACTGACTGTACTTCTTTTTTTGTGTTTGGAAGGCACAAATTGTGCACTAAATTGCATGGAAGTACAATTATCTGTAGTGGGTACACTCTTCCTTTTTTGGGGAGTGGAAATGGAACTGAAATCCAGAAAGTATCCAGAAAGACAGCCTTACACCTAGTCCTGAGACATCAGTCAAAGCTGACCTTTTCCTCGGACCAAACTTCCTCTACAGGACCTGGATATCCTGATTCTGTGCTAATTTGATGACAATTCCAAGAGACAACTCATCCCTCATCCAATCAAAATCAGTCCATTCCCCCACCAGTTCACACCACTTCTACGTTTGGGGACATAAAGGGGGATCCTCTACATAAATCGTGGCTTCTACCATCTTCCCAGCGAACAGGGCTGCTCCTGGTGTCAGCACAGAAACAGCACGAGAAGGACATTAACACATCCTCTAAATATTTCCCACAGAGAGAACCCTTTGCTCTGCTAAACATTGGCAGTGAAGGCTTGGAAAAGTTGATGCACCTGAGGTGAGTGGTACTAAATTTCCCTGTTGGCTGAACCCACTGGTATTTGGCACAGATTCCAGCAAATTTTCCCACCCTCCAAAAATATCCCTGTGGACTGTCATGGTGCTGTCAGAATGGCTGCGATTGTTCTGCACTGTCAGACAGAGTACATAATCCTGAGTTGGAAACAAATATGGGCTTATTGCAGGATTTGGAGAAAAGGTGGAGGATGCTGTTATCTCTGGTGGCTTCACTGAACTTGCTTGATGGCACTCAGGAGCTGCTCTAGGCAGACAGAGAGGGAGTTTTTGCAGAGGCTGGGTTCCCATTAAAAGAGAGTACTAACATGGACATGTGTACTGACTTGCTGGCCTTGTGCCTGAGAGCCAGACCTGCTTCTATATATATCAAAACTTTTGAAGTCCCTTGGGAACAGCTATCCTTTGCCAGTGAAACCATGTGTTGCTTATCCCCCTGTCAGTGTTATATTGCCAGCTCCCAGCCCTGCCAGCTGACACACGGACAAAGCCAGCAGTGGAGATGATGGCCAGCCATTCCCACCTGCTCGTTGGGTCATCCAGGGACCAATGCTTATCACCTCTCCTGCTTTTTCATCACTGTCCTTCATACAGGCCCCTCCAGTACTTCTCCTGACACTCCAGACCCTCTCCATTTTTATTTGGGATCATCTTCCTGCCAGCTCCTCACTGCTTTGTTGAAATAAAGTATTTTCATTCCTCTCATCTTTGCTTTATTGCATCTTTCTATGTTGTTTCTCAGATTCCACTTCCAAACTTCAGGTTCCCATGAATCCTCTGCAGCCAGTTTACAGCTCTCCTCTACACATTACTTCATCTTTCCTTCTATCCTATCAATACACACTTTCCAATATGTTGCTTCCGTTTTCCCAGTTTACTATATCCCTGAATATTCTGCACTGTCATGTGAGGAGGAGAGGGATGAGGTAGAAGCACCCAAAACATTTGTACATTAGTACAAATGCCATTGGAAGTCTGAGGCTTGGGAGGCCAGATTATTAAAAAGTAACCATTAATATCCAGGCCAACTTCTGTTTCAAAGCGTCTCCTTTTCTCCCTCTCTGAATTGCTGCATTTTGTTTCCTACAGAAGTTAATAAAGAAAAAGAAAATACTTTACTCTGTGGAGAGAATTAATGCAGCAGGCTTGCAGTGGATCTTCTGGAGCCCTCCTCATCTACAGTGAAAATCCATGTAAGTCCCCTGTAAATACACATCCTCAGCATTTCTGCTAAATGCATGCTATTTACACAATAGCCCATTACAACAGCCCATCTGTCAGCCCTCTTTTCATGGCCACAGGTGGAAAATGAAAAATTCTTTTGAACAGAGCACTGAGGGTCTTTGGAGGAAAGCTTGTTTGCCACTGTATAGCCAGGCCCCCCACAGAGCCAAGATCTGCAACCTTCTGGGGCTTCCAGCCACGGCTGGCCTTTAGTCAAACAGTGCCCAGGGCAAGCCAGAATTTCATGCCTTTCCAAAACGCTAATTGATTGGGGATAAACATTAACCTAGAATTTCAGTTGTGCGCTCCAGTCTTAAGCATGCCAGGCAGGCACCCAGCTAACCCACCCCTCAGGCTAACCCTACTTCAAGGGTCTTTGTAGAAGACCCAGAAGGTCATGGAAGTTTTGTTCATTTTATGGTACAGACAAAGCATCTAAAAGTTTTTATTTGTAAGAGCTTCCCTTTAATGCAGAAAATTATTGTGAAACTATGGTGGAGAGAAGCAGAGCATGTCCTAAGCTCTTGAGATGGACTCCCTTGGTTCAGAGGTCACAGCAGTGAACCAGCACCTCAGCCCACATTGCAACTGAAGTCAGGCAATTATTTAGATCACATACACACTTACAGTGACAGATAATCTACCCGTTCCCTGAACTCTGAGAGACATCTTGCCCTTCCAAAAATGTCGTCACAGGTTCTCAGCAGATCTGGCAAAGAGTAAGTGCAATTTAAATACTGCTGGACAGAGTCCAACACAGAGCATATAAGTCCTGGGCTCCCACCCCATCATCAGTGTGGGAATAAAGTTTCTACGAGGCGTCTAGAAATCAAAGTAAGAATGACAGAGATTTCTGTGACACTCTAAAACTATTTGCTGAGAGCTGTAAGGTTTCTAGACCCCCTATTTTTTTCCAGAATGATTCGATTAGTCAATTAAAAAGAAACAACCCACACTGACACAGAATTCAAGATTAAAAAAAAAAGCCAGCATGTGGCAGACTGTCCTTAAAGCCAGGTTGCCCCTGACCTTGGCCATATGGAATTTATTTATTGTATTATTTTTCCATTTTTTCCTTTCTTTTTTTTTTTTTCCTTATTCTACTCATCATAGAATCATAGAATCACTAAGGTTGGAAAAGACCTCCAAGATCATTAAGTTCAAATATTAACCTAGCACCATGGTGTTCATCAATAAACCATATCCCCAAGTGCCACAACGACATGCCTTTTGAATACTTCTAGGGATGATGATTACACCACTTCCCTGGGCACTCTGTACCAGTGCCTGACCACCCTTTCAAAGAATAATTGTTTCCTAATATCCAACCTAAATCTCCCCTGGCATAACCTCTTGTCCTGTCACTTATTACCTGGGAGAAGAGATTGACTCCCACTTCACTACAACCTCCTTTCAGGTAGTTGTAGAATCTCAGGTAGAATCTCTTCAGGGAGTTGTAGAAGCATCTCAAAGTTTTTTCATAAATCTGCAGTATCCTTTCTCATCCCTTTTTTCTTTCTTTTTTCTTTTCTTCTTTTCTTTTTTTTATTGAAAATTACTCTTTCTGAGTCTTCTACCCTGGTTTCATCCTGGTAGAACATGAAACCAGTAACATTTAAGCTAAACTTTTGAACCCAAAGTGTTTGAGTTAGTTTAAAATTAGGTAAAACCATCTGTATACCGAAGGTCCTCCTTATGTTAAAAGAAGAAATGGGAAGATAAGACATGGAGAAAGTGGTGCAGAAAAACCTTTCACTCTCTGCAGCATCACCAGCTGAGGACAAGTACATACCTGCCAGTGCAATACTAGTTCTTGTAGCAAAACCACCCTGATAGTGACATCCCAGTTTAGGTCCTGGAGGCAGAAGAATCACATTTACATAGCACAGGATCCTAACAAAATAACTCTGCCCCTCAGCATGGCTAATTATCAAAGATACAACATTATTCTGAAAACAGATGAGAAGCTGGTTTGAGAATATCTATAGTGTGCTGTATGGTTCAATATAGATATGCCAAATCCAAACTACTGTTCAGTACAATTCTTCCTGTGAGTGCTACTCCCACAAATGTCAGTCAGAATCATATTTCTGACATGAAGAGCCCAGTGACAGCAACTGCGAAGTGTTTGGGAGTCTGCTGCCTTCCAACTTTTAAGCCTTTTATGTATTTAAGATGTATAGCTGTCAAAAATAGAAGTTTTTCCGTTATTCTTTGTCCTTTCCATCTTTTATCTTGCAACTAGGCATATTTGCTCCTACTGATAGTTAAGTTTTCTGCCTGTGGTGTATAAATACAAAGTACTGCGTTATGTGGACAGGGATAGAGGGTCAATTGGACAACACAGTTCGATGAAAATGTGCAACCCCAGAATATTCATTTTTATCAACCTAATCACCCCATCAGAGTCCTAAGTGGCCTGTCAATGGCCCACTTTGAACTCCAGGAGTGTTGAGATCTGAGCAGTAGGAGAGAAAAGTGTTCTAAAATCTGCCCTAGTAATATCTTTCAGGGGATATAACATCAGATACACACACTTTTCCCAGTAGATTTCCCTCTAACTTTTCTCAGATGAATAGTTATAGCTCATAGAAAGTATGTCTTGGCCATTTATATAGTCTTGACTATGGATCAGTTCTAACTATATACACAATCCTACCTGGGTGCTGCTCAGAGCAGGCTGGTGAGCCGTGGTACAGAACACGTAATTCTTTTATTCTGGGTCTGCTGTGCCTGCCCACCTTATTTGTAGTTGATGGCTAAATTTCTCTCTTTTACAATTGCTGCAATAGCCTTGAAATAGGAACTGCCTATACCTGATGTAGTGATGTCTACAAGCATTTGCAGAATCTAAATGACAAGCTCCAAACACTAGCCTCATCTGGAGTAGTATGTCCAGTTCTGTTTATCCCTGTTCCAAAAAGACATATTAAAATTGGCACAGGTCAGGAAAATTACTCCCAGTTTGGCATGGAGAATAGATTTCATTTTAGAAGAGACGGAGAACAAGATGAAGTGAGAGGACAGAGAGACTTAAGCTCTCCTTAGAGTATAATAGTCACATCACAGCACTCCACTTCCACACCACAGATGGGTCTCATCTGTCCTGTTCAGAGCATGGCAAGGGTGATCTTTTTTTGTCCATATCCACACATAGATGCCTGTGACCTGTTTAGCCTAAGAAAACAGGAGGTGCATTTACATCAGTATTTGGATTCAGGTTGATTTTGAAGGAGATCTCCAGATCTGATTGCTTCACCTTGCAAAATGGTTTTAGAGGGCATGAGATGGATTCCTTTCAGATTAAATTAATCTAGAATATGTGATAAAACCTCATTTGGTGAGCTCCAGCCACTAATGGGAGGTCAGTGGAGATTCCTCATCAGGGAAAGCAGTGGGGCAGGCACTGATCTTTTCTCTCCAGTAACAAGTGAAAGGACCCGAGGGAATGGCATGAAGCTGTGTCACAGGAGGTTTGGGTTAGATATGAGGAAAAGCAAACTAAGAGACCCCTTGCTGAGCATCGTTACCCAGTTAGATTGTTTCAAAGACTCCTTGTTCAAAATTAGCTAGAGCATTTTCACGATGCTTCAAGTTAATACAGTGATTGTAATGAAGAAATTAAAGAGAACCATTAAAGTTATGAGGTTCTGGATCAGCTTTTTAGACAGACAAAAAAAGGATAAGGAGTTTTAAACAGGTTTTAACTTTATTGAAAGTATTACATGATCTGACTGCTTGTGTTGAACAGGGGATGGAGAGGACTTTGTACATTTTATGAACTGAGCCCCAAGGGGCCATATCCTTGGTGACTTGTCAAAACATACATCAGCTCTGGCACTTCTGTAATCACTGGAGTGAACACAGTCTAGCTGGTATCTGGGCCCATCAAGAAAATTAGTACTAGTGCCCAGGACCCTCAGACATAACAGATCTTTACTTTTCCCAGGTGCATGCCCTGGGCTGTTGCAAAAGAGAAGGAGACCTGCTGCTGTGACAATTACCTGTCAGAGACCCACCCAGCAGGAACATGCTCTTGAATTTCCTAAGGCTAAAGTGGCAGAAATTCAATTCCAGCCTTTCACTTTTCCCCTCAAAAACTTTGTTAGGTTATACTTGCTGCACAGGGAATTTTGATGAAAGAACCAAGCACACAGATGAATCTGAACAGTCCATTCCTCAGCAGCAATGGAAAAATCTCTGAGGTATGCAGAAGACATGCAGTTTTGTGATTAGTGAGCAGGACAGAGAGGTCAGGAACTCCAGGCTTCTCATCTCTCTCACTGTCTTCCTCTGTGTCCTTGGGAATGTCACTTAAATTTCTGTGCCTCAGAACCCATGTGTCTGAAATGGAGATCATGAAAGCTACCTACTCATTATGATCTGATCATATTTGTTAAGTCGCTTCATATCTTCAAATGGTAGGACTTTATGGGTCCTAAGAATCACTAGTGTGGGCTGAAAGATATACAAAGTAAACAGATAGAGTTCCACTATAAGAGTTATTTAAGGAAAGTGTGGGTGTAAGCCTAATATAAGTCATGTTCAAGAAACACACTTTCTTTGTTTCATTATTCATTTCCCATTTGGCATTCAAAATACTTAGAGACTAACCATTTTTAACACTTGTGTATGTTTTTTCCTGGGACTGAGAATGCAGTAGTTCATAAATGTTGGACAAGTTTTAAATAAGCAAAGTAAAAATTCACAAACTTTGGAAATTTGAGCACAAATTAATATATTCTTTAAGGGGGGGGGGGATTTACTTACTGGCTGTGTTTGTGATGAATTTAAAATAGCATGACAACTTGTCTTCCAAGAAATGAGGAACTCCAAAAATATCATTATGATTGTTCCTTAATTCTGTACAGTTTTTAAAATAGTTTTGTTTAGAATGACCTTCTTAAAGTAAATGACACTATATATCAATAGCAATCTCAGGGAATTACATCAAGCACCATGTGTTGGCTCTGCCTGCTGTGTCTGCCCATCTCTTTTAGTGCCACAGCTGTTTAGTGCTTGTTCATAATCAGAATGTATATCCGATTCCAACAAGAAGCAGTAAATCAAGTATCATAATCAGAGTTCTCTTGGAAGTCTAGCAGCAGTCACCAAATCCTCTGCTCTGCTACCTGGATTTATTCTACGTGTGTGAAGGTCAAAGGCTGACATGAGGCTGAATGACAGTTGTTCAGATCGTGTCCAAACTGGAATGGATATAGAGAAAAGATCTGAGGCTGAAACCAAGACTTAGATGGTTCTGGGATTATTATTTTGGGACAGACCTGTAAAACATTCTGGGTAAATTTTAATTTTATAGTTATATGACTTGTACAAGCAATATATGAGGAGAATCTCCCACTCTGCACTGCTGTGGCCTCACCTCAATCACTCGGTACAGTTTTGGGCTCTAAAATATAAGAAAGATATAAAGCTATTAGAAAGCACCCAGAAGAGTGTTACAAAGATGGTGAAGGCTCTAAAGGGGAAGCCACATGACTAGTGGCTGAGGTCACTTGGTTTGTTCAACCTAAGAAGAGACCGAAGGGAGACCTCATCCCTCACAAGAGAAAGCAGAGGGGCAAGCACTGACCTCTTCTCTCTTGTGACCAGTGACAGGACCTTATGGAATGGCATGAAGCTGCTTCAGGGTGGTTTAGCTTAGATATTAGGAAAACATTTTTCACCCAGAGAGTGGTTGGGCACTGGAACAGGTTCCTCAGGGATTTGATCACAGCATCAGCCTGACCGAGTTTAAGGAGCATTTGGACAATGCTCTCAGGCACATGGTGTGATTCTTGGAGTTGTCCTGTTCAGGGACAGGAGCTGAACTTCAATGTTCCTGATAATGATGAAGGCTGTGGATGTGTCTACCTGGACTTCAGTAAAGCCTTTGATACTGTGTCCCACAGCATTCTTCTGGAGAAGCTGGCTGCTTGTGGCTTGGACTGGTGCATTCTTCACTGGATTAAAAACGGGCTGCATGACCAGGCCCAGGGAGTACTGGTGAATGGTGCCACATCCAGCTTTGGGGATCAGCAGCTGGAAAGCAGCTTGGTAGAAAAGGACCTGAGGGTGCTGGTTGGCAGCTGCTGAACATGAGCCAGTAGTGTGCCCAGGTAGCCAAGAAGGCCAATGGCACCCAGGCCTGTAGCAGCAATAGTGTGGCCAGCAGGACCAGGGCAGTGATTGTTCCCCTGTACTTGGCACTGGTTAGGCTGCACCTCGAGTCCTGTGCCCAGTTTTGGGCTCCTCACTTCAAGAAAGATATTGGGGTGCTGGCAGGTGTCCAGAGAAGGTCAATGAGGCTGATGAAGGGTCTGGAGAGTAAGTTATATATGGCACTGCTCAGGGAGCTGGGATTGTTTAGCTTGGAGATGATGCCAAGAGTAGACATTATCCCTCTTTACAACTACCTGAAAGTAGCCTCTTCTCCCAGGGAACTAGAGACAGGACAAGAGGCAATGGCCTTAAGCTGCACCAAAGGAGGTTCAGGTTTGGTATCAGGAAGAATTTCTTCATAGAAAGGGTAGTCAGGCATTGGAATGACCCGCCCAGGGAGGTGGTGTAATTACCATCCCTGGAAGTGTTCAAGAAACTACTGGGCATAATAATACCTAGTGCTATGGTCTAGTTGAGAAGGTGGTAATCAGTCAAAGGTTGGACTCGAAGATCTTGGAGGTCTTTTTCCTTGTAGGTTCCTTCCAACTCAGGATATTCTACAATTTTATCAATGTAGGCAAACACACAGATGTGCAAATATAGCTGTCATTTCATATGCACCTCAAGCCAGTATCAGTCAGAACTCATCCCAACAAAAGTGATCTTGCACCTACCACTGTAGGCTGCCTGCTCCTGTCTTTATGTCACCATTCCTGTAGATGCAGCACTTAGAGACATGGTTTGGTGGTGGACTTGGCAGTGCTGGGTTAATGGTTGGAATCAATAATCTTAGAGGTCTTTACATAGAATCATAGAAGGGCTTGGGTTGGAAGGGACATTAAATGACCACCTAGTTCTAACTGCCCCACCATGGGCAGGGATGTCACTCACTATGTCAGATTGCCCAGCTCTCCATTCAACTCGGCCTTGAGCACTTCCAAGAATGTGGCATCCACAGCTTCTCTGAGCAACCTGTTCCAGTGCCTCACTATGCTCTGAATAAAGAATTTCTGCCTAATCTCTAATACAAATCTCTCTTCTTTAGTTTAAAACAGTTTCCCCTTGTCCTATCACTATCTGCCCACACAAAATTTACTATCTCAGCTTTAAGTGCTTAAAGGCCACAATAAGGTCTCCCTGAAGCCTTCTCTTCTCCAGGCTGAACAATCCCAACTCTCTCAGCCTATCTTCACAGGAAAGGTGCTCCAGTCCTCTGAAACTCTTTGTGGGTCTCCTCTGAACCCACTCCAATATGTCCATGTCTTTCCTGTGCCAAGGACTCCAGAGCTGGACACAGTACTTCAGGTGGGGTTTCACAAGAGCAGAGGGGCAGAATCACCTCCCTCGACCTGCTGTCCATGCCTCTTTGATGCAGCCCAGAATGGGGTTGGCCTTCTGGGCTGAAAGTGCACATGGCTGGGTCATGTCCACTGTATCAGGGGTTAATTATGCTGATACTCTTGGTCTGTGTTTGACCCCGCCACCTGTGAAAGTTTTGCTCCTTCCCTGCCAAGTTATGGGAAAACAAGCACTGATAAACGGGAAAGTTGTCCTTGAAGAGAGCTTCTTGTATAAACTGTTTTAATTGGTGTTCTGTGATTGGCTAATTGTCCTCCAAGGTCGCTTGAAGGAGAAATTGAGGAGGAGAAGGATGAAGTAGCGCCCCCAGACTCAATTAAGAAAGACCCCCAAAGCATACTGCGCATGCATTAGGGGATTTCCAAAGTCCTCACGCATGCGCAGAAGAGATGCACTTACATAACCGGGAGGTGGGACTGAGGGCCTCTGGCTGGGCAGTGCTGGCCACACCTAGGAGGTTGTGGTCACTCAGTTAATTGTATAAAAGCAGATAGTGCTTTCTTGGAGGGAGCTAGCTTTACTTCAAGGACAACATTGCCTTTTGGCAGGAATGCCAGCTTCTGCTATGGGTAATTATAGGCATGCTAGGTCGGTAAGATAACTTTATGGGCAACAGCTGGGTAACTGGGGAGGTTGTGCTGGGGGCTTGTTTCTCTCCTCCTTCCTCCCTTTTAGGTTTGTTCATTTTGTTGGCCACCTCTTGGTAATAAATATTGGGTTTTGTTAAGCTTTTAATGGTGTTATGGTTTCAAGATTCAGTATGTTTCGAACCCTCCTTAATACAGTCCACCTTTTCATCCACGAGAACCCACAAGTCCTCATCTGCAATGCTGCTCTCAATGTGTTTTTCTCCCAGACTTCACTCATGTCTGGGATTGCTCTAACCCAGGTGCAGCACCTCACACTTGGATTTGTTGAACATCATGAGGTTCTCATCAGACCACTTCTCAAGCTTTTCCAGGTTCCACTGGTTGACATGTCCTTCTGTTGTATCAACTGCACTGCTCAGCTTCATGTCATCTGCAAATGTGCTGAGGGGACACTCAATCTCACTGTCTGTGTCATTGATAAAGATACTAAAGAGCACTGGTCCCAAGGCAGACTCCTGGGGGACACCACTCAGTCGCTGGCCTCCACCTGGACATAGAGCCATTAACCACAACTCTTTGACTGCATCCATCCAGCCAATTCCTTATCTACCAAACCAGCCGCCCTTCATATCCATGTCTCTCCAATTTGGAGATAAGAATGTTTTGTGGGACCGACCTAAGGCCTTACAGAAATCTAACCGAAGTGATTCTACTATTTTATGATTTCTCTGATTAAGTTCATATGAGAGTACACATGAATGGTTTTGCCAGCCTTACAGAAAGAGAAGTGGCAGGATAGTGATGAACAGCAGATTCATATGGATATTGGGACTTCTTAGTGACAGCACTCACTCGGGTCAGTGCAAAAATGCATCCTATATCTGTTGCAGAAAAAAATCCACTGCTTTCATAAATGCACACTTTGTGTAACTTGTATGACTACAAGACATCTTTTTATTTGTTCCCATATGGTTTGTGACCATGGGAAAATCAGAAATGAGTTTCCAACCATAGGATGGCTCCACATCAACTTACAGTTTTCAGTGTGATTTTTATAAGGGATTTGATTTTGTCTGGAAAACAACTGGAAGGAAAATAGACTTTCTTTGACATTTTTGAAATCAGAGGAGGTTTCAGTTATATTGGCCTGGTGGAAATCTCATATGCAAGATAAAGTCAATTTTGTATTTCATATGTCCTTGTGGAAATTCAGCTATTCTTTACAGCACCTGATTTTGATCCAGAAAACATGCTCCTTCTAGTTTGAATTAAACCCAAAGCTAAACCACAGGGAAAGCTGAGGTCCAGAACTTGGAATAAAACACTACTAAAAGGGCACAAGTGCTGAAGAATTGCATCGACAGTCACATTTGGTTACATCTCAGTAAAATGCCAGATCAAATGACGGTCACTCTGCAAGTCAGATTCAAAGCAATATTCTGGTCACTTTGAGGTAAGATCAGATAAGGACAAGTTAGGGAGGATTCCATAGAACAGGCAAGGGTCACACACTAAGAGCAAATCCCATACACTCAGTTCTCAAAATGTTCATAGGCAAACAGATCCCTTCCATGTACACAACGCTCTTAAGCCACTTCTCTGTTCTGTGAGCCAGGTGCTAGGTAGACCCAGCAGGACAGACGAATCTACCATCATCTCTGTTCAGAACAAGGGTGGGACAGGTGACTAGAAAGGATGAACTTCTCAACTGAGCCCTACACTACAGTATGTGGCTGACTGCTTACAAGATCTGAAGCTCTATAGTTTACTGGCTGGTGGAGAAAATCCTGCAGAGCTCTGTCATAGAGTCCTTGTCTCATGAATGTATCTGCAATGGGCACTGGTAGTGCCCAAAGTGAGGCAACCCAGCTGAGACAGAGACAAGGGAGTATTCATGGAGAAGAAATGGTTTTTCTGAAGAAGTGGAAACTCTGTATTCCTCTTCTTGCCATGAGGCTGTAAAAGGGATGGTGTTACCTCCAGTACAGTCACTGCTCAGGTTATCTCTTGAGCAGTCTTCTGTGGCTCCCAGTGTCTCTTTCTCATTTTACAGAGACGCTTGATATCATTGTTTTCCATGCCAATGCATTCTCCTCATTTTGTTTGTGACATTTGTGAAATTGCCTCAAAGGATTTTAGTGTATTCAGTCAGGATTTATGAATGGGCTCTAAAGCAGAAAACCTGCTGTTGAATATCCATGCTCAGTCACACCTTGATAACCAGCCACTTAGAGGGTTAAAATATAACTTCTGGGACATGAGTTTCCTCCCACTTGTGTAATTACTACAAAAAGAGTTTGCAGACAGGACCCTATCACAACAGAGCCCTTCTTCCTGCTTCTCTGTCCTATGGCTTCATAAATCTCTGCTTGTGACATCATAATCTGTTGCTGTGGGAATCCTGCTGGTATCACAAACAGGGGATTACAACCTCAAAGTAAGAGCAAACAGAAAGAAGAGATTGGTTCTGTGAGAAACAAAACATCCTTGGGGAAGATGAATAGATCATCCTCCCAGACCATTCAAGATCTGGCTTACCCACGTCCTGGAAACATGAGGTCAGATGCCGGATTGCTGTGTCTTAGTAACCTCATCTGCAGTGTCAAGAACCTAATGAAGACTCCCTTCACATCCACCATCCCCTCCCTCTACCCCTGCCCCTGCTTCCCCCCCCCCCCCCCCAAAAAAAAAAAATAAAGCTGTATAGGAATGCAGAGCACATAGACTTTTAAAATAAGTTCTTAGGCAAAAGATAGAAAAATATCTCTTGTGATGACAGTGTCAAACACTTTCCTACCAGACAGGGTAAACTAGCAGTAATCTAATACAGGTATAAAATGAGTTTATACAAAGAAAGTTCAATTCAGACTCTATCATCTGCCCATTTAATAACTTTATTTTCATGATTTCATCTTTGAAGAACATGCCACAAGATTTTGGCCATATCACTGTGGACACCTATGAGAAGGTCCCCTATGGGAACAGCTGCAGGAGACACTCTGTCTGAGCAAGGCTCTTAACATCTGAGCAGCTCAGGGACCCAGTAGTCACAGGCAGATGTCAGTGGTATTGAGTACCTTACAGTTGCTTCAGTAAGAGGGAGGAGACAACCTCAAGATGTTCAGTGTGCCCATGCTATGGATGACTGAGAACCCTGAGAGTCACTGCAGCTTTGGAGCTGATGTCGGGGCTCACAGGAGTGCTGCAGCCAGAAAAGGAGAAGGCATTTGGTGCTCTTCATTATTTCCACACAGGGGTCTTCTAATGTTTATCCTTTATTGCTAATCTATTCGAATAGAATTTAAAGGAAATGCAAGATCAGTAAAGGCATATGCAAATATAACTTTTTTCTTGTAGGTCATTGCCATAGAAACTATTGCTACAGGATCTAGAGAGATATGGCCAGATCATAAGGCCACAGAAATGAGGGTCTCAGCCTCTTTAATGCAGTAACATTAATTCTTATCAAGCTTTACTCCATTTTTAGGCAAATTATTTACGTTCTTTTTCTTCGTTTTTCTACCTGCTAAATGGCAATAAAAATCCCAGTTGATCTCAGTGGAGTTCTAGGAGGAAGTCTCACTTTGGGTGGACAAGCATCCGGAGAAGTACACACAAGTGCTTTTGGGAGTGATGTTTCAGTGAGGTTTAATCTCTGTTCCAGACTCAGGCCCATTGAGTCTTTGCACACCCACAGCCTGGGCACCTTCCCCAGTTCATGTCTTAGGGCAATAACTGAGTGTCACCGAGCAGACCCTGACTGTTCACTACGTGATGGATCTGACCAGAGTCAGTCCACAAAGCTCTGTATTCCATCCTACATCATGTGCAATACCTCTGCACCAGGGCAGCACATGGGGGCAGCAGGAAGTCCTGGAATTGCTCTTGCAGCAATGCTACTCTCAGTTGTTACCCCAGGCCCCCTCTAGGCTCACATTGTCTGCTTAGTAAAATTAAAAATTTAAAAGTGTAGTTTCTCAGTGAACAATCTTTGACTGTACTGCAGCCTAAAGCAGTCTTCTCCATGCTTCCTGCCTTATGTTCTTGAAGCATCTCTTCTGCTGGCAGTAGCAATTGCATAGTCTCACAACCCAGAAAACTAATCTCTTTTTTTCCTCTGTTTTTCAGACAAATCAGCTTATTCATATGGTTGACAATATGACAGCTAGTCCTGAGGGAAGGGACTGTGGGGTCAGAGCATGGCGGAAAAGCTGAACTGCTGCTTTTGGAGGAAGCCCACAATTAGACTGGGCTAAACTGTTGAGGAAATAGTTCCCTCACCCACCTATTTTGTCACCATCCTCTTGCCTTCTTTTACCACAAGTCTCATTCTTCTGGGTGGGTACTGAAGGACTCCAACTTTTTTTCATTACGGTTGCTTCCCAAATTTTCCTGGGCAGGTGAACATACAGGTAGTGTGGAAGTCTATATTAGATCTTGAGAGAGTACAGGAGTGGAGAGTACTTGGGAAGGTTGAAATAGTTGTTGAAAGCTATTTGCTGTCTGGTTTCTAGGAGACAGCATGACTCACTGCATCCTTCCTTGTAGTCTGCGCCTCTCAACCATTTATCAACTAACACACTTGATCAAGACTGATAAAAAGTCTTTTAGAAAAATCATAGAGAGCTGCCCTATAGAATGGGAACATTAAACTGTGGAAATAAAATGATTGCTGAAGATAAAGTCTGTTCTACTAGCATTGAAGGATGTAGGCTCACATTTGTCCAAAGGGATTTATTGGTGGAACTCTCACTAGTGCAAGTAAAAAATTCCTGCACAAATCCCTTTATATCTTTACAATTTTCCCCTAACCATTCTCTGACCCAACTTCACATCAGCAGTCTTTCTGTGCTTTGGGGTGTGTGCGTCTTAAAATTATTATTGGCATTATTTCATTCAGCACTGCCTAAATATATCAAAACTAGAAAAGAGTCTTAATTTTAGTTGAAAAGTATAATTTACACCATTTATAAGAACAATAAATAACAGTAGGAGCAATAATAATATTAATGGTCCAGAACATGATTTCAGAATCACAAAAAAAGCAGATGTGGTGCAATAATCATAAATAAGTAATAGCTGGCAATTAACACATTGCATTTCAAGCTCTCAAAGGAAAATGACACTAGGGTGATAAGGCTGTTTTCTGCCGCTCGTTTAGAATAAAGGTGTAAATGGCATACATGACATTTCACCACTGTATATGCCCAGAGATTAGAATGCAGGAAGGAAGGCAGAACCATCATATGTAGGTTACGAAGAAAAGTTCAGCTACTGCTGAAAAATGTACAGATTTAGTCTTATAAAAACAGCTCTCTGAATGCCTTTTCTGACAAGCAAGAAAATATTGTCAAACATTTGATTCATCAAACGCTATCTTCACTATACAAGAAAAGTATTCTAAGCCCTGACAAAGCCCAGGAAGCAGAAAATGAAATAAACAGAACAAGTTTGCTGCATATCCAGCAAACAAATCAATAAAAAATGACCACTGAAAAAGAGAAAATTCCTTTTTATGAAAATATAGGGCTTCCATTTTGAGTTTGATGAGGTAAAAGGCTCTGTTCATGTCAAATTTTAAAAAGCAAAGCTGAAGAAAGTGGGTGACATTTTCCACAGTGTGTACCTACTTTAGAACTGTAAACCTGTTTTATAAGTGACATGTTTAGGATGGAGACACTAAAAATTGTGGATGTGCACCAGAGAGTGCAATTTCAGGTCAAATATATCTGCTCCTGAACCCAGGTGGAATCCATCTAAGGGGGGTTTGTATGAATGAAAAAAATTAAGAACAAAACTCTGGCTGGGGTTACTGCCTTTGGCAGCCTGCTGCACCTCAAGTGCATGGACAGCTGCTCTTTGTAAATCAGGGCTCGACACTACAGCCCTGCTAAGCAAACTGGAACTGGAGACAGCTTCCTCCTGACCATGGGCTCCACTGTGCTGTGGACAGGCAGCTGACTCTGAAAAGGAGCAGCCATCCATGCAGGGCAGCCTGGCAGAGAGCTGACAGCAGCAGCAGTCTCATCCAACCTGTGCCCTCTGCACTTGGACTTGTCGCCTGTGACTCACAGTGAAGTTTGGTCTTCTTTCCCAAATACGTTTTTCTTTCACTAGAAAAACTGAAGAGTCAAATGCTTTATCCAAGTCAAAACTTTACTTTTGGTAGAATTTCTACATGTATGCACACAAAATGTACACAAAAGTATTTTTAAAATATGCATTCATTTAACCAGAAAAGTTACTATTCTGATTAACTACACAGCCTGTCTCCTAAATACCTCTGCCACTTTATTGTTGTTAGGTTTACCTTGGATATTTTTAAGTTTAAATTATTTAAAATTAATACATGATGCATTTTTATGGCTGTACCTTAAAGTCCTGTGCATCTCTATCAAGACAGCTACAGAACAAAATATATTGGAGTGGGGAAAAAAAAAATGCTGGCATCCGAATTATCTGTTCTCTACTAGCATGTGGGAGAAACAGGTTCTCTTCCAACCCTCTTGTTCCCCAGGCTGTCATGGGCACCGAGTGCTGCAGAGATAGCAGCAGCAGCTTCTCCAGCTGATTAACCAGAGACAGTGACAGACTTTAACAGGAGTGCTACCCAGCACTCCAGAGCCAGAGGAATAGTTGCCTCAAAATAGAAGCAGATGGATCTGCGCAAAATGATGGGACTTTGGAATTCAAAAAAGTGTGTTAGTGGGGAGGGAAAGAGGGAATTGTGCGTCTCATTTTAAAAGGAATATGTACGCTCTGTCTCTTACTATCTTTTCCAGCAGGAAGATAAGGAGGTCAAGCTGTACTGAAATATAACGAGCTGTGATAAACCATGATTTTAAAATATGTTGAAACCTTTAATAGCAACAGTAGAAGATATTTACAAAAGTACCATATATAGGTTATTTATACAGGGCTAATTATCCTGATAATAAATATAAATAGAAACAAACACAGGGTTTTTTTCATATTTTGGACAAGTCAAGTGGTCTATGTGGAAAACAGAAATGTCCTATTTTACAGATAAGATCCAAGTATGGATCTGAATTTAAAATTTGTCAACAAGATTTCCTGAGTCTCAAAGACATTTTTTGATGTAAGGATCAAACCCCAGAGTCAGTAGGCCTGATTTTTACACCAGGGTAACTCCTTATACCTCAGTGAAATTGCTCTAGATCTGTGCTCTGGTAAATGAAAACAGAATTACCCTCAAAGGATAACTTCCCATCAGTTTATTGATCTGATTCCAACATAGTAAATCTGCTTCCTAAGGCCATGTTGCAGAGTTTTAGGGTTGCTTTATGCTGCTCTGAGAGGAAGTCACTTATTCTCCCACTATATCACAGGTATGCTGTAGAGTCCTTCAAAACACTAACTACAGTTAGCACAGGATTCAGTTCATCTTTGGCTATAGACTTCTAAAGATTCACACTGTATTAGAAAATTAGAAAAGCCAGTGGGACTGGACCCATTCTCCAACTCTAGGCTAACTTTTTTACATCCACATGATTAAACTCCCTTAGCCTGTAAAGCAGACTGACCGCATTTAACACGCTTATTGAGGATGTGTCAGGCCCATGCTGAGCCCTGAACTGTGTGTGGGCACTGTCTGGGAGAATGCTGGGCTGCTGCTGACGGTGCTCGCAATTTGACCATATGGATGGTCATGCACCGGTGCACAGGGCTGTGTGATAGCCTGGCTCAGTTTAGTGGTGTAAAAATAATCTCACTGTCTAAGCCTGTCTTCTGCCTCTTACATGCCCTTCTTAGAAAAATTGACACCTAGAGATACCCGTTTCTCCTCACTGAGTTTGGAAAACATCTACGGTGACTAACTCAGATCCAGACTTTGACTTTCTCATGCCTAAAGTGAAGGTGCCTGCTAACCAGAGTGTTTCAGGGACACCATGTACATCAAAAAAGAAAGATAAAGGGCAGATTCTTACTGCATGTGCCTGGATTTAGTATCTGGTAAAGCTGAATCTTCAAGTAAAGAAATAAAGAGTGAAAATAAGGCAGTCTCTGACACATGTAGATCGATGCAGAAGCAAGCACTCACTGAGACAAGCCAGATGCTGACACCATGTTTTTCTCCTGTCTGCTCTGTAAGCAGTATAAACAGTAATAGGCATTGTATCATTTTAAATTGCCTCATAGAATGTAATGCTGATTTTAGACTGTTTCAAACCTCCTAGCTACCATGGTGCAGAGCATATTTACTCGCATCTTAGAAGATTTTACCTGGCGAGACAGAGCAAACAGCAGTCAATACCATTAGAGTGAGCAAGACCCTTCTGCACTCCCAGTAATTCTTCAGGGCACAGTCCCTGCGGAGCCCTGAGGGATCTCAGACTCCAGCGGAAAAACAGAGTAATGGGCATGTGTCAGCACAGTGATCAATCATCAGTCAAGTTAAAGTTTGGGGGACACACGGACACTTGCCCTAATGTAAGGAGAGTATGCTCCCATTTACTGCCCTTGCTACCTAATGCTTGACATGGCCTCAGTGCTCAGTTAGATCTGGCAAAGATCCAGAGAAAGATGCTGATATTCAAAGCTGCAGTTACCGATTCTTTGAGTGTCCCCTGATGCATCTGATTAAAGCAAATGATCAATACTAAACTTTGAGAAAAACTAGTATGGGGATGTTACGGATGACAGCCCATGAATAAATAACTCTGATAATGGCATTTGTCTTACTATAAAGCTCATTCATAATTTAGCAAGAATAATGCTCATTAAAGAACACCTAGAATGATCACTGCCAAAATAAAGAGTTAATTGGTTTTTATCTTCTGGGAACTCCCTCATAATAAGCTCAGTATGGAAAACCGGCTATGAACTCTATATAGTGATTATAAAAGTATCTACTCTCCAGGTTACCTCCTCCTCATTTAGTCTTTCTGCAGTACTTTTTGGACATCTGCTTCTGATATATGTTCTCTAAGTTGGAAAGGAAAAATGTTGAGAGACGTCCTATCTCTTTTTCACAAAAATAAGGAAGAATTTGACCCAATTGCCACTGAAGTAATCAGAAACTGATTTGGGTCCCAAAGTAAATATCATGGGAACCTTAAAGTAAATATTGCTCCTTATTAAGCAAATAAATGTTGCTGTATGCTAAATTTAGAGTAAGAAATAACCCAGTTATGTCAGAGGAGTTATGTACTTTAATAAAATGTAGCTTGAATATTCATACTGTACGGTCATGTAATGCCTATAAAATGTTTCCTGCCCTACTACCACAAAAACGGTTTGCAGATGTCTTTTAATCTAGAAATACTGTCTGTCTAAGGCAAGGGGAGAATGCCAATACCAGAGCCTTGCTCTAACAAAATACAAGTGGTTTGTATTTTCACATAAGGATTGTGCATATGCACTGGCACATCTGTTCACTACGCAGTCCTGCAACCTGGAATGGATAACACTGACTTTGGGGATTAATACCAGCCTCACTTGAATAACAAACACTTGTACTCTAACAGTCTTTGCAGCACTCAAACAGGATATACTTTTTTGGATGTTGTGTCAAAATGCAAAGTACCATCTGATCCTGCCCTCACTGGGTGATCACCTGTTTCTATTTAATGCTTTCTATTTAACAAGTATAGTATGATGCTGATGGAGCCAGAGCATTTCAGAAGCATCCTGGAACAATACTCCATGTGGAAAATTATGGTGTCCTGTAGTGCTTCACATCTACCTCAACTATATTAAACACTACATAAAACAATCTGAATTCCAGACGTTCTCTCTAGATATTGTAAGTAAGCTGCGCCAATATTTATGAGATCAAAAACATGCCAAGGTTTTAAATCCATGATTCTGAATAGAAACTTTGTGTTTCATGCAAGACCGAACTCTCAGCATACCGCTGCCCTCCCCTCAACATGCCACAGCCTCAACCTTGAATTTGATCCCAAATGTCACCACTGTCACTTCTCTTGAGTCAAAAGACAGAAAAGCAGGAGGGTATATAACAGTGTGCTCCAGAGGTCCACTTTTAGAGACCAAGCAATTCAGGTATTGACATCCAGTGACTCTCTACAATTCATCTGATGCCTCTGCACCCAAACCTGGCAGTGACTCTTCTGATTCTCTATGTTGGTCAATATCAAAAAAGAGCCATTGCTAATTGGCACTACTTAGCAATCAGGATGGTACGAGAAATGGTTTCATAGGCCTGAAAGAAGAAGCCAGGGAGATGTGTGAGAAGGTAGGAGAGGCAGTCCATCTCCCCTCAGGCCCACTAGCAACAAGCTTTACCATGATCCTAAGCAATGCCCAGGGTTTGCACCGCTAAGTCCCTTGCACCGTTATCCCTCACATTGCTGAGATTTCTCCTTCCCCTTCCTGGCCATTTCAGTCTCCTTTACCTGCTCAGATCTGTAGGAGTGCAAAGAGCAGGGGCCCAAGGTGCCAGGACAGATGGGTGGAGCAAAAGACAAATCAGGGCCAAGGCTGAAAGCTGTTTGTCCTCAATGGAAAAGTGCTCCCATAGTTCTATCCAGTTGGACAGAAGTACCCTAGGACAAGAAACCACCTGGCATAATCTGAGGGGAACCATCACAAGGCACCTGAACTTACACAAACACACACACACACAGACACACAGAGGTAGCTGTTCTGGGGGGAAATGATGCAGATTGGAGTCCCTTGAGCTCAGGGAGTTTCAACTCAGGCCAATGGGCTACGTCATGTGGGCAGTTTTACAGTGGTTTTTCTTTTTCCCAAGGGCAGATGGGGGTTTCCTGGAATAATATGTGTGCACTTCCATGTGCTGAATTACACTTTTCTCCTGTGGCTATCCAGAGTGAATTGTGGAGGGCTGAAACATGCTAATGTGCAGAGCTTGCACTGTATATACCACACGAGCCGTTCTGGGGAGATTTTGGTCTCCAAGGATAGCAACCCAACATACTTAATGAACACCGTTACCTTCTATTATTTCCTGTAAGAGAAAGTGGAGAGAGATGATTCACTAAGGAAATCTGCATAATTAGGGTCCATCATTTCCTACAGATGGGAACATCACAGGCAAAGCAGAACACTACCCCCCTCCTTTTAGCAATTCTTCTCAAGTAGCTGTTAGCTCCTCCACCTCTGGGAAGGGAGAAAGAAGAGCTAATGCCAAAGAAATCTTCACTAGGAGAACTGCTTCCCCCTTGCTGCAGCTGTCCCTGCTCCCCAGCTTTCTAACTCCACATAGTTTCTGCTTAGGAAATGTTCGGTTCAATTTCATTTTCTCTCATGATATGTGGTTTTTATGTTGATTTATAAATCATATACTTAACCGCTAACTGAATTTTGGTCTGGCAGCTCAGGTATAGTATGTCAGTCTGCTGAGGCCTGGTTTTTGCCATGGGAATGGCACAGGCTGCCATCAGATCAGTCCTTGAAGAAGAGCAGTGTCAAATTTCTGCTTTGTCCAGCTTCACATTTTGCTTTGCCTCTGTCCCCCAGAAGACAGGGTGACCCTGTGTGAAGTTCACATGGAAGGGATTATTCAGCCAGTGGTCACCAAGTGGGGAAGAGGGAGGAAAAGGGGACGCTGAAGTTCAAAATGGTGAGAAACATAGAATCAAAATGTATATATATTGTATTACCTTGCAAGAAGTTAGTGGCATGAATTTCTTAATACTAAATTTCTAGATAGTCCTGTAGTATGAGGTAAGATTCACTGCTACCAAAAATAGTAGACTCCCCCTCTACTCCACCCTTGCCAGATGCGAAACACTGTGTCCTGTTTAGGGCTAGCTATGGGACACATTTGGACAGCCCTTAACTCACTGCTTGGGCAGAAGACTAATTTAAGGAGGGTGAGGAAAGGGAAGGGAGAGGGTTAGGAGAGAGTTAGATTTCTATTGGCTCAGTGAGTGAAAGCAGCCCAGGGACACATCTGGAAAAGGACAGAAAGTAGGGCCATAGGACTAGGAACAGGGCAGGGGAAGAAATTGGAGAGGAGATTAGTATATTTCAATAGCAGACAATTCTTTTATAGTCTAGATTGCTCTTTGAATAGCACTCTTTCTATCAGCATGAAGGTTCAAAATACTACTATAGGACAGCTCTAAGTTAAGCATCATCAGAGTGGGTTTGCTTTTAAAACCACTTATACATAAAAATCATTGTTTGTTGGTGGTGACAGACTTAAAATATGAAAATCAGGCCTGAGTTTACTTTCCTTCAGAAGGTCTGAGCATCTTAGCAACATCAGAGGTGGAATGTCACACTTCAGGATATCTACTGACATGCTCTACCTTCAAAACTTTTACCATTTTTTCTCATTTGGGTGTTTGCATTTATATTTTATTGTTTTATTCTCCTATTCTTATTCTGCAAACTGATAGAAGAGGCTTGGAACCTGGATTGCTTGACATCTTTAATATAGTGGTTTTAATTTTGGATAGGCTTTTAAAAGAAATTTTATGACAAGTGAACAACATAAAACTCTTCAAAAGAATACCCTCAGAATATTACACTTTATGTTGAGTTGATCAAATTAGGATAGCAAACAGATTTGCTAAAAAGTGTTCTTGTGACAACAGATTATCATAATCTCAATTTGCTGATAAAGCACATGGACTGTATACTTTCCAGTTTGCTTTTCTTTTTTTCCTCTTTTATGTGTGCTAATATTAAATTATTTTATCTCCCATGTTAATCCACCTTTCTCTGATTAGTAGCTCAAAATATTATCTAAAGAATCATTTTGCACAGCTCCACACTCATTTCCAGCAAAAGTGGGAAGTTTCATGGATCATGTGAGGAAGCCTTTCCTTGTAAGGATCTAAGACTTAATCAGTTTGGATGTGTTTTGTATACAGTCATAAGCACCTCATTTTTTGTGCTAAACCTTCAAAAGTTAGAAATTAGCCCCTCTTCCTTCCACCTTTTAAAACGAGGATAATTACCCTCAGCCCTACAGTAGCTGGAAACCTTAAAGCTACATCTAAAACCTGTGCTGCATCTAAAGACAGATTGAAATGGTTTGTGCTTTTTTTTTTCTTCAAGTAGTGTTAATATCGCTACTTCTTTGTAGATCAATAGTAGCTGTTCCTAAACAATAGCATACTTCATAAATCAGGATGCTCTTTTGGGCAATAGTAAAAGTTCAGGTTATGTTACCTATTTTTGTGATATGATTAGTTTATTATAAAGCATTCACCAGCACACCTCTGTGGGAGGAGAGAATTGTGAAGAGGGCTAACAAATGGCAGTGTCACTCACAAAAACCACAGACGTCACTGATTTGCCCAAAATGCAACTGCCTGAGGTTTCTTATCTCTTCTAAAGTTTCACACTAAATCGAAGAGCTCGACAGGAACTTCCTGTTCCCTTGTAAAAGCCCCTCACCTAAAAACTGCTGGAAACTCGTGACCTTCAAAGGTGAGATCTGAATATCAGCTCTCCCCTTGTGCCACTTTGCAATACAAAGGAACCTCTGAGCTTTAATTGTCAGACAAAAGACTCTCTCTTATCCTACACAGTCTCTTTAATTAGGGTCTGCAAGTGTATACATCACTGACCTTTAATGGCAGGCCATTAGCACCTTTAAACATTACACCCTGATTGGTTTAGTGTCTGTGTGCAGAGAATGTTTTCGGTATTAAAGGTCTCTTTAATCTAAGGGAAGGGATAATAGTACCCATTTCTTGGAAACAAAAGTCTGCAGAATTTTGTACCTGCTCCTTTTACATTGAAGACACTTTAACACTGAAAAACCTTCTCCAGGTGTGGTCTCAGAAGTTAAAGCCCCTCAGTGTTGAAAAAATTAAACCAGTAAAGAGTGGTAAACATCAGGAAAGGAGTGTAAACTGTAGAGGTGGAATACATCTGACCACAGAGCTGTTTATGACTCAGTTAACAGAGCTCAGCTGAATCACTGTAACTAGCTCTCCCCTGGGGCTCCATTACACTCCATGGGGCTGGATTCTTTCTCCAACCCTTAGACCAGTGCTACCACCGGTGTTTGTGGTGCTACAGACTGAATTAAGCAAAGGAAATAACTCGGGGGAGGCAGGAAAGCTACAAAAAACGCCAGCCTAGACTTCTGAATTGGACCAAACTAGATTAATTCATTGATCTGCTTTGTGGCAAGACCACAGCAACCACTGAACCCACAGAAGCAGGGAGAGTGTCCTGAGATACAGGGTGAGGAATCAGTGCTGTGGGCTAAGTACCACAGTATTGCTGCCAAGCATTTAACTTTGTGTTCAATATGTTGTTTTGCAAGATGAAGTGGCCTAAACATTGAAATTATCAGCTTAGTTATATGGAAAAACTGCCTAGCAAAAACCAGTAAAAGCCTAAAAGGTTAACCTCATTTCTCTGGCCAGGCCTCCTTCTGCTAGAGGATTTTCATCACCTGCAGCTTTCCAGTAAGAAACCCTCCCTCTGTTTATTGACAAATTCTAGTAAGCATTATCCTCCATGGTCCTGGTAACCATGTCTGTTATGGTGACGCTTTTTCAGGCCTCTGACTAGGAAATTGTTTACAGTCCATTTAAAAGGAAGTGATATGAAATAAAAACAAAAGGTGGGAAAAACTTAGTCCCAGTTGGATTAGGAACAAATTTACCACTTCAAAATGTAGTAATTGTTATTATACCTGATCCCCTTCTAATTCACCTAATGATTTCCATAATAATTTACCCACTCCTCTGCACCCTTTCAGGACGGGCCTATCTGGTCACCTTCTGTTCTCTAACACTCTGATGTCCCAGCGACTCTCATTTCCTACTTCATATTCTGGCATAGAGGCACATTTTCCATCTCCACAGACATTCTAGTGATGGGGACTCTGGGATCCCACCTATGCCTTTACCTCCCTGATCACTGTATTTAATCTATCCCTTCAGGGCACCTTATAAAGACTTTCAAACTCTTAGGAGTTTCAAACCACTTAGGAGAAAAGCAAAGGCCTAGCAGGCCTTAAGACATGGAGTTTGCAAAACCTATTCCACCCCAGGTAGATGCCAGAAGTGCTTGGGCAAGGACTTAGAGGAGTTCTGAGGTGGATACTAAACATCATTTCAGTGCTGAAGGTGCCATCACCACTGCTTTCAAACAGGAAGCTGGTACAGACTGCAAAGCCATCATCTCAACTCATATTTTGCTGCAGATTATGCACCTGACTTGGATAAGACTGGGAAAAACAGTGTGTGTGTATCCTCAGGAACCAGAACTCTGCCGGCCAGGAGACTTTTCAGGATCCTGATCCTGCACCACCATTAGATGCCCCTTCCTGCCGACACACAAACAGCTGGAACCACTTTGATTATTGCTATTGGATGTGAGAAAATGTTCCTTTGCCTTCCTTTGGCTTCTTATTTTCTTTTCCACTGGTCTCCTCCTCACATACAAGCTGTTGCCCAAACCTGCATACAAAACTCTCCTCCCTTCTGCTAGACTTGTTATCTGGCTTAGGCAGACACCCAAGTCCCTCCATACTTCTGTTTTCAGCAGGCATGCCAAGAACCAGCTATGTTTCGTGCACTCCTTCTCCTCTCAACCTTCCCCTGACTTCCCCAGGCTGTAAAACTCCAAAACAGAGTTTTCAGTAATCCAGAGTCCAACTGTTTATCACGACAATACCCACCAGGGTTCCTACAGGAGTCCAAAGGATGAGAACCAGCATACCCATTTACTACCATAAGCACTGGAGAGAGCAAACATAGGCTGTCTCTTTGAGAGAATGCCCATGTGATGCTGACCCTGCCAAAGCCCAAAATAACTTTTTTTAGGAGAGCAAAAACACAGTTAATCACCAGTCCCTGCAGATAAGGACTTGTAATCTGACAGTGCTGGGTCATGTTTGCTGAGGAGATAAGTTGGAGGCTGAGGCACAGGAAATGCTTTGGCCAAACTGCAACATTTTGTGGGGATGCCTGGTCTGTCCCCAGTTCCTGAATTAGCAACATCCCTTTTTCAACCCTGCAAGACATCTGGTGGCACCAGTCTAACCAAAACAGGGCAAATCTTTGCAAAGAGTTCATTCAGCTGACACGGTAAAGCCCAATAAAGTGCATATAGAAATCCAAAAGGATGCTCTGCACTCAATTAGAGGGTGCAAGTTAAAAAAGAAATTATATATTTTACACTGTGCGGTGAAGAAAGTAGTCCTACCTTCAGGAAATAAAGTGGCCTCACCTTGACTACAACCTCTTGAGGTCATTTCACCCATACGCAATTGTGTGCTATACCACTGCTGAGATCATAGGTCCTCCGTGGCAGGCAGGGACAATAGCAGTGTCACTTCTAAACATGTTTGAAGAATTGCTTTTTCAGCATTCAGGGAGCTTGTTTGTTTGCAGTACAATCTCTTCCAGCAAATCCACCTTTATTTTCTGTATCCTGAGCAGACCAGAGAGAATATCAATGCAAGACATCTTCATTAAGCGTCTGTTTACATTACCGTCTTTGGGCAGATTGCTATCATCCTCCCAGAAAAGGATGCAAATGTCTCATAAGTTGTTCCAGAAATCTCCATCTTGGCCCCTTAATCTTGGAGATTTCTGGTTAGACACCTTCAAATATCCCATAAACACTCAGGAAAACATCCCATATTACTGTGAAACAGATAAAGCATAATTCATGGGAATTTTTCTTTCAATTTGAACAGATTTTAGTTCGCATCCAATGCTTTCAAATGGAATTGCAGTTGGATAGTTGTCCATTTCCATGACATTTGCTAGTCTGGGATATAAGTGGAAAACATCTTAGATATTTGATTTAGTGGCTAATTACTGCTTTGACTAATTTGTCCATTTGAACTCACCAGATGCAAATTTGGACATTTCAGAAAGCACCTGCTGTCTCCAGGGATATTTGTGAAAATGAGGTGCTGTCTCTCTTGAGGCTTATCTTGGCAAACAAAACTCAGTAAACCAAAGCCCAATATTGCAAAACATCTCTTACTCTTTTACATGTCTACTTTTGTTGGCAGTGTTTTTTTTTCTTTTTGTTTTTGTTCTTTGGCTTGTTTGTGTTTTTTTTTAAAGTCTATGNGAGGGTGAGGAAAGGGAAGGGAGAGGGTTAGGAGAGAGTTAGATTTCTATTGGCTCAGTGAGTGAAAGCAGCCCAGGGACACATCTGGAAAAGGAGAGAAAGTAGGGCCATAGGACTAGGAACAGGGCAGGGGAAGAAATTGGAGAGGAGATTAGTATATTTCAATAGCAGACAATTCTTTTATAGTCTAGATTGCTCTTTGAATAGCACTCTTTCTATCAGCATGAAGGTTCAAAATACTACTATAGGACAGCTCTAAGTTAAGCATCATCAGAGTGGGTTTGCTTTTAAAACCACTTATACATAAAAATCATTGTTTGTTGGTGGTGACAGACTTAAAATATGAAAATCAGGCCTGAGTTTACTTTCCTTCAGAAGGTCTGAGCATCTTAGCAACATCAGAGGTGGAATGTCACACTTCAGGATATCTACTGACATGCTCTACCTTCAAAACTTTTACCATTTTTTCTCATTTGGGTGTTTGCATTTATATTTTATTGTTTTATTCTGCTATTCTTATTCTGCAAACTGATAGAAGAGGCTTGGAACCTGGATTGCTTGACATCTTTAATATAGTGGTTTTAATTTTGGATAGGCTTTTAAAAGAAATTTTATGACAAGTGAACAACATAAAACTCTTCAAAAGAATACCCTCAGAATATTACACTTTATGTTGAGTTGATCAAATTAGGATAGCAAACAGATTTGCTAAAAAGTGTTCTTGTGACAACAGATTATCATAATCTCAATTTGCTGATAAAGCACATGGACTGTATACTTTCTGGTTTGCTTTTCTTTTTTTCCTCTTTTATGTGTGCTAATATTAAATTATTTTATCTCCCATGTTAATCCACCTTTCTCTGATTAGTAGCTCAAAATATTATCTAAAGAATCATTTTGCACAGCTCCACACTCATTTCCAGCAAAAGTGGGAAGTTTCATGGATCATGTGAGGAAGCCTTTCCTTGTAAGGATCTAAGACTTAATCAGTTTGGATGTGTTTTGTATACAGTCATAAGCACCTCATTTTTTGTGCTAAACCTTCAAAAGTTAGAAATTAGCCCCTCTTCCTTCCACCTTTTAAAACGAGGATAATTACCCTCAGCCCTACAGTAGCTGGAAACCTTAAAGCTACATCTAAAACCTGTGCTGCATCTAAAGACAGATTGAAATGGTTTGTGCTTTTTTTTTTCTTCAAGTAGTGTTAATATCGCTACTTCTTTGTAGATCAATAGTAGCTGTTCCTAAACAATAGCATACTTCATAAATCAGGATGCTCTTTTGGGCAATAGTAAAAGTTCAGGTTATGTTACCTATTTTTGTGATATGATTAGTTTATTATAAAGCATTCACCAGCACACCTCTGTGGGAGGAGAGAATTGTGAAGAGGGCTAACAAATGGCAGTGTCACTCACAAAAACCACAGACGTCACTGATTTGCCCAAAATGCAACTGCCTGAGGTTTCTTATCTCTTCTAAAGTTTCACACTAAATCGAAGAGCTCGACAGGAACTTCCTGTTCCCTTGTAAAAGCCCCTCACCTAAAAACTGCTGGAAACTCGTGACCTTCAAAGGTGAGATCTGAATATCAGCTCTCCCCTTGTGCCACTTTGCAATACAAAGGAACCTCTGAGCTTTAATTGTCAGACAAAAGACTCTCTCTTATCCTACACAGTCTCTTTAATTAGGGTCTGCAAGTGTATACATCACTGACCTTTAATGGCAGGCCATTAGCACCTTTAAACATTACACCCTGATTGGTTTAGTGTCTGTGTGCAGAGAATGTTTTCGGTATTAAAGGTCTCTTTAATCTAAGGGAAGGGATAATAGTACCCATTTCTTGGAAACAAAAGTCTGCAGAATTTTGTACCTGCTCCTTTTACATTGAAGACACTTTAACACTGAAAAACCTTCTCCAGGTGTGGTCTCAGAAGTTAAAGCCCCTCAGTGTTGAAAAAATTAAACCAGTAAAGAGTGGTAAACATCAGGAAAGGAGTGTAAACTGTAGAGGTGGAATACATCTGACCACAGAGCTGTTTATGACTCAGTTAACAGAGCTCAGCTGAATCACTGTAACTAGCTCTCCCCTGGGGCTCCATTACACTCCATGGGGCTGGATTCTTTCTCCAACCCTTAGACCAGTGCTACCACCGGTGTTTGTGGTGCTACAGACTGAATTAAGCAAAGGAAATAACTCGGGGGAGGCAGGAAAGCTACAAAAAACGCCAGCCTAGACTTCTGAATTGGACCAAACTAGATTAATTCATTGATCTGCTTTGTGGCAAGACCACAGCAACCACTGAACCCACAGAAGCAGGGAGAGTGTCCTGAGATACAGGGTGAGGAATCAGTGCTGTGGGCTAAGTACCACAGTATTGCTGCCAAGCATTTAACTTTGTGTTCAATATGTTGTTTTGCAAGATGAAGTGGCCTAAACATTGAAATTATCAGCTTAGTTATATGGAAAAACTGCCTAGCAAAAACCAGTAAAAGCCTAAAAGGTTAACCTCATTTCTCTGGCCAGGCCTCCTTCTGCTAGAGGATTTTCATCACCTGCAGCTTTCCAGTAAGAAACCCTCCCTCTGTTTATTGACAAATTCTAGTAAGCATTATCCTCCATGGTCCTGGTAACCATGTCTGTTATGGTGACGCTTTTTCAGGCCTCTGACTAGGAAATTGTTTACAGTCCATTTAAAAGGAAGTGATATGAAATAAAAACAAAAGGTGGGAAAAACTTAGTCCCAGTTGGATTAGGAACAAATTTACCACTTCAAAATGTAGTAATTGTTATTATACCTGATCCCCTTCTAATTCACCTAATGATTTCCATAATAATTTACCCACTCCTCTGCACCCTTTCAGGACGGGCCTATCTGGTCACCTTCTGTTCTCTAACACTCTGATGTCCCAGCGACTCTCATTTCCTACTTCATATTCTGGCATAGAGGCACATTTTCCATCTCCACAGACATTCTAGTGATGGGGACTCTGGGATCCCACCTATGCCTTTACCTCCCTGATCACTGTATTTAATCTATCCCTTCAGGGCACCTTATAAAGACTTTCAAACTCTTAGGAGTTTCAAACCACTTAGGAGAAAAGCAAAGGCCTAGCAGGCCTTAAGACATGGAGTTTGCAAAACCTATTCCACCCCAGGTAGATGCCAGAAGTGCTTGGGCAAGGACTTAGAGGAGTTCTGAGGTGGATACTAAACATCATTTCAGTGCTGAAGGTGCCATCACCACTGCTTTCAAACAGGAAGCTGGTACAGACTGCAAAGCCATCATCTCAACTCTTATTTTGCTGCAGATTATGCACCTGACTTGGATAAGACTGGGAAAAACAGTGTGTGTGTATCCTCAGGAACCAGAACTCTGCCGGCCAGGAGACTTTTCAGGATCCTGATCCTGCACCACCATTAGATGCCCCTTCCTGCCGACACACAAACAGCTGGAACCACTTTGATTATTGCTATTGGATGTGAGAAAATGTTCCTTTGCCTTCCTTTGGCTTCTTATTTTCTTTTCCACTGGTCTCCTCCTCACATACAAGCTGTTGCCCAAACCTGCATACAAAACTCTCCTCCCTTCTGCTAGACTTGTTATCTGGCTTAGGCAGACACCCAAGTCCCTCCATACTTCTGTTTTCAGCAGGCATGCCAAGAACCAGCTATGTTTCGTGCACTCCTTCTCCTCTCAACCTTCCCCTGACTTCCCCAGGCTGTAAAACTCCAAAACAGAGTTTTCAGTAATCCAGAGTCCAACTGTTTATCACGACAATACCCACCAGGGTTCCTACAGGAGTCCAAAGGATGAGAACCAGCATACCCATTTACTACCATAAGCACTGGAGAGAGCAAACATAGGCTGTCTCTTTGAGAGAATGCCCATGTGATGCTGACCCTGCCAAAGCCCAAAATAACTTTTTTTAGGAGAGCAAAAACACAGTTAATCACCAGTCCCTGCAGATAAGGACTTGTAATCTGACAGTGCTGGGTCATGTTTGCTGAGGAGATAAGTTGGAGGCTGAGGCACAGGAAATGCTTTGGCCAAACTGCAACATTTTGTGGGGATGCCTGGTCTGTCCCCAGTTCCTGAATTAGCAACATCCCTTTTTCAACCCTGCAAGACATCTGGTGGCACCAGTCTAACCAAAACAGGGCAAATCTTTGCAAAGAGTTCATTCAGCTGACACGGTAAAGCCCAATAAAGTGCATATAGAAATCCAAAAGGATGCTCTGCACTCAATTAGAGGGTGCAAGTTAAAAAAGAAATTATATATTTTACACTGTGCGGTGAAGAAAGTAGTCCTACCTTCAGGAAATAAAGTGGCCTCACCTTGACTACAACCTCTTGAGGTCATTTCACCCATACGCAATTGTGTGCTATACCACTGCTGAGATCATAGGTCCTCCGTGGCAGGCAGGGACAATAGCAGTGTCACTTCTAAACATGTTTGAAGAATTGCTTTTTCAGCATTCAGGGAGCTTGTTTGTTTGCAGTACAATCTCTTCCAGCAAATCCACCTTTATTTTCTGTATCCTGAGCAGACCAGAGAGAATATCAATGCAAGACATCTTCATTAAGCGTCTGTTTACATTACCGTCTTTGGGCAGATTGCTATCATCCTCCCAGAAAAGGATGCAAATGTCTCATAAGTTGTTCCAGAAATCTCCATCTTGGCCCCTTAATCTTGGAGATTTCTGGTTAGACACCTTCAAATATCCCATAAACACTCAGGAAAACATCCCATATTACTGTGAAACAGATAAAGCATAATTCATGGGAATTTTTCTTTCAATTTGAACAGATTTTAGTTCGCATCCAATGCTTTCAAATGGAATTGCAGTTGGATAGTTGTCCATTTCCATGACATTTGCTAGTCTGGGATATAAGTGGAAAACATCTTAGATATTTGATTTAGTGGCTAATTACTGCTTTGACTAATTTGTCCATTTGAACTCACCAGATGCAAATTTGGACATTTCAGAAAGCACCTGCTGTCTCCAGGGATATTTGTGAAAATGAGGTGCTGTCTCTCTTGAGGCTTATCTTGGCAAACAAAACTCAGTAAACCAAAGCCCAATATTGCAAAACATCTCTTACTCTTTTACATGTCTACTTTTGTTGGCAGTGTTTTTTTTTCTTTTTGTTTTTGTTCTTTGGCTTGTTTGTGTTTTTTTTTAAAGTCTATGAGAGCAAATAGATCCTAATTAACTTGAGTCAATTGAGGGGGGCAGAGAGAGAAAAGGAAAGAAGAATATTTCAAACAAGCTATTTTTGGTTTTGCCTTCACAAAACTCTTTTTCTTCTTCTCTCTTTGTTTATATGGCTGGGCTGAGATTCAGCTAGAACAGCTGATTCCAATAAAGAAGTACTGGCAGCTTTCAGACCTGCTTTCCCCCTTGAATCTAAGAGAAAAACAGAAAAGGGTTTGCAGACTTTTCCAAGTGGACATGGAGGGGCTCACTTTCTAGAATTTGAATGTCTGGCAAAAGAACTCATGCTAATTATAACATCTCAATGCTCTCAGCTTCCCAAACCCTTTCCTGGTCTTTCCCCTGAGCAGGAGAAGGAATGTGCAAGACTTGTATTGCCAGTGAACAGTAAAATCAGAAGCCCCCATTTCTTCCCTTTCTCCAGCTGAACCCACACCTGCCTTGGACAGGTCCATCCATAACAGATGTGAATTGCATGTGTCATCCTTGTAGCCTGGAATTGCTAAGATGTGAGACCACAGCAAATTGAAAGCCTGTATCCTGCTAAGACAATTTGTCAGTCTTCATTTATAGCCAGCTGTGTGGCGATGCCACTGCTAGTTAAAGGGTCAGTATGACTTTCATTTCAGATTACCTGTTCTTTCTGAGGGCCTCTCTGCATCCTCTTGTGGGATATAGAATTCCTTTTGCAACAAACCACGGATCTGCCTTGAAAAGCTAAGCCTATAACAGAGTGCTTGAGAATGCATGCAAGGATGACTTGATTACCTGCTCTTTATTAGGGACTCTATCTTGCCCATGGCTGCATTGCTGCAGGGAAGAGAAGGTGGAAATTCACTGTATATTTTCAGACTAAACCTTTCCTTTGCAAAGGCAGACTGGTTATGAGCAAATATCTAAATGGTTTTGGCTCCTTAAATATTATCCATAACAATGCATTATAAAGGACGTGATTTTTGAATCTGGCCAAACAACAAATGAGTTCATTGCGAGAGGAGAATGAAGAATCCTGCTATATATATGTTTGGGGAAAACTAGGTACAGCAGGGATACAATATGATTCTGGGAACAGATGAGCATTTCCCCAGGGACTCCAGTTTGGTCTGGGACTGAGTTGTCCTGAGGAAGAATTACACAGCTGGCCTCGCTTCCTTTTCCAAATGTAACTATAGCACATCATCGAGTGCAATCCCTTGGATGTCAGGATGCACCTGTATGCCAAGAGAATCTACAACTGCCCTGCCAGGGATGCTTTTTACAGCTCTTTTTTTACAGCGGAATAGTGGGTGCCATAACTTGACCCAGAATGTTAATCTTGTTAAAGAATCTATTGTTCAAGCAGAAATTGTAGTTTTTTAAATATTTTTTAACTATTATTTTAATTTAAATATTATACCTTCTTTCAAGACCTAGTAGTTTATTTTTCATGTTATGTTTTACCTCTGAACATTGTTTTATGTCCATTTACTTCTCAAGTTTCCCCTTTTTTCATGTTTTTGTATGTGGAATGACATATATTTAACAAAAATGGAAAAAATAATTGAAAATTGATATATAGCAAACAATGTTTCAACTGCCATCTCAGAAGGGAAATTGAGAAATCAAATGAGATGGTATTATCTTCTGAGGCCTATAATGTCGATATATATATATATATATATTCGTATGTGTTCTTCACCTTTTTTGTTGTTCCTACCTTCTGATATTTGTTTGTAATTTGTGTCCTGGACTCCTAATACATTATTCAAACAACAAGTATCTCTTAATTTCCACTATCTTCTCTGATAACCTTGAGCCTCTTTTTATCTCAAAAACTCAGCAAATGAGCCTGGTTTATTTTTTATATGCTGTTTGCTGACTCTCAGCTAAGCTTTTGGTTTGAAATACTCAGACTTGATGGAACCACAGGTTTGAACACAAGCAAGTTAATCTTTCCAACACACAAAACTGTAGTGGAACATTGTTCCTCAATGAACAAATTCTTTCTGAAAAATCACACCCAAAATTACAGGCTTTAAATGGACACATTAAAATCAGGCTTTCTTAGAGGCCTTCTCAGAGAAGATGAGTAAGTTCTGAAACCAGAGCCCCTCATGAGTCACAAACTTCCACTAGCCAGCTCTTGTTTTATAGAGCTCAGAAGACAAAATGAGGGTCTGCACAGATTTCTGCTGCAGGAGTACAACACAAAGAAAAAAATAGTTTCAAGGGACAAATTAAGCCAGTTAGTATATTGTAAATCCAAATCAACACACTAAACTCCACCCAAAAATCAATAAGCAATGAATGTAAATCACAGGGTACCCAAAATATAGTAATCTCAGCATTCCTCCAGTGAATAGCTGGAATCCTTTTCTCTGCACCAACAAAATTATTCCCACAGATTTAAGAAGCAGAGTTTACATAGATTATTGTAGTGCGGGTTTGCACCTCTGCATGAAGATTGCACTTGTCCAAATCAAAAGGCAAAAAGGCTGTTCCAGCTGCTTCTGTGGCAATCGTGGAATAACTGAGAATCAAATCAGACTATTCACTGGTAAACAAAAAAATCAAATGGCCAACAAACACCTGCAATCCAACAGAAAGGTACATTCCCCATAATAATCCCTTTTTTTTATTTTTGTCTGGTTTGGTCATGAGACAGGATGACAAACGGGCTACAGTGGGACTGGGTCTAGACCATTTTTCTAAAAAGAAATCCCCAAAGACAAAACAAATACTGTTTCTTTGGGGGAAAACCAAACAAACCCCACAAACTCAAAACAAAGACTAATGCAACTTTTCAAATAGAGAAAATGAAGTAACCAAGAACAAATTAATAGGATTCGTTTTTGTACGTAACCCCTTCGCTAATCAACTACATCCTTGCTGCCAGGCAACTCCTTTAGTATGCAGTAGAAACAAACTTTTCCCTGTACACTTTGGGTCCTGGGAAAGTTATTTTCACCATCTCTGAGGCCTGGCTGGTTTCTCCCAGCACCATGCAATAAGCTTCCATCTCCAAGTTCCCTTGTTAGGTTCATCCTGCGCTGTGTTCATCACATTGTATCCAAATGTGCTCATAGGCCTGATGAGGAGGAACCATCTCCCCTTCCTGCAAGCCCCAGACCTCCCATCCACTCTCTTAAGGGGAGATATGTATAATTGTGAAGATTCCAGTAAAGCAAATGTCACCCAACACAAGGCTCAATCAACTTTTATATATCCATATGACAATACCAGCCAGACCCAGGAACAAAGATTTAACTGTGCCATCTTGAGCAGAGAAGAGAAAAGATAAAAGCTGATGCGTGTCTGTTCACTCAAGGAAACCTAACCAGGACTTCGCACCAGCACCTTCAAAAGCTTTCTTTCAAGCTGGGCAAGAGAAAGAGCAGGATAAACTCTTGCAAAATAGTAGCTCTCAGAGGAAAGAAACCAACTGTCTAATGTGACTCACAAGGACTTTCTCTGGGTAAAGAATAAGAGCAGACCATTGCACACCACTGAGGTTTATAGGCATTTTAACAGTATCCTGTGAATAGCCAAATGGATATGCGTAACTCCTTTGACTTGTTCCATCAATAGAGGAAAAGTCATCTGCCAACTCAATAATGTCAGTCCTCACATTGTGCCCTGACAAGCTTTAATTACATATATATGTGTATATTACATTTGTATATGTGAGAGTATACAGATATAAAACCTGTAATTTTTGTCTCATTGTGACCTTGCCAGTAAGTTTCTTATCCATATGAGCTTCACGAGCCACATCACTGCTGCTTTAAGCAAAGCTACTGGCCTGGGCTCTTGAAGTAACTGTTTCATTTGCACAGGACCTGGTGCCTCCTGCCAGGATTTAATAGCTGTGAAACTCATGGTTTCAGCCTCCAAGTCATGACCCAAATGTCACCAATCTCTTCTGTACTATACAGAGCATGACAAGGAAAAAAATAAAGCAGAAATATTGTAGCATTTCTGCTGGGAAGCTATTGCACTAACTCCACAGCAGCAATGTCCATCTGAAAGCAGTCCAATTTTTCTCACAAGTATCTCATGTCAGTCATGGAGTAGAGCCAAGTAGGACTTTCCTCCTAGATACCTGCAACCTAAAGCAACTGGGAGATTTGGTATGTACTCTGAGAAAGAAATTTATTTGCTTCCAATGTTGTGGGGATCTTAGATTTTTTATCACATTTTTGCTTCAGTCAGGTAGCTTTTGCTTGACAATCCTCCAGTGAGGGCAACGTCTGCTTTCTGGGACTCTGGAACTGCTCTGGATCATCCCAATCACTGTGATCTCCAAGGGAAAAGTCACAGAGCCAGATATCTTGGAGCCACCTCTGAGCCCAAATCCACCAATAGAGTGCATGAAGGAGTAATTATCTTCCTCAGGATCTAAACGAGAGTTTCATCTGTTTTTTTGAAGAAGCCATCAAAACAGGAATCCAATGCTGACAATAGAGTCATGACTGAATTTGTGATCACCAGCCCAGTCAGTGTCCAAACCCGATCTCAAGTGGAACAGCCTGAAGGTTCTTGAGTCCCCAAACAGCAGCTAACTCGCACTGCTGACTGCCAGAAAGCCCTGCACCGTAGTGAAGCAATGAAACAGAAAGCTTCCCAACTCCTATCCCCTTTCTCCTGTGGTTCCCCAACTGTAGCGACTGAATGAATCCCCAGCCACCTGTCATGTCATGCCTTACCTCCTGTACTCTTGGCACCTCGCTCTTTTCTTCCTGTCACAGACCTGCCAGCAAAGCTGGCCACCCAACACTTTCTGCTGTGAGTCATCCCTCTGAAAAATACTGCACAAGATCCCCAATACTTCTGATCATTTTAAAGAGCCCTGCAATAGTTCTTGCAGTTGGTGGTATTTTTTTAAGAGCCATGATTTTTTTTTTTTGTTGGTTGCTAATCTGCGAAGAAGGTCAAACCCTCCGTGAATATATACACTGTTGAAAGTTCTATTGCTGGTGTATGTTTAAGTTATCATAAAGACCTGTGAGAGGGGAAAGTGTCTCAATTTCTAATTGCAAAAGCAAAAATCTTCAGAAGGAGAGTAGCAGAGAAGATCAAGGAATTTGGCAGTGTATATATTCTGGAAACAAAAGATTTTCGTTTCTTTCAAGGGTGAAAAAAAAGAAATATTACAGGGGAGAAAAAAAAACCATTTTACAATAACTTTAGAGCCTAAACCTCATCCTATTGTTTCAGTAATCAAATACTTTATCAAGTAAAAAGAGATTTTAATTTGCTATTTTAAAAGCTCCCCAGCTGGAAATAGTCTAATCTCTAAAGGAAGGAGTGCCAGATGCATAGGACAAGAACAGTAAAAGCTCTAACCCAGCAGTCTTCCTCTTATCTTCACTGGTAAGAGGAAATGAATGAGTCAGCAGATCAGAGAGGCAGAAATGGAGTGTGTTGCTCCAGCAGTTCTAAAACATGAACCCAAGAAAATGTCTGAGTTATTGGGCAAACTTTTAATATCAATAAAGAATTTCATTGGAAGTGAATGGAAGGATTTCAAGTTTGATAGCATAATAAGCCAGTTTCTTTGTACTAGTCATTATTTTGGACCTTGGTTCAATAATAATACCTAATCCTCACATAGAATTTTTCATCTTTAATCAGAGACTGCTTTGCCAACGAGTTCAAAAAAAAGGCATTTCAAGAGCTACAGGGCAGAGCCATGTGATCTAGACTAAAAAAAAAAAAAAAAGCACAAACAAGTTTCCATATTTGCATTTGATTGATTAGATTGTGCTGTTCTTGCAATGATAAACATGTTAGCTAAGATTGTAATGTGTTTCTTAAATGGCAGGAAACTGTCAAAGACTCTAAGAATTCTTTGACTAAATTAATTTAGTATTGAAAAAATATTTGAAAAGAAAAACATTCGAGGAGTGAAATAACCAAAGTTATTTTATATAACCAAGTTAAAAGTAAAATTCCAAATGTTTCAGAAAATTTTAGATAAATTTTCCACACATTAAAGGCCAATCCATTTCTTTTAGCCATAAATCTGATTGTAAAGCTTCAAATCTCAGAAATTCTCACAAGATTTCAAATACTAGTTGCTTTCACACAATCTGGAATGTTCTCAAAATACAAGTCTCTTTCAAAGTACTTTGATGTTTTCACTTGTGGTCATAGATGTATGTGTTCATTAAAAAAAAATTCTTCCACTCTGGATTAAAGATATAAACTAAATCACATCAAACCAGCTAAGACAGTTGAATTTTTAGCCCCCCTTCTGTTTATTTAACCTTGCACCGGTAGAATGCAATATCTATATATCATAAGTATATATCTGTATATCATAAGTACCTAGAATGAACTCAAATAAGGGCTCTTACCATTTTCCCATACTCCCACAGTAAATAACTTGAAAGATTATTACTAGTTGACCAACTGCAAACCTAAATATTGTAGGAGGTTCTTATAATTTTTAATTCCATATTTTAAATGGCACTCCCTAGAAGAAAAAAAAGTATTACAGAAAATAAAAAATGAATAATTCAAATTGAAAAGGTGACTTCATGAGGCATGCAGAATTTTTAGCTTGCTTTGGTAGCCTGTGAGAAGCTGAAATCAGACCTCAATAGTTTTCATTTTGCTGTGGACTGGTTAGGGAAGCATGCCACAGTGATTAGAGCATGTGAATTGCTCTGACATTCAGTGCACATGAGAGGAGACATCCTAGCCCCTGTTGTTACACAACAAGGCCTCAGAGATGCAGGGTGAAATTCTCCTGCTTTGCAAAGAGTTACCAGGCAAAAGCCACCAGCTTTTCCAAGACAGTGTTTTCAAGAGCTTGTAGAGGACTCTGTTACCTACAAAAATAAGAGCATTAATATCTCAGCTTGTTTCAACCTTTTGCCCGAGATCTGGTAGAGATCATGGTATTACGCATGGTGATTGCATTGACACTGTGCTCTCTGCGCATGGGTTCCTGTCTAGTTTCACTGGAATCACACTGAGCAGGTACATTTCCTTTACTTAATGAAAATATATGGGTCCCCCCTGCCTTCGTGGTGCCCACCAGGAAAGGTGGCTGTCACAGAGGGAGGACGCTGCCTCCCTGCTCCCCCTGCTCCTTCCTTAGCTGCATTTGCTTGACTTTCACTGGCAAAGTCAAACGTGGAAAGTGTGGACCCATTAACAGATTACTCTCAAGTTCTTACACAGAGAGTCTAATAAGCATTAGACTGGAGAACCATTTTAAAATAGCAGCTCCTGGACACACCATCAGCAGTAGCTAATTCTCATTCAAATGAAACAACATGAATGAGGCTCTGGGCTGCTTTATTAGGAGTAGAATCACTCAGGCATGGCATTCAGCTTGGGTCCCAAACGAGCTTTCTCTAGCAGAATGCCTTGCTTTAGCAGGGTAAACAGTGACCACCTGCTATTCTTTGAGCTGCAACCAAAGCACAAGGACCACTTTTTTATTTTAACTAGCTTGCAGCCTGAGTTGCATATCCTCATGGATATTAATCAGCAAATTTAGACCTGTAGTGCTATCAAAAATTGTAACATTTTAAATTTATTTTCGCAAACTACAGGGTCAAAGTGAATGTTAATCTTTAACAGGATGAAAATATGTCATTTTCTTGTGGGAATTAAAAAGTAGACACAATCTATAACTGACTTATAAAGTAGACAATAAGGCAGTCAGCTTTATCCAGCAATAAAATATTTGGCATTTTAGAGGAGTATTTTCTATGAATTATTCAAAACACAGATAGAACTACGCCTTGGCTGTGAAATTATTTCCTGGCATTCGTCAAAGCTCTTTTCCACTAATTAACTAAATATCTTCAATCAGTGATTTCTGTGTTTATTTATTAAATAGGCCACAATACATTGTAAGACACATTGCCAAGTTGTCTTTTATTTTAAAGAAATAATATTTAAAAACCAAATCTGGAATTAGAATTCACGCCTCTGAATTTCAGGGTGCCATTCAGGTATTAGCAGAAATTACTTATCTCAGTGTTTCTATCTTACTCTTCTGCTACCTGTGGTGAGATTCCCACTTTGGAATTCAGTGTATTGTCTCTTAGATCATCTCTCTATTTACAAAACAGAAAAATTATTTACAAAACATGACACATACTTTAAACAACTATTTGATTGGTCATTGTTTTTCTATGGTTTCGTCTTTTATAGTGAAATAGGCAAGGAAGTTTAAGAGTCTCTGTATTTCCTGTAAAGAAAGAGAGCATCAGTCCTGACATGTAGTAGGGAAACTTTTTAACTTTAATTATATTATGCAAATATAAAACTGGAGTGGTAGTGCCAGTTACTTTCCCTCGTTTTAATTATGGTTTAGGTGAAATGATTGATTCAGGATTTGCTAGTGAGACAAAATGTTTGTGAATTTTTATTTATTAAGATAATACTTCAAAAGTTTGAAATGCTGCAAAAAACCATACACTTCTGTATAGAAATCACTACGTCTTTTCTGACAAATGTTAGCCATTTTTTGTGTAAAAACAAAGCTACTGTTCAACAAGGCACAGTGTTGCTTCATAACAGAATAAGAAAACTGAGGACTCGACTCTCCCTCTTACAAAAAATAACCTGCTTTCATGCCCATTTTGTTCTGCCTATTTGTCTTCATCTTCATTTGTCTTAAGGTTCAGTTTCAGATGTTCACAGGCCACCACTGCTTGGGACTTCAGGTTGGACTTAGGCTGGAGAATGTGATTTTTTTCTCAGGGTAGTAACATTAACCGAGTTTTCCCTGACTCTCTTTGTTTCACATACGTGTTGAGAAAGTAAATGCGGGTGCTGGGGAGCCGTGGCCTGCCTGGAGAGGGGCTGGGGACTGCAGGGGCTCCTCAGGGGTAGGCAGGGAAGGAGCTGGCAACTGGGCCCCATCTCACCAGCCCAGCCAGTGAGCAGGACAGCCTCTGTGGGGATGGAGATGGCCAAGGCTGGCCTGATATCAGCCATGAGGCCTTCCTGGAGCAAGAGGCCAGTCAGGACACAGCTGTAGCGGGGCTGGAGACAGCACCCCATGGATGGGGCAGGACCTGATGCCCTGGGCTGGCCTGAGGTGGGGCCAGGGGAGAAGATGTGAAGGCCCGTGGGTGCCTTCAGGGCCCTGATGATACAAAAGCTTGTTATGGAAAACAAAGGGAATTAAAATTATAATTATGCTGTTAGATGTTTTTAGAACAAATATTTCTAGGTGAAGCATGAGCAGAAAGGAGACACGAGGGTGAAAGTCCTGACTACCCAAGGGCCAATGCTCTGCTTTGTGTTGGCTTCCAGACCGCGAGGAGCATTTACAGACATCCCATTCTAGAGGCGGGAGGCACAGCTGGAGACACTCTCACGTGCCTACCAACTTCAACCAGAATTTGGAAAACCACTTTGGAAAACAGATAAGGAACCTCAATGTACATTAGAAAGCATGGATCTCCAAGCCAAGGAATGACTGGATGGACAGAAATTTTTTGAAAGCAAAGAATATACCTGTCTAATTTCATTGAGTACATTTCCACCATTACGTGGTATTATTGACTGATTATCGGTGTCTGTTCTGCTAAACCTTTTTTCTTTAAATAAGCAGGATACTTTTCCACCTGTGGAGTAGGTGACCTAAAGTGTTCTTGATAGTTTTAATGCTTTTTTAAAAAAATGTGTAAATTGGTCAACTTAAAGAGAAAGACTTTTTTCCACAAATTTTATTTTGCTCAATCTTCTATTTACCTTTTCCAATGTCATTGAGTATTAGGTTGATGCATTCAGAGAACTACCCACAATTATTATATCTCATAAAAATGTGTTTATAACCCATGACAGTTTACCCGGAGCAAAACTTACTTTTTTGTGCACACTTGCCTGCTTTCACTGACGTTGAATTTTATATTGATATAAGTTGTTCTCTAGTTGTTCATGACTTTGAGATCCTTTTGTAACTCTTCAGAGTTGACTTCAAAACAGACTATGCCAAAAATGTCTATACAATGTAGAGGCTTACCAGCGACTGACAACAGATTCATCCTCATTTTCAGATCCAGACTAAATTGAACTTATATGTCTCATGATCTTAAGAAGATTTTGCAAATTTTTGGGTACCTAACTGCTCTCCATTTATCTATTGTATAAACATGTCATTTGTTTCTAACCTTCTTTGATCACTCATTAATCCATAAGAAAAATTCCTCTGTTATCTCAGGAGTGCTTAGTTTCTTGAAAAGCGATGATGTCAAATGCTTTTTGAAAATCCACAAACATTGTATCCTTTGGATCAGCTGTATCCACAGGTTCATTTATTCAAGTATAATAAAACTATGACTTTCAAAAAAACTTATTCTCAGATATGTCATATTCCTCACTGCATTACTAAATTTATTCATTATCAAGTTATTTAATTTCTACATTTTTTGGAAATCAGATTTACTGATTCATATTTCCCAGAGTGGAGCTTTACTTCAAAGTTTAATGCCATGTTTCCCATTTACCTTTCTCTGACAATAAGACGGATATAAACAATAATCACAAGTGTCAATTAGCAGTTCAACACTTTTAGATTTACCTTTTTTTAGAATTCTAGAGACAATTCTAGTGATTTGTCACTCTTAAGTGTATTAACTTATTTTAAAACTCTTTCATTGACAGCTCAGTCTGAAACATTTCCTCAGGCTCAATCCCTTTAAAGAATGACTGCGATGTGGGAATGATTCAGGCAGCCTGTCTGCAATCACTATATGTGACACAAATATTCTTTCTTAGCCATATCTTGGAACTAGGCTAGTTTTTTTTTTTTCTGATAGGTTTGTATAAAAAGCAGCTTCTCTGTCACTAAAGATTAGTTTCTCCAAATTTTTTGGCATGTTTTTTGTCATTTTGGTTTGTCAAGGATTATGGTTCTTTCTAGCCTTCTTTCCTGGGCATCTTTTTCACATTTTAATTTTGAGATTGATTTCAGGATTTCACTATATATTTGTACTTTCTTTTTTTTTTCCCTTTATTCTAGCTTTCTCCTTTCTTTTAAAATTAATTAATTTTTAAAACATTTCCTCTTGTTGCCTTTTTTAAAACTTCCACATTACTTAAAAATGTAGGAGGTGAGGGAGAACTCTTTTTCCTCTCACTTGTGAAATTTGAATACCCAAAATTTCTCCAAGAGAAAGGAGATCCTTTAGGGTTTTTACCTGAGTAGAGATCACACCATCAACAGGTTTATTCTTTATGTCTTCAGGTATGAATGGAGTACCTTTAAGCAAGGTCTTAATCCATGTATGGAAATGAATTAACAGTAGGTGGCCTTAACAAAACTTAAATCTCTGAGCTGAAACGTAAGAGTCAAGCCACTTCTAGTGTCACATGATCGCTAGCTTAAAGAGAGTGGAACCTTATTCATTCCTAGTTTTCCCATTCACCTAAGCCTACTTAAATAATCAAGATTTTATAGCTTTCTGTATAATTTACAGCCTGATCTCTCACATGTGATAAAACTGCAGAATTAACATAACTAACAGATATAATGGATTCTTTGATTAATAGTTTCCGTATATCTCTGGCAATATTTAGCAGGCAGCAATTAATATACTGCTTTTTAATTAGCACCTACTAAGAAGAATTTTTTCCATTTCATATTATTATGATTATCATCCATATTAGTTTTAGGGATGAAAACTTCAAAATGTTCAACAGTCTTGTTTTGCAGGAACCATAAGATTACCTGAGAGTGTCCCAGTATTCTTCTGGTCCTTCTACTAACTATTGTCTTCTGTCATACATGTCTCTCAAGGAAGGTTTTCTTTGTCCCATAAAATTCTCTACTCTGCCTTTGAGCACTAGTCTATGTCTTTTTGTCATATTTTTGACTTTGTCATTGACCTTGAAACCAACTGTGCCTATTGGTGGAATTCTAAATTCAGTAAGCATTTTGACTGACTCATGCAGAATCTTCCAGTTGCTTCCTACCCTCTTTCAAGGCTTCTCTTTCACCCTTTGCCACACTTGCCTTCACACAAACCTCACTGAGCTTCTCCTCTTTGTCCCACCATACTGTCTGTGTGACAATAAGAGATGTTGTGAAGTCTGCATAATAATATTGAACCTGTATATTTTTTTGCCCTAGGTCGCAGTGCATATGACATTGGGCATCAGCAGCCAGCCAAAAGCTGATTCCCTTTATGGGTAAGGCCCTTCAACAGAGGGGTCTGGGTTGAAGGAATGTCTGGGTCAGAGGAAAAGTCACTTGTGGGAGGTGGAATTAGAAAACGATTCTTACCAAGGCAGTTATAGAAGCAGGAGGTTAAAATTTCTACTTCAACCTACACTTGTGATTTTTCCAAGCTAATTTGTCCCTCCCTAATTAATGCTAAGTCATGAGCGACATTGTAGAGTGCCACCACTTAGGATAATGCTAGTATCCCCTTACCACACATCTATAAAAATTCCCTCTGGGCCAGAGGGAATTTAGCCTTTTGTGCTGCAAAATACAATATTTGCCACTCTGACAGCCTAAAGGTTGTGTTTAATTTGCATATACATCTAAATATATTTGCATATACTTGTTCTACTAATAAACATAAACCCCAATACTTGTTATTAATACTTAACTGAATATAGTAGGTAATGGTTGTATTTAATGACAAAAGAAAGAAGACAAGAAGGAGAGAAAGTTATGCTACTATAAAACTCATGCAATGTTCTTTCACAAAATAATTTATTTACAAAAGAATTCTGGCTATTCTGAGGATGATTCCATAAGGAACATTCACAAATACATTCCAGATCAAATTATTTATGGCTTAAAATGGACTCAAATGTACCTGGCATGTTACCAGAAGTTACGGATTTTCAATACTATTCACCAATTCTAAACAAAGTTCTTCTTTAACATTCTTTCCAGCAAAACACAACAAACAAATAAACAAACCAAACCAAACAAACACATGAAAATAGATACAACTTGTCTTTTTAATTTTATTTTTTTCTCTTTCCTTTTTTCTTTCTTTCTTTCTTATTTTCTTCCTTCTGTTTCATTCTCACTCCTTTATTTGAAACAGCTCTTACACTGTTGTTGCAATTTCAGCATGAGAACATGTTGACATTCCTGGGTAACCACAAGAATATTGAGAAGAGAAAGGGGCATCTCAGAAAAGCAAAGCTCATTATAACAGCCTGTAGTGAGAGCAGGCAGGACCATGCCCTAAGAGCTGCATGTAAATGGCTCTTCAGAACACAGTTTTTTTCCTCCTGCAGGGAAAGGCCACTTTCCAGAAAGATACCCACAAAACAGATGTGAGCCAGAGCTTGGGCTGCAAACAACAGGTCCAAAAGAATGTGCACTGATGGCTTATGAGCTTTGTAATAGAAATGTAATAAGGATGGATAACATAATACAGTGCCCCTATAACTCACCACTTTATACATTTGGTGATCCCTTAACAAAGGTGAATGTATTGACTTCCTAAGGGAATTCTGGAGTTGCTTTGAAGAAGGTTGGTTGTACTTGATGGTCATTGATTGATGCTTGCTATAGCATAGATATTCCTGTCAGGCAAGCCTCTTTCCACAAGATTTCAGGTGAATCACTCGGATTTTTGCCCAAAAATAGGCTTGTGACCTGCTTTCCCAGGAGAACAGTTTTACTTATCTCTTTCTGCAGATTTCCTCATGGGAAAAGACAGACAAAAAATGCACTTTGTCTTCAAGTTTCATGTTCTTAATACCCTTTGATACCCTCTTAATACCCATTTGCTTTGCTTTACATTGAATTTTAAGATTTAGATGTATGTTTACTTTCACATAGGTAAATATATCTATAGAGTGTCAGCACAATATATCTGTACAGTCCTGCAAAGATACTAATAAAAACAATATTGTTTTCTCTGTCTCAGCCTATGAATTTAGTCATGGTCTTTATTGTCTTTAGCTGATAAATGGCCTCTTCCATAAATATTGCTTTCATATATGTCAAGAATCCAAATTTTACCCATAACATTGTCACACAGAGGAGAGATATTTCACTTTCAGCAAGCAATGAAGTTAGCGATTTTGTTGGTGTGACTAATTAAACTTTTGCTATATTTGTGCTGCAACTGAGGCATCATGATTTGGAGATAATTGCTGGAGCCAGTCAGTTTTATTTAATGTTCTTTAAACACAGTCAAAGGCATTCAGAGTTTGAGACTGGCATTTATTTTGTTTTGTATTCTCATATTGGTGTAAATCTGGAGTAATTCCACTGAAAGCAAAGTGAGTCAGATCTATATAAGCACAGTAAAAGTAAATTCAAACCTCGTAATTTCTTCATTGCTACATTCAATGTCATGCTATGAACTTGGAAAAGACAGATGAGTCTCTGTTTTCCTTAGTGGTAGCTGATAGCACCTTCAACAAGCATGTGCACCTCCATGAACATTTTCATATTTCAGGTAAGAAGATGTTCATATTAGCACTGGAATCTGAAATGGCCACAGTATGCTAAGTTTTCTCTCTAAAATATTTAATAATTGTAATAGTTACAAAGATTTTGTAAGGAACGATTTGCAATTCTTCAAAAATTTTGTTAGTGTTTTTAAGCTTTCTTAATCTACATTTTGGCAGATACAGGAACTGTTCAAACCCACATATTACTTTTTTTCAGCTAGAAATTTTGCTCAAATGGAATTTGAGGACTGTGCACACGATCATATTAGAAACAAGATTACCCTGTGCCCAACAATCAAATCAGAGCAGCAACAGAGCAGTAGAGAAATTCTGGCTACGTCCACAGCACGTATGGAGATCAAGAGGGCAGCACATTCATAGTAAGAATGGCCCATCCAGACAGCACTGCTCCTCTTGCAAACATACTGAATGGTTGTGGGAGCATGTGAGCATAAATCACATAGATCAGCAGCTGCCAGGACCTGCTGGGCTCGTGAACTTCATCCTGTCTGAGGAAACCTGGAAAACAATATGCCAGTGAGTCCTTCCCTGCATTTCTCTCACCAATGATGCAAAGCACTGGGCTCTTATTGGGAACTGTTCCTGTCCTCCTCTCTAATACAAAGCACAGGCAGTTCCCACAAGGTACAACCTTTGTGTCTGAATTGTCAGGGACTGGAGCACATGATGTGGAAGACTTTTTTCAGTGTCTTTCTTAGATGAATATTATCCAGACTACTAATTCGCACCTCCCAGAAGGGTGTCCTAACCATAGAACGAGAAATTAGTAACCTCTGAGCTCCTTAATGCAGCTCCCAGCCATGCTGGGCTGCATTAAAGCAAGCCCACATCTGTCTCCATGAACAGCAACCACAGTGGTCAGATTATTCAGCACAGTTTGACAAGGTGCCCGTATTTTAAGATTTGGATTTACAAAAGCCTTCTCAGGTTTTCTGTGCTTCCAAGGTACCTAAGGGACTGAGTCCCATAGGTCCCTGGGTATCACTAAGCGTCCAGTTCCCTGCTGCAGCTGATGTGGCTGCTTATGTGCATGTGTCAGTCTTGTATGTCTGCACAACTTATTCTGTTCTGGAGAGTGAGATGGGGTCTGGTATTGAATATGTATCAGGGACACATGGATCTGAGCCCATGGCAACCTTCACAGGAGTCCTGTGGAGCAGACAGAGAGACTGTCAGGCTGACACAGCCGAGTGCCTTGCATATTATTATCTGTTTCTTCCAGTCTCCAGCTGCCTCTTACTGACGTTGTTTGCCACTGGGGTTTAGATTTGTGACCAATTCCCCCTACCTCACCCCACCTCAGACTTCAAATCTATATTTTTGCAGTCAGTTTAGTAAAATGGTATTAAATAGGACCATGGCACCTCACACTTTCACCATTCCTTTATGTCTGTAATAGTTTCACCAGGGTCAATAGCATTTTTTAAATGACTTGCAGCAAATGTGGTAAGTACTTAAACAATAGGCTCCATCAGTTCCAGAGAAGCTGTTCTATTCTACTGTGTCAATTATCAGTAGTTTCAAAACTCCCTAAATAAGTAGTTGTCTGACAGATCATAATGGCTCCTTCTGTTACTCTATGCCAACTCATATACTGCTGCAGAATAATTTTTCTTACTCTTTTGTTTAGAATTTGAAAAACAATCATGTTGAAAGGAAGCAGAAGAAATATTATAATAATGGAATAAGAAAACAAAAGCAATTTTGGGGAAAATAAACTTCCTACTCTGAGTGTTGCTGGTATCTTTTAGCAATGCATTTTGCCATATGAGCAATGGATTTAGCAAAGCTTTCAGTTCTCTGGCAGTCACATTGGCTGAAATCATCTGCCCCTTATCCCCATCAGATTGGTATTCACTGCCAGCCCCTCCAGCCCCTTTCACAACTGATGCTTAGCCTTGGGGAAACCACCTGGTTGCTTGTGATGTAAGGGAAAAACCTCACTTCTTGAATATCTTTGACGCCAAAAGCATTGATACTGGAAGTAACACTGCCAAAAAAAAAAAAAAAAAAAAGAAGTTTCAGTTTTATTAATGGGCTCCCTTCAGGTGTGCTGTATCCTTTCACTTTCCATAATTGCTTTGGGGACCGAGCTTTGCTGAGTGTTCGCATTGGCCAGTCTTCAAGTCAGATGTGCAAGCGGCTGTGGTGCTTGATTTTCCAAGGTTAGCTTGTAGGCTATCCAGTCAAGGAGAGAAAGCAATACTACAAGATCAGTTGTGACTACCCAACCCAGTCAGCATACACATTAAGCATTAAGTAAACTCTGTATGGTCTTTTGCCAGACATTCCTTGGATAACATCTGCAAAGCTACAGGATGCCCACAGATGTCATGGGCTATGGACAGGCAGACAGCGTCTGAGACGGCAGTGACTGGAGTTGTCAGCAGCTTCAGGATTGGGGCCAAGGGACGAAATGCTGAGCAGTTCTGAGGCAGCAGTGATGTGCTTTTTGCAGCCTATGGCAGCATATAAACTGAATAAAGGCTCTGAAGAGTTTTCATGCGCTCTCCCAGACACAGGAAATTTCACTAATAATGAATGGAGATGCTTATTACATGCATAGCCACGGCCAAATTTTAGGTTGGGAAGAAGACACTGATTCCTACCTGTAGCAAGAAGACATAGAAGAATGGAGGGTGGTTTTCCTTCCATTGATCATGCAAAGTATCCTGGACTAATGTGTGAGAGAAATTCAGTCATTTAATGAACAGAGGCACATAGTCAAGTTTGGCTCCTTGTCCAAATCATCCACCCCTTTCAGCCACCATTATTTCAGTCCTAAATGTCTCCTGTTGGAGCTACTGCATCTCTGGCCAGTATCTGCAGGCAGTGTGCAAATGATGTGGTTGGAGTAGTGCACAATGTGGTATCCATTTGGGCAATGATGCTTCCAAATACTGTTTGTTTGGACTTCTACCATCCGCTTTTAGTCAGCAAGGACCTGCTAATCCCATAAACTTAGAGGTGGTATAGTAACTGCTATCAAGAACATTATAAAATAAACTGAAATGGACATGTGGAGACCCCTGCCTAAGCAGAAATCATTTCCAGTAGGATAATAAAAGAGAAGAAGTCAGTAACCACAAGTCTTTAAAGAATAGTTTAAGCTAGCTTCGTATGTGCTTTTTGCTGAGGAAAGAAAAGCAGCCAAAAGTTGGGCCTGGTGTTTTTATTTAGCTAATACTTCATGTGCAGTTCACTATTTGTGTTTATTTCATAATTATATTATCAGACAAGCCTTTTCCTCTCTGTATGACATATATTCCTACTGTCCAATGGTTAATTTCCAAACATTTCTGGCAACTCCTGGGTCAATTTGTGGAGAAGTTCTTGAAAACCTGTAAGTTGCACTTGCAGGTTTGCTTTATTTGTCCTTGTCCTCAGAAATTTTCTCTCTTTCTGTGTGTATTGTGATAGGAGGAAACTGGAGGAAATAATGTTTCCTTCATTAAAATTCAAAAACAAAGTTTCTTTGATGCTTTACTCATTATTTTTATAAATAGCCATAAAGTAGTGCATTCTTTATCCATAATTTAACAGATCACTATGTTTATTTCCATGTACTTTTTTCTCCCTGCAAACTGCAGATAAGGAGTCACTCATATGTGGTATAAAGCTCTTTTTAAAAAAAATTAGTCATGGTGACTAATAGTTGGAATCTTTCAAACTTCTGGCTATTCAGCTACTGCATGATTGAGATGCAGAATCAAAATTCTTAAAAAATACCAAAAACCTTTTGTCAAACTAAGAAAAACAAACAAAGGTGTATAAAGTTGTACTATCTCAGGAACAGTGAGACAAACAGTGGCATACTCAAACACTGGAGGTTTTAAAAGGTTTAGCCAACAGTACTCAATGAATATTGCTTTTTCTTAAGCCAAAATTACTTGAAATATTTGGGAACACTGCCTAAGGTTACCTTTCAGGGCAAAAAAGAGGGGATATTGTATATTATTAGCATTGAGTTTTTAAATACATTTGACCACAGGCCATTGAAGCAGACAATAATGGTTTTTTTTAGCATGAGCATGTTTTCCATGAATAATAAGCAATGATCAAAAATGCATAAAAAAAGAGTAGTCTAACAATAGGAGACTATTTGTGGGCTTTCATACTGTAATGGGAAATGGATTTTTATTACTTCTCAGAATTTGTGTCAAGGAAGATTATTTTTACCTACTTCGCTGTTGCAGTCCAAGTAACCTCTATGTGAGAGGCTGTGCTAATGATCTCCACATACATCTCAAAGCATCACTCTTTGGAAGAACAAATTGAATTTAGCTTGAAGATATCTGAGACACTTCTAAATTTTTTTTTTAGTTGAATTTCCAACCACAACATAGTTGGATATTGTCTATGAGAACTGTTGTCCATTGATAACTAATCAGGCTAACACCTTAGGTGCTCACCTATCTTTCTGACAAGACTCAAAACATTTTATTCTAAGACAAAATGTGCTTCCTGGAAGAATATATGAACCACTAGAAGGAGACCAGAGGACTTTCTACATTTTCTGAAACTTTTTCTTTTAATCATTTGGATGCCTTTCACGGAAAGGTGTTGAAATCCTCAGTTACATCTCATGAAACCAATCTTGTGTCAGAGGAAAAAAATCCGACAACCAAAAAACCCCCAAACATACAAAAAACCCAAACAAAAACCCAAACCAAAACCACAAAAAAACCAAACCAAAACAAAAAACAAACAAACAACCTCCCCCACCCACCCAACAGCATTAGAAGAAACTATAGACTTATGTGATTTGTTCCTCACAGGAAACAAGTGCCCTGAAAGACACAATCCTCAGTGGTGCTCCCTGGATTTCCCTGCCTGAAACCTATTTGCACCTCCCTTAGCAGCTCCTCTCTCTATTGTGCACAGCCTTTCTCTGTCTACCTCACTTTTTGCTCACTACTTCTCCTGCTGGTTCCTCAGTAACATCACTACTTCTAAATCTGTTTTGAGGATTTAATCTCTCCCTCACATTTTCTCCCTCCCTCACTCCCTTTCTTTTCTTCAAGGCACTTGTATGACTCCTATTTTCCAGGACACTCACCCACCCAAATCTCCCCTACTTTTTGCATGGCACTTCTTTCTTATGCCTACAGCCATCTCCCAGCTCCTCATTCAGTCCAGCATTTTAAGAGCATATGTATCATCATTAACTTCTTGAGCTTGTCTCTCCCTCCTTGTGCTGCTCTGCATACATTGGCTGGGCAGCTGCAGAAAAGATGAAATGGCCATTCACTTCCTTGCCTGGGGGCAGAATTTATTAGATGCTGAACCTCAGAAGACTCGATTCTCTCAAGATAGTTCAAGACATAGGGCCAGACTGTCAAGAAATGGGTTTTGTGGGCCAGACTCCACACGAGCAGTGCTGAGGCAGGTGGTGTGGGAGGAATGCAGCAGAGTCTCTCACCTCCTGCAGCAGGGTGCTTGCAGTGTGAAACAGAGGGGTTGCATTCTCTTGCTTCCCATCTCAACAAGCCTCATATCTGAGGAGGTACAGGTTTCGTGCTTTAACTGTTAACGCTGTTTATGACATTGTATTGTGCTCCTCCAGAAAGCATAAAACCAAAAGCCTTGGCTTTTTTCCCTAGGACAGTGCAACTTTCTGCATTCCCCTGTCAGGTAGTGCTGTAAATACCCCTGAGTGACCCAGTCAAAGCATGATATTTCTGTATGTAAACCAGTGTTTTAGAGTTCCTGTGGCTAAAAATCTGTTAACTGAAGTGTATTATCTGTATGGGCACATCATCTGCTTGCAAATATACCAGGCAAGATGGAGAAAAATATGAACCTAAACTAATGTACAAATTTAGATTAATACTTCCCCAAGCACTATTTCCATTAGTGCTAATACAGGAATGCATGATCATAAATTGTCCTTTCAGGCTCAGACAATTCTAAATTTAGTGCCAGTGTTAATTAAGCAAGAGAAAATTAGGCAATGCAACAGATTTGGGGAGCAGGCAGTAGAAGGGGAGAGATAGGTCATCAGTCTGTAGATTTTGGGAGGTAATAATTTAGTGAACAAACAATCATGAAGATAAACCTGAATATTTCTGTGCTTTTAATAATTTGTAGCATTTAAGGACAGCAGATTATTTTTTAATTATTTAGATTCCACATAACTAGAGAATAATCTTGATTTGCCCTTCTCCCGGCCTTTTCTGTGTTGACAGAAAGAGTTCATTTGTTACTCTGACATACGTGCTAATTACTATACCCATATGTACACACAGCACATTTTATTGACTACTGTATGAGAGAGATTTCAAGGGGTTAATAAATGTCAAAAAATCTTATGTAAACATTTTCTTCTCTTTTCTCTCATATAATAAAGGAGTCTGTTTAATAAACCCCAAATCACTATAAGGTCACGATGTGTTTGGCTTTAAAACTGAAGTTAGGGTAAGTAATTACAGAGGGTCCACTGTGTTCCTTATTTAGTTGCATATTACACAGAACTGAATGGGATGATTAATAATCATGTTCTACACTGAAAGAATGTAATTTATAAAAGTTTATGTAAATACAGCAGCAGAATTAGTTGTTCATTTACCATTGCCCCGTTAGCACATATGGGAATTCTAGCATTTTTAGAAAGCAACAAAGCCAAGATCCTCACAGGAGTTCTGTGCTTAAATACCTTAGAGAATGTGGGCCCAAGGTACTAAAATAGCTTAGCATTATTGAATGTTTAGTTAAAATTAGACAGAATACTGGCATGTGTAGCAATGTTTGCTAAGAAGTCTGGGTTATACTGAGCTGTGTTGGCAGTGGAAGAAGACTGGAGAGAATGAAAAGCTTTTACAAGATCACTGAACTAAAAATGAGCAAAATAAATAAAAATTAATCATCAGCATAGAATAAATTGCATTTTTTAAATGAACGTAACTCAGAATCCAGTACAGGATGTTCTTTTAATTAATTAATTAATACCATACTTTTTATTTAAATTATGTTGATTTTTTTTTTTAATCGTCATGACCTATGAGAAGCTTGGGCAAAAATGAGGTGAAGAGCCTTTGTCCATAGCCCATGGTGCACTCTCATGAAAACAGTGAATTGGTACTTACCTGCAGCAAATACCAACAGGTATGTATTGATCAGCAATGCAATCTACAGTAATGTTGCTCTATCATGTTTCTAACAGTCAGCTAGGTCACTAATTTAGAACACAGCAGATACATCTCTCTCACCTTCTCCATGGATGTTGTTATTACACACAGGTTCACTGAGCCTAGAAAGATTTTGGCTCCAAAGTATCTTAGTGGATCCAGCAGTTAGCAAGCACTATGTGCAAGGTAATTTATCTTTTGAGAGAGGAGTAAAACTTGCTTCACCACGTCCTTATAAAGACCAAGAACTAAATAGAAAGTATTCTATAATTTTCGCACCATGGCTAGTCTTTTATGAAGATGACCAGATCCTGGGTTGTACTACACTTTAAATTCATTATACTTTTTACTGCTATTCATAGAGGTTCATGTTCAGGAAAAATAGCAGGTTTATATGTTTGAGATCATATTAAACTCCCAAACGTGGTTCATAAATAGTGCACTAAATGGGGTTGTTTCTTGAATGAAAAGCCCTTAGTAACTAATTGACCAGGTAATAAATGGAAAGTGCTTATATTCCATACTGAAAAGGCTGGATCATGCACTGCCACGGCCAGTGGGACTTCTGCCACTGACTTCAGTGGGAGTGCAAAGTGAGGCTGTTTTGTTCCTCATTCAGTTTGGTTAATAAGATTTGTGCTCCAGGCCCTTTTCACCAAAATGCTGGCAGGCTTCTTATAACATTACTGGAAACTAGACCCTACACAAATTAAGGCCTTTTGTATTTTAATGTCTTTTTTGTAATGATATTCAGTCCTTTGGGGCACCTGCCTAAGAGAGACATTTGTCAACTTCACTTTGTTTTTAGGACAGATGAGCCAGAGCCAAAACCATAGACCTGAATAACTTGAAAATCCAGAGGAGTTCGGATCCAGATTTGAGTCCCACATTGTGAGGCCCTTGCTTATTAGTGGGTCTAAGTTTTAAACTCTCGTGGTGTGCTGTGCTTTAACAAACTGGGCTTGTGCTTGGAAAGGGGCTCAATAGCAGCTGCCGGCATCATCAGGATTGAAATGCAGGGCTCCCTAGCACAGTGACCTGGCTCTGACATTGCCCTACAGACACTGCCTATAAAAGAGTACAGAAACAGGGCCAGCACGTAGCAATACTTCCCCAGCATAGCCTCTTCATTTTCAGCAGCACACTGAGGTGTTGGCAGAGAGAGTTTGGCAGTCTTTGTGTTGGCAGAGAGAGTTTTCTTTGTTAGCACCAGCCACTCCTTTCTGTATTACCTACTGTTTCTCCTGCTCCTATTGCTCCCAAGGCAAAGAGTTAGAAGGGAGAACTTTTAAAATCCCAGTGCTGCTACATATGCATGTGAGAGAGCTGAGAAGGGCAGGTCTGAAATACAGATCACAGGGAAGAACACAGAGAGGATGGGGAATGGCTGCAGATAGCCTGTGCTTGGAAAGATGTGAATCTTGGGCATTAGGATACCCATGATAGCTTTTTCCAAAACTGTAACATTGTCCAGTTAGAAAATGGCTGGAATCAAATCAGTACAGCATTCTTGCTTAGACAAAGCCACCATTTATAAATGCAGTTCTGCCTTTTTAGGACAAATTACGTGCACACAGACCAAAAAGTAGTGATAGTAAGGGCAAACCGTTTGAAATTATGTCTGTGAAATGCATATGCAAAACTCATTAACTTATAGGTGGCATTTGTCCATATCCCCCATGTAATGCACTTAGAATCTCTCTGGCATTGTAGAATTCAAATGCTTTGAAAAGAAATTGCCCGAGGGATTGAATGTCTTTCCTTTACATTGTTTTTAAAAGGAAGAGTTTCTCACACTGTGTTTATTTGCTGCTAAGATACTGTTACACTAGCACCATCCCAGCCTGTTTCTCACTGCAGTATCCCATAAATTAGGTGGTTGCAGGGAGTATTAAGAATGTGCATACACTGCCTGACTAGAGCAATTTTATCTGAATAATGTTTCATGACCTTTCTTGCAACAAGGTCCTGACTAGAAAAGCATAGATTTACCAGGCATCCTGGCTGTACTGAAAGACTGTAATTACCATTCTATTTTATCAGTATTAGTAGAGAGAGTTCCTGCCCTGACATCTCCTCTCCAAACGCAAATGAAAAGTTGGGAAGCTGTATGACTCAAGTAATGAAGTACATTAAATCCAGGTACCTGTTTCAAATCCAACAATTGTGGAAATGATGGAAGAGCCATTGCCATCATGATGACTTTCCAACAGGCTCAGTGAGATGGTTTTGTGGACTCAGTCCAATTCTTAATGGACATAAGTCCACATTACAAAAAGCAACACACAACTGGCAGTAATTGATACTCTTTTGGCACTTAACAGAGAAGTGAAGTATTGAATGAGCATGAAGAATGGACTAACCTTTCACCTCCCCCCTCCCCATTCCAGGTCAGGGATGAGACATCTGATAGACCTACATAGGAAGCTTGGGCTGCTCTCTGTGCTGCCCTGTGCCATACCCAAACAAAGGACTTCCTTCTTAATAAGCATTGGGCTGACACTTTTCATGAACTCTAAATCTTTATGAAAAATCTGAAAGCTTTGGAAGTTAGCGTATAACCTCAGGATTCTACCTAAAGAGTACAAGCCACTGCTCCACATAAAGCTGTGTCTTTCTGATTGCCAGCTGCATTAAAAACTATTACACTAATTCCCTGTTATACATGTGCATATATAATGTGTATGTACATGCGTAGCACGAGTAAATGTATTAGTTATTCATGTATGTGTATACATAATAGGAGAAGTAAAGCCTTTAGCTAAGGTTGCCTAATGTTCATTTATAAGAACTTATACAGTTTGCCAAAATTTAGCTGTTACAGCTTAAATTTTCCATGATGGGTGTCTGTCTCCAACTGAATTGGGTTTGGAAAGTCTTGACTAAAATGGCTCAGATTTAGACACAGTTAGTAAAAATACACCCTTTTAGTCATGTTAAGAACTCTTGCAACCATCATGTTGAGATACTCTAGCATGTCTGAGTTTTGCAGCTGAAGTTTGAAACTCTGTAAGGAAATTGCTTTGATGTCAAGACTTATCTTCTGTCACTCCTGTAGAAATCTGATCCAGTTGTAATCTTCTAAAAAAACTAAATTCTCACATGCTCGTGTTCTGTTAAAATGTAAATTCTCCAAATACTCTATTTGCAGTAAGTATGCTGTCTTTTCATACAACTATGACATCTGGGGCACAGTGCATATTTGCCTTCTCTATGGAGAATATCCACATATATACATATATATATATATATATAAAAATATATAGTCCAAGGGCTCTCCCTGTCATTCACACACATTGCATATATCAGGAATGATAACCCTTATAGACACATCTATCAGTAGCATTGGAGTTCAGCTCTTGTCAGGGACTATGTAGATGATTTTAGTGACAGCCATGAGGACAGTAGCACTTGCAACAATGACCAGAAAACACCTGAATCATGGATCAGTGTGCTTAAGTCTATTCTCAAGACTTCATTGGACAGTGAGCCCATTAGATATCAAATGCTTGGTGTCTCAGAGAGGCCAAACCCAAAGACAGCTAAGAGCTACTCTGATTATTCTGTATGACTACAGCAGCCAACTGCTTTGACCTGAACTTTGCTGAACCCCCTGAGTGGATTGGATGTTGCTCACAGGGTGCTTTACAAACAAGTTTAGGAACCCATAGAAAAAAGGATGAGCAGTAAACATATAGAAGGGTCATTAACTTCTGAAGGATTCAGAAGTGAGGAAATGCTTGAATTAACATTGTTTTTTCAAGGACTCTAGTGTGAGCAAGCAAGGTACAAATGTACATTTCTGTAAGCACTGAAAATGAGGACAAAAAGCCAAAGTATCTTAATGAGCTCTCACCTTCTGATCATGATATAAACACACAGGAGGACGTATAATGATTTTCGTTGGTGATAAAGGTTTGAGTTTTGTATTAAAAACAAAGGCTTAGAGACATCACAAAGTGAATTGAGTCAGTTAAAAAACCATCGGCATCTAATTTCTCTTCTGTGATCTCCCTGAATCTAGTGCCTTAAATAACACGAGGGCCAAATGGAAAAAATAAATTTAACACACGTAATCAAAGCTCTGTTTAAATGCATTCTCTGTGGAAAGACAAATTAAGGTTATACAGACCACTTGACAACTAGTTTTTCTTCGCTTTTAAATTCTTGTCTCTGTTAAAAGAATTGAACAAGATGACCTCCAGAGGTCCCATCCAACCTCAACCATTCTGTAATCCTAACAATCTCTTAATATAGTTTTTGGTATAAAAGAAGTATGTGTTTAATTTCTAGATGCCTCCCCCTCAAAAAAAAATAAAATAATAAAAGAGACCTCTGGACAGACTATATATAAAAACCTAATGTTTTCTTCCCTTTCTGTGATATATTTTGAATTATTTTTTTTTTTTGTTTTTCAAGCTAACCCTGAGGTTGCCAGCACTTTCCCACATTGCCAGCCAAATGAATATGGTGAAAGGACACCTGTAGGCATATACAGAAGCCAAGAACATTCTGTACCTCTATTATTTATTTAGTTTTCTTCTTTAGGTCTTTTACAAGAAATAAAAAACACAGGTAGAAACAGGAAAAAAGTTAATCTGCTACATGGTTACAGTAAGACAAAGTGTAGAAAGAACTAATTTTGTTACCTTGGCAAATAAAATAAAAATATTCTCCACTGTGCAATCTGTGCAAAATAAGTCCCACAGGAATTATGCAAGCACATTGTCATTATGGTAGTTATGATTTATATTGCATTACAAAAGTAAAAACAATCATTCAAATAGGCTTGAGTGCAGTGATTTGGAGAGAAGCTGCCACTCTGCCAAACAGAAAAAGAGAGGGAAGGGGTGGGGTCAATGGAAGAAATAAATCCTGCCAAAGTGAACTCACACAAAGGTGAAGCCAAAGTGCCAAGAGGTACAGATTAAATGTTCTTATGAATGTCCCAAATGTGTGTCAGCAAACTGCCCAAATAAGGTTTTGAACTGAAAGCTCAGGCTTCTGCTGGAAACACCCAGAAACACACAGATCAGATATTGTTTGGAAAAAGGGATTCTGAGTTGATCATCTTGAATGAGCATTTGAAAATCACACATCCTCTCACTAGAGCAGATTTTAATCAATAAAAAAATGTTTCCAGGCCTTTTCAGAAACAGAAAAACAGTCCTTTAGTAATTCCACAACATGACAGGTAAAGCACCACAGAAATTGCTTCCTTTTAGTTCCAGTTGTTCTCCATTTGGGGTTTGGTTTTTTTTTTTTTTTTTAGTTTAAGGTCTGGAATGGCCATTTTAAAAAATTGTATCATTCAGATAATTCTTTACTGGCCCCTGACTTTAATGAAAAATTCACAGGAGAAAAAAGTTCTTATCTTAAACATAGCTACCGACTTCCAATATCTCATTTTTCTCACACAATAATCCCAGTGTTCAAAGTAGGTATTGTATTTATCATCTTTGTATGGAGCTGAATTTCACTTCACTTTTCTTTATGGTCTTATCACATCGTTTACAAACACTTTATCTCTGTAACTGAAAATAAATGAAATCCTGGGCTTTCGATGAAATGCCATGATGAAATGGATGGTCCAAAAATCTATATTTAGATGACTGACTCCTGTTTGTAGAAGACATGATAAATGTTTCATGCATATAAACTGAAGGATGATGGATTTAATGATTGTAGTCTAACAGGGAAATGTTATTTTAGAATAATTAAGTGTTCTGTCATTTGCAAGTCTAAATAGTCTGTTGTTAGATTGTGCTTTTGTCTGTCAACAAACCATTCCATTTTGTGAGCGTTATTTATCATTAAAACAATTGATGCAATGGAAACACACCACCAGTATGTGTTGTTAACAACACATTTTGTGAGACCTTGATTTGGATCCATATTTCAGGGATAGTTAATTGGTGTATGTTTCTGTCTTACAGAAGAAATATATGACAAGAACCTCTGAGGGATTGGAGGTAGCTTTCTCATGTGAAGTGTTTTACATGTGGACTGTATTTATTGCCCTTTCTAGAAATATTTTCAAAGTCAAAAATGCCTTTGTTTTAAGTCTTACATGTGAAAGGACTTTATATGGAGGTGTACTGCCCAGTTTCCAGTTGTAGCTCCAAGAGGGTATAAGTATCTGCAGATCATGGTTTGTATCTGCTGGGTCTTATAGCTGTCCTGGACATCTCAGATGGTATCTCAAATGGACATTTTTGTTTAGACAGGTGACTCTCTCCATGAGGGGTACCTCAATGGGAAGTACAGTGTACCTATGCTATTTTTTGATTTTTAATATCTGCATCAACAACTGCAATCAAGACAATTACAGTATTTCCCCTGTTGTGCACATACAATTTTTTTTGACTCTGTGTACAGAACTGAATGTGAGTGCCTTTTTTCTTGACATTCACCGGAAAAGAAAATAATAAGAAATATAAATGCTGGAAAGTAACATGAAAAAGGAAATTATTTTGACAAAAAAACTCAGTGGCTATACATTTCATTGTATGAGAATAGTGTGTGATATTCAATATCTGAATGATCACCACAGCATGGAAGGGTATAAAGAAAAGATAAATTTGTATTTTAATTGCAAACACTATTTCCTGGTTTGCATGTTATTTATAAATATTTGAACACTTCATATGTCTTCTTGTTTCCTGATACATGTAGAGAAGCAAGATTCATGATGGGAACAGTTAAAAGCATACAGCAATTAGCAGGACTTTCATATGGACTTTACTGTTATCATGTGGTTTCTACACAGTGCACAACTGCACATGCCCAGGCTTCCTCCTCCCCCTTTTGCCTGTGCCCTGTTCTGATTTGCTCCCCCATTTGTCTGTCTGATAGCCCACTCGATGTTCTGCCCCCTTCCCCTGGCGGGACGTTTAAGAATCGGGCACACACCTGAATAAACCAGTCTGCTTGCACCCGTTCCTCGTGTCCTGTCCCCTACTCCCTTCGGACCGCGACAGATACATATACTTTTTACCACTCAATCCAAAACCAGATTTGAAAACATTTTGTATCTTTTCTTTATGTTATAGTTTAAGGACTGAAACATTTGAAGGTGAGGTGATTTGCACAGGATCACTGATAAAATTTAACCAAAGGCCTTGGTCTCCTGACTCCCCACTCCACTCTGCTGAGCAGTGGTTCTGTGAAATGTCTTGTCACACCAGTTTCAATACTTTGCCACATATAGAAGCCTTTTATCACAGCTCAGAGAAGCAACAGTTTCTCCTTTACACTGGTAAGTTCATTACCCTGCCATGAGTCTCTACCCTCTGCTTTCTCACATCCACAAGACTAGTGAGACCTACTAGTCAAGTAGAAATCCAAGCATGAACAAGTGTCAAAGCTGTGAAACAGATATATCTGATCATCAGTGATTTGCCCAGTGCTGTGGGCAGAACTGCTGAAAGTATTCCCAGATGTCTAAAGCTGGGATTCATGGTTCAGATCTTGACAAAACTGGCTGATACGTTGTGGCATATATATTTAAGTCTCAAAACTCTTTAGAGATTCTTCTTTCACTTTTCCCCGTGAGAGAGTCTTCTGTGTCACTGCTTTCCAGGTCATTTTCTTAATCCTGGGTGTAGACAGTAAAGAATGTCTTCAGCAGACCCTTGAGAAAAGGAAAAGGGGTGGCAAGGGGGGAGGATATCTATTCCAAGAGAACATTGAATAGAAGAGTATTGAAGGGGTTGGGGTTTTTTTCCTTTTAAGAGAAAAACCTTTTTTGGAGTTTTTGTACTGAAGGGCTTTTTCCTAGTCCTAAAGTATACTAAATCCTGATATTAATCATAAGTCCTGATTTAATAAATGGATGGAATTTATCAGGCCTAGATACATTTTGTTTCTTGAAAAACATTTTGTCGCAATTTGGTTTCAATTTTTCCAAAAGCGTATGTAAGGTTAGCAATTATTTAGATGCATTGTATTAATGAGACTAATACCCTGGAGCTTCAACATCGCTTTCAGAATACAATATTGTTACAATATAATTCTCCATTTATCTTTTTTGCCATAATATCCATTTCTTGTTAAAATCAATTCTTTATTTATGGGAATAATCTATTCAATTCTATGCTCCATAACCTAATTAACTAACAAAGATAAACTTTGTTCCTTTCAGAGCAGACTTCCCTGAAGGCCTGAATTTCAAGTCCATGAAGTCAGGACATTTCCACAGAAATCAGACACGCTTTAGGGAGATGTCACCGTGAACTTGGAGCCCTTGTCCTGAAATTTAAGCCAGTAAGGGAGGCTACTTCAACTGGCAACAAACACAGTTCCTTAATGACTATAGTGTAGGATAAAGAACCAATGGGGCAATGTCTCACCCTGTTTATGCTGAGGCTGCTTCAGCGGATGCACAGGAACCTGAGCAGGACCTGATTGCTGCCAGGGCACTGTTTCATTCCTCAATTGCCCCAGATTAGGGGCCCTTGTGCCCATCTTCCAGCTAATGGGAGAAATTACCACTTGCAAGGGAAGAATAATTTCTAGTCTCTCAAGCAAAAACTAGTGAAGTATTGTCATTATTTCTCTGATTGTTAGTACTCCAGAGACAATCACAAGCTAGTTAAGGCAGAAGAGGCACAGAACATCCCTGATGACCTTGCTCTGTACAGACATCAGCCCATAAACATCCAAGCAAACAAATAACCTTTGAGTTCCATTAGTCACAGAAATTAAGAGGCTGAAATGCTCAAGCTCTTGCAGAATCAGACATTTTGTTTGTAGCCACCTCTAAATACGGCATAAAGAGTGGGTCTGGAGAAATGATTTCAGTATTAAGTCTATTTTTTCATTCCTAAAGCAGTGAAAATCTTACTGGCAAACCCATTAAAATTATTTTCATGGTACACAGTGAATATTTTGAATATATCAAGTCAATGTTTCAGTTAAATATGTTCATGTGGTGTCAAGCTTAGCAATTTATTAGAGAAACTTTACCTAATTTTATGTAATTGATGTTAAAGCCTTTTTTCCTAATACACTGTTTGTGTATTCCTTTTAAATGGGGATAAGAAGAAACGGATTTGTAGAAGATGTTTTTAATTGATTCCAAAGGGAATAGCTACCATGGATTCTGCTGACGAGTTCTGTGGGGGTCTAGACTCCAATCATTCAGCATCTATATTTTAATGGCTGGATGCTGCAATGCAAAAAACGAATTTAAATTATGAACACAGATAATTAATGTCTGTTCTCTCCTAACATCTTATCAATAACCACCAAACCTCCAGTTAGGGCAGGGACCTCTGTGTTGGCTTAGAGACTCAAATTGCATAAAAATCCAATGGGAGTAATACTACTATCGAGGTCTTTGAAAGGTTCAGTCAGACACTATGTGTTAAATCCTTGATTTTCAGTTACAGAGTAGAGATATCAGCACAACATATGCAACATGCTGCATCATTTGCCCCGCTTGTTATTTTGGCATTTGTTTTTCCTCAGTTTTCACATAGGTCGATATTCATTCCAAATTAAATAGTGTTAATCCTTTGGCCACCTTCATGGTAATCATCTTCAGTGTTCTCTCAACTGGGAGAACTAGTTGTATGACTGAAAGTTGCCCAGAATTAATAGTGATCAGGCTTATTATTTAAGGCTAGCTTCAGGCAATAGGAAGCAAGACTCTTGGGATGCTGCTGGTATTGATTAACTGTATAACAACTGGGCAAGGTGTTTAACAACGTAACTTTAAAGGAAAAGTAGCAATGCTGTTATGCATCACATGGCTGCAGCATGATTTCATGAACATTCCATATTATGTTATGTAGATTCATCTCTACAAAGTGTATATATTTTACTAGGATATGAACGTGTAAGCAGGAATGTAGCCTATAGGATACACTAATAATCTGTCACTTCTCTTCAGCAATGAAAAACTTAGAAGAAATATTTCTACTGGTTTGGGCTACTACACTCCCTAAAAGATCTGTGGACTATGTGTGGACTAGGAAAGCCCTGAGGAGTGGAAAAAAGACAATCAGAGGTACAGAAAATATGAGCTATCAGGAAAGATTGACAGAAGGGGGGATGTACTGCCTAAAGCAGAGAAGTCTGCGCTGCCACACAATAACAACCTTCAGGGGAAAGGGAAAAGGAGACCGAAGCTACCTGTGCATAAACAATGTTCTAGTGATACACAAACAGGGAAATGCAACAGATTTCTTAGGGATAATGTTTTTCACTGGACTGCCGGAAGGATAAGACACCTGCCAGGAATGGCAAGTGTAGTCAACATGATCTTCGGGTAGGGATAGAGCATATGAAAACTTCACACTGCTTTGTAGTGCTACAATTCTACAGCTCTGTGATTGAAGGCTGTTACATAAATGTAAATGGCTTTTGCATTACTGCATTTTCACTGCCACATACTAGGTAGATAAAATTACTGGAGATATAGGCATTATCTGTACATGGAATCTCTAAAAAATATCCTACACATCAGGATCCCACCAATCACTGCAAAGATTTACTGTGGCTAAAAATTATCCAAAAAGCATAGCTTAGAAAGTAGGGCAAAATACTGTGCTACTTCCAAGTTGTCAAGGACAGATGGAGATGCTCTCTATCCATGTAGGCATGAGCAGAATAGGAGTGACCTGGAGCAGAAGGCTTGTTCAGACTGTCTGACTGTGAGGTCCTGGTGAAAAGACTCCACTTCTTATTTAACTCCTTATCTCCAAAATGTTTCCAAGGCCTCAAGTATTATTCAGGTAAAGATCAGACAGAGTATGCCTTTAAAGGTTGAGCAGATGGGCACATCTGTTTGTTTGACAGGAAAACATATGTGTTGCTTGACCCAGCAAACTCTTCTTGGTGCAGTGGAAGCACTGCAGAAAATATCTCAGACAAAAACTGAAAAGGATCCCCCAGAAATAGAACACTACTGGGGATATGATTGTAGTTCTAGCACAGTTTAAAAAGTTTATTCAGTTTGATGACTCTGAAATTAGCTGTAGTACTTGTGCTAATGACTCTGTCTTGCTGTGTTACTCATGAGAGCTGTTCCTCTATCTTTTTCTTTCAGTGGAACACGTTGTATGAGGATGCACTCTGACAGAAACAACAGAGCTAATATTTTCAGAAAGGTATTCTCCCCGTCAGGAATTTGTTCCTTATCTTTGTCTCTGATGATGATTTTAACAGGTCATCAGGCACTTTTCTTGCCCAAGTAATATCGCAGAAGTTAGTTCATATTGACTCAGGCCTAGCAACAGGCCTCCAGTCTTGCCTTTCAGAATCATATAATGATGTTGTTCCAACCTAACCCTAACGTTTTTTTTTCAAAAAAGAGAGATTTCTGTCCCATGTCTAACGTAGTGAGGATTGCTGATGTCCTCAATATCAAACAACTGCCTAGTATCAGGTGCTGGCACAGACAAGGGAGATATCTAGCCCTATGTCCACCAGAAAAGATAATCTTTATCCTCTTTTACAAATGGATCCTTTAACTAGTACTGGCCAATCTGGTATAAGACAGCTCTGATTTCTGTTGGAAATATTAGCTCTAGTCCTAAAAGCTACATAATTACATTAGCTTTGTTCCATGCCTGAGGTAATAAGCTCTGCCTCGCTGCTGCGTGACCAGCCGAAGCTCAGCACCGCTCCAAATGCTGCACCCAAAGTGGTTACTGGCACTGGCTCAACAATAAAAGCCTCACCCAGAAGAGTTTTTACAGTTTTCTTTCACACCACATTTTGACCCACAAAAGAAGTAGATCGGGTTTTTGGAAGTCCAGACTCTCCAAGTCCCCCAATCTCCCCATTAAATCAGTAGAAACTTTAATATTACTGAAAATCAGATGCAGTGCCCATATCATGAGGGCATCTGGCATGCTAGTCACACAAGTCTTGCTTACTCACAGCATGTGTCCGGATATTTTTATAAAATCTACATTCTCAGCAATAAAATATGTGTTGCTATGGGGCATCTGTTTATGTTTTTATGTGAACTGATAATTACACTGGAGTTCCTTCTGTCTATAAAAATGGTAGAGTTTTACAGTGGGCCTACAAGCAATTATCATTTAAACGTAAGGACAGTCCTGAATTTATATGAGAAAAAACAAATATATGGGATAAAACAGGGTAAGCAATTATCCAGCTAATTTCAAGTATGAATTTTATGTTTTACAAATGTGACAAAATAGACTTTTGTTCTTTTATAACCTTGTAAGCTCAGCTCTCCTTTGAGCTCAGGACACACATTACTCACCTGTCAGCTCCCAGACCTCACAGCAAACTATCCTAGGCTGGGTAGATCTCACCCTGCATTTCTCTGAGTAACAAATGCCAGGTAAGTGATAGAAATATGACATGATTCAAAACAGATACGTAGATTTTAAAAGTTTGAGACAATTCTATTATGACATTCATAAACTTCAAACACTGCAAAAATACAATACTATCAATCAGACAGCAAAAGGAAAGCAAAATAAAGTAAACTGTGGTTGCACATAACTCACACACTACAAACATTAACCCTGTGAGGCAAATCCAGAAGAACAGAGAGTCTCTTACAGTCTAGCTTCTTAATTTAGGTTTGATCTTATTGCCCCAAAGACACCCCAGCACTACAATAACCACTGGTACAGATGCTATTTGCTAACTGTCCCTTCACATTCTTTGGTGAACAGGCCATACTTCTTCATATGAAAATTGTCTGCCTCCATCAGCTCACCCCTCAAAGGCACTTACAGAGAAGCTCTCTGAAAATGCTACCAACAGTCTCACAGTTATATGAGGAATTTGTGATCCTAGATTTTTGTCCCTGTGTCACAGGACTCTGAGTGAGGATAAAGCCTTTTCTTCAGAGCTGGCTTCCACATTATATTTCAATCTGCGTCCAATACCTTCCCTAAAAAAAATCAAGTATTTACAACCTACTTATTCTGATTTGAGGTTTCAGTTTGTGTCCGGTTCATTTTTCCTTAAAAAAAGATAGGGTTCGTGTTTTCTTGCAGCTTCCCAACTTTATTCTGTTCTGTGTCCGATGTAATTGATGACAGATTAATGCCCATCTGTCACAGTTCCACACTGTTCATTTTTAGTGTAAATATTCTGCACTTACTCTTCTGGGTGCTACAACCTGAAAAGAACCGAATCCAAATCTGTAATAATAACATTACCAGAATTAGATATCAATGACAAGTCAAGGAAATATTGCATATGCATATACATATGTGCTTGGAACACCATGGTCAGATAGAAAATTACCAGTGGCTCTAGCGTAAGGGTGTATGCAACAGAAAGTAACCACAAAGCTGGGGAGCAAAGACCTTGGAACTACATGAAGAGAAGGGGACCAGAAACCCAGCAGACAGACAGACTGATGGTCATTAAAACAAACGTGTAGTTGCCCCTAACGATAGCACAGGTAGAGTGTCTTTAAGATTTATCTGTATGACAGCAACAAAAGAAATTTGTTGTCTTTATGCTGTACTTCAGAATTAGGTGTGCAGAACATATGGCTCAGATCCCATCCTGAACTCCTGTCTCAATGCTGTGGTAGCAGGATGATAGTACTTAGTCCTGTGGTATTACTGGCTTACTACCATAAACAAAACTGTGCTTTGGTACCTGGTTGTGCGTGACTGATCTGATCACCTCCTCTCGAGGAGTGACTTGACTCTGCATGCAGCAATTGAGAGAGGATGTAGGCAATCTAGGAAACTGATACTGAAAATACACCGTGAGGATGGAAACACCCTCTATCTTGCTGGTGTGATCTAGCTGCAATTCAGTCCCACAGCCTAAATACCTTCCTGAAACATTTGTCTTTTCACCTTCACCATTTGGTACTAACAGTTTGAAGTATCCAAATATCCTATGCAATGAGGAATCAGTTAGTCAAGAGGTAATAAGCGGACCTTTAATAGAAAAAATTGAGCAATGGATTGAAAGTATCACAAGCTTTGCCTCTCCACCTTTAAGACACTGGAAGATGAATTCTCTACTTGAATCATGGATCTCACAATGGGTCCAAATACATGGACAGGTGTTGTTTTCCATGGGCCATTATAAAATGCATGATGAATTCTTGATGTCTAATATGAAATAAGAAATGCAGTTACAAGAATCCAATGTGTTCAAAAGATGATCCATTTGGGTATTGCACTGTACAGAAGAAGGTAGGGTTGGATAGAAGACACTGAAAATAAAACCAAAGAAGACAATAAAAAAAATAAGGATAAAAGAACCCCAACAAATTAGAACAAAGAAGCTGAAGATTAAAGAAAAGAAGATTAAAAAATAATTTGGAACGAAAGACCAGAAGGTGAAATATGGGAAGCAAAACAGAAGGTGATAGAAAATGAATGCAGGCAATGTAACACAAAAGGATTCTGAGAAGTAGTAATATGCTGAGGTTTCTAGAAAAAAAGGATCATAACATAGTAAAAATTAGTAACCAATACCTGTAAGTGGAAGCAAGAGCTAAATCAAAATTAGGTGAAGCTCAGCCTACTTTTCAAGTTGTGCTTGAATATAAAAAGCAGAATTAGAGGAGAAATCTGATCACATGCTGTGTTACCAGGAAATATGACAGTTTGAAAACATTTTATAAAATATCAGCTTACAGGCATAAGCATCAAAAACAGGTATTGCAACAGCTGTACAAGTGGGTAATAACAACTTGAATGGAGATATCTGGTATGACCCAAATTTTGTAGAACTTAATGAGAATCCACAAGAATATCATACACTTTCTCCATTAACAAGAGAATAAAAATTAATAACACTAAAACAAAAACAAGAAATGGCAAAACTAGTGATCACCAAAATAATTTCCAAACCAAGGACAAATTAACAAGTCACTGTTGCAACAAAACTGGATACTGGTAATGTTAGAAAAACCAAGAAAGGACTTAGGATCCTTAAACAGGAAAACCATAAAAATTGGTATGGATAGCTTGTTTCAAATAAAATTTACCAAAGCTTAAAAAAAGTAAACATTAAGAAATGTTGGCTTTAGTAAGTTCTATTTCAGAAGGCTACACACTCTTATGTGCAGCTTTAAAACATTATGTTTGTGATAGAGAACAGTCTGCATAGTATTGTGTTGGGAATATTTTAAAATAAGTATATAAAAGTTAAAGGCCTCATGTTTGTCTTAAGAAAATGCTAAGAAATGGTAGAGGCCAGAAATTCCCTAACTGTGAAGATATACTGATAAACAAAACACTACAAATCTGTATGTGTAAGCATGTACTAATTTAGTAGAAAGATTTCTTTTGTTTTCAAAGAACTAATCAAGTAGCTCTAGAGATGTCCAGCAATTGTTCTCCTGTTTCAGGAAAATAGCAGCAAATATCCATCACTATGAAGAATCACTCAATGCAAAAGTTATCTTTTTCAGTCTGAAAAAAACACTCACTCTATGTACTTTGTCATGTGGTATCTTGGCAGTTAGATCAGACTTCGTAATTGAAAACCAAACTTTATCCAAACATGTTTGGTGCTCTGTGCACTCAGTCAGATGTCTTCAAATGAATAATCAAACATACAATTTTGCCATTGCTGTAATTGAAAAGAGCACACTGACTTTATGCTCATTTGAAACTACTCCAACAGAGCTAATGGATGGAAGAAATTATGGAAAAAATCTTATATCTATATCTAATGACTTATTCAACAACAGAATTCCAGAAAAATTAAGGGAAGATTGAACAAATTCAGGAAAATGTCACAACATGGATGTTACAATTCGAAACAATAAATAGTAATTTTTTTTTACAGGGTTATATATTTTGCAGTTCCACAGCATCAAAACCCTTGCATGTATTATTTCATTCACTACTGTACTGTTAATAATACAGGCTAGGAATCTTCTGGGTATCATTATAATATTAAAATATTTATCAAAAACATTTGCATATTACAGCAAGGTTATTTGCAAATAATTATCAGAAGTTGGTCTCTGATGAGGCAAGACTAAAACATTCAAAATGCTGTCCAAGTAGCAGGCACACAGCAATAACCCATCAATGCAGGTCAGACAGTGTATGGTTTAGGCAACTGAATCACATCACTACACTTACCTGAACATGTCCCTGTGGTGGAATAGGTGTTTGTAACCTGAACAGAACCAAATTCAAACCCCTTAATGTAGCAATAATGAGATAAATACCTATAAATTAAAACATGTTGTGTATGTATATCCTTTGAAATACCATGCTTGGGCAGAGCAAATTACTGGTGGTTCTAGGACAAGGACATATGTAGGAGAAAGCAATCGTAAGGCTGCAGCAGAGACCCTCAAGAAAACCAGGTACCAGAAAGCCTGGAATGCAGGAAGAGGAGGGGACCATAGACACGGCAGACAATGTGGCTACTCAGTGATACAGATGTGTAACAGCATAATGAAGCTGCCTATAACAGGTACCACACATGGGCTGTTTTTAAGGTATGTTTATCATAAGACTGCCACTAAAGTAACTGTTTGCCCTTACCCTGTACTTCAGAGCCACATATTCCCACTACGAGGTAAATACTGTCTGGGTCATAACTTTAAAGGGACCTGTGTTTGGGTGTTTGGCCAAACGTTTTGTTAATTGTGTTTGGCTGGTTTGGTTGTATGCTTTTGAGCAGTAGCTGTTAAATTTAGATGCATGGGAGATGGCTGGCTGAGAAAAGAGATTAAAATTCTGGGGTTTGTCCTTCATCTTTGAAGTTTGCATTTTTTGTGTTGGTGTAGATCAAGAATTTCAGAGTCCTAAATATGAATGTTAACCTCAGAAGACTGGTCACCTCAAGACAAGGACAGATTTGAAGGGTTCAGAGGGCAATACAAATGAAAACACTCTGGTTCGCTTGTGGTGAGGCCATCAGCTTTGGCACTATTCATTTAAGAGTAATTTGTCATCAGTGTTAGGAACTCTGTGTTGATGCTTGAGCATTTAATGTGATTGCAGGGATGTTTTAGAACAACTTCCAGTAGAAAAAGGAATCAGAGAAGCTTTTGGAGCTCTTCGGCAAAGAAAAATCCCTACTGAGCTATATGGAAGTGTGTTATAAATGAACATGGAGTGCCTGAGCTGTGACCAAATGTCCATTGCTAGCCAACTTTATTTTGTGGTGGATTGATCTTTCTTCTTCCAAAGCTCAGCATCCATAAATTGTTCTGGAAAACATCAAAGTTATTTGAAAAGGTCTATAGTAATATAAATTTCTCTATGCAAAATGGCTGTTTAACAAGATTGTCTCCTTGAACTTTTCACATGATTGTGACAGCCACTTTCATTAACTAATGGAAGTTTTATAGCGGATTTTCCCACTACTCCCACATCTCTGTTTACTATTATTTTATGGAGAATACTTTACAAATTGGGTCTCTGAAACAAAGGAAGAGACATTTGGTGACATTCCCAGACTGCTATGTGGCTTGTTAGCAGGGCTCCCCAAGAGACAGCATGCAGGAGAACCCCAGCCCACATGGACTGCAAAGTTGGGCTGCACCTAATTGGCCCATGGAGGTTAATTCATCAGTCATTATGGTCATTGCTGAGAAACTCCTTTTGTGTTAGCCTTGTTTAAATTAAAATTAGAAAGAGCAGAAGGATCCTTACTATTTGTGGTGCAGACAGCAGAAAGACGTGTTTGTAGTTAGATTTTACAACAATAGTGATCAGTTAAGTGGAAAAGAAAGAGAGGTTTATGGAGTAAGTGGTTAGGAAGGCATCTGAGGCTTCCTGAACATCCATCATACTGTAGCTGGATGAGTTTTGGAACTGGTCAAGAACTGACTATTTTCTCAGCTCACCATGCAGGGAAAGCGTTCATCTGGTATTTTAGGAAATGTCTCACGTATTCCATCTGGAGAATCCCTGGCTAATTTTATGTTAAATGGTTGAATTCCCTCAGGGCAAGAAGTAAAGATGTTTTCAATTGCTTGATGAGAAAGAAGAGAGTAGAAAGGAGGAAAAAATATCTGGAGAAAAGAGGAGACAGGTAAGTGTAGAGCAGCATTTAGAAAAGCAGAAAAAAAAATGTAAGTAACAGACGTGAAAGAATGATTTATTTATCTTTTATTTTTCCAAGTTGTATGTCTTTGTGAAGTCTCTGTTGCAAAAGACAAACCTCGAGTTTGCCTGATTTGCCATTTTTCATTTTGTGAAGGAAAGACAGTAATATTTCTCCTAGCAACTAAAGATTTTTTTTCTTCAACAAGTTATAAATGTGGAAAAAAATAAATAATAAATGTTCTGACTTTGAACTTTGGTGAAAAGTCTCATTCTTACAGTCAAGCATCATCTTTCAGAGCAGTAAAAAACAGAAAGATATTTAGAAATATCTTTTTCGGTTTTTTACCAGAAAAAGTAGCTTTCATTTTCAGTGAAGTTTCAAAACTTCATAGAAGCTTGAATATTTTTTTATCAGTCCAGAAGTGTATTTTGCACATTCCTAAATGTGACATGATGAGCACTTCTCAACTTTTGAAGATAGCTCATCCTCCTGAGCCAGGGTCATCCAAGGTCAATGCACTATTCTGAGGACTGACAATGTGAAGCTTATGATGAATCATTTCTACACATGGGATAAAGGCATTAGACCGCATTTTTCTTCAAGATACACTCATTAAATTACACAAAAATTAGTGGGAAAAAATCAGTCTTGAAACATGCAAAATGTCACATCTCTAACTGAGATGGCTTGTGCTTACCTCAAGATTAAATTTGTTATAGTAGATGCACATTGTTGACTAAAAACTCTTTTGATTCTGGCTGTTTTATAGCAGCAACTTTCAATTTAATGCATACTGACATCACTGTAAATAAATTCACAAAAGAAAGATAATTTTAAAAACTTTTAATTTCTTTTTGTTTCTATATAAATGCTAATATTGAAAAATTTAAGGACATATAGTCACAGCAGGAGCTAAGGAACCAAATATTCAGTTCTACCTCCAGACCCCTTAAATTGCCTACTGTTGAGGCACATCATCTACATCAAAAGGACAGAATTCCAGCAGAGTATGTCCTCATTCATTACTATGGCAAGTGAGGAAATGCACGATCAGATTACAATTACACTATGTAGATGCAAAGGATCAGAACAGGACCTCAAAGACATATACTCTGGGCTTCTCAAGTCAAAGAGTTCCTAAATGTTATGCAAAATATTATGTGGCATTTAATATTCTAAGAGATTTAAGGAAAATGTCTTCTACCTTATACATTTAAAAGGAAAAGTCTTCTGTTCATCACATTGGACAGAACTTTTATCCTTAAACTGTCAAGATGATAAAGGCATCAGCATACATTTAAATTCCTTACCTCGAAAGATGGTAAATGATGTATGCAAAAGAAAACCAGATTGCATGAGAAATTTCTTTACACAGCGATTGTACCATGGAAGAAAGTTAATGTAAAAAGTAGGTGTGCTTTTTTAAGCTAATGTTAATGCATGATGAGGTCAAGTGCCAAGCAAATCCAGCCAACTACAGGCTTTTTTTTAATAAGAAAAAGGCATGCTTTTTTTCAGATAGAAGATTTTTTTTGCTTTACTTTTGCTTATATTGATGGACTGTGAAGGTCAAGAAGAGATTGATCTGCAGAGGCCAGTAAAAGTTAGAAGTAATTTAATTAGAGTTGTCCAAATCTGAAATATCTTCTAATCCGATTATATACTTATTTCTTGAGGGACAGTGTGTGGGCATCTATATTGCTATAGAAAGATCCTTTTTTGTAATCTAAAAGGATTCAGTTATCAACTCTTTTTTAAGAAGCAGAATGAGTCAAGAAAATAAAATCCCAAAGTATTTTCCCAGTTAAAAAATAGAGTATGCTTATATTAGTTTATGTTTCAAATTAACTGTATGCATGTGTATGTGCATTTTGTATATTATATCTATACTACATAAAGTAATCTTTTGGAGTCCATAAGTGGAGACACAGTTGCTTACATATGTCCTGTGAGGATCCATTTTCGTACTGTGCTACCTGCCTTAGGTAGCTGGTGTGATTCATTGTAACAAAGGACATACTCTGGGACACTCAAAGAGATGTAGTTTTCTCTAACTGTCTTAATATAAAATAGACAAAATGCTTTCTGTGAAGAGGAAGGCTGTCATCCATCAAACATTTTCAATCCCTGCTTTGCCATGGTCATCCTTTCAGGTCTTGAGGGCACAAAATGTACATTAACTGTACATGACAAAAATGAGGTGACTCAATGACTCTGAAAGCAAATGTGAAGGTGAATATCCTATAAATGAGAGCAGAGAGGCTGGGAAGCAAACTGGAGTATTCACTGAATAGCAGTGCAGTCTGCTGCACAGAGCCCTGAGCTGTAGAGAAAGGTCTTCCTCCCACTGCCCCAAAATAGTAATGCTACAGAGAAGTTTCTAAGCAAACATCTCATCCTCAGATAAGCAGGTATTGCAGCACAGTAGAACACATTTGCCTGAAAATTGTTCATTGGAAATCTTAAGGTAAAGTAGGTTTGGGTATACTGAAAGCACAGGAGAGTAGGTAAGTCCCTTCTTTTCCATGTGTCTATTTGTAGCACTAAAACAGAAACAAAGGGGTTTTTTTAAGAGCGAATTACATTTTTTAAAATGCCCCTCCCTTTCTTTTCTTAAATCAAGAGCCAGAAATAGCAGTGCTGAAATTCTGTGAGAAAGACCACTGTTGCCCTCCTGGGAAATACCAACGTTATCTCTATAAACTCTGTTGCTGGAAGATTTGGAGATGTTTTGCTGACTGCAGAGATCTGTATGTTCTTCAGATGAGGAATTGAAAGTTTGTCTCATTACCAGATGCAAATCTCCACTCTAAGTTTCATCCATTGACAGGTTAGGCTGTTGAAGTACACAGAAGTATAACTATCATACAAATCTGGTAGGGTGTCCTTGACATGAATGTTTGCAGCACAGCTTTCAAGGGCTTTATGAATATGAATGGACTGGTGATGGTAACCAACAAGATTAGGATGCTCCCTAAATAAACACTACCACTGAGTTGCCCACAAATGACATAGAAATAATTTTATTTTTATAAATAAAATATCAGAGATAAAACCCCCTGTGAGCTGAGTGCTATGCCTCCTGAGCTTTTACTTTTTTTACCTCAGATGAGCAACTGATAAAAACAGCAGTTAGGGGCTTACTTCAAGCAAGAACTTAAGTCCCATATACTCAAGTGCTTTGCCAAGCAGGAATGAAGTTACTCATATACTTAAATATTTGTCTTGCTATTAGACAAAGAATTCAAAATTTGAAATTTATATCCATACAAATCCATCCACATATAACAGTTTTGCAAATAAAGAAATGTACTATATTTTTGGAGCTTGCTGCATCATGGAAAACGGAGAACATACTCTTCTGTCTCACTGGTTATTTCACTGTACAATTGAATTTCTGGAGGAGTATTGGGCAGATCATGCATTCCTAATGATAAATATGCCAGCGTGATGACAACTGGCTTTACCTTGAACATTTCCCTGGATAGCGATTTTTTTCTAAGCTGCTAATAATATGGCTCAGTCTCCCAGAGGGGAAAAAAATACTTTCCTTGGAGCTGTGTTAGTCCATGTTGAATGAGGGCTCTAAGAGCAACCCCAGGGAGAAGTCACACGAATGTTTTTTTAGACAAGAAAAAAAAAAAAAAGAATTAAGAAAAAGGCTGGCCTAAAAGAGTTTACACAGCTGTGAGTGATAAAATATAGCAGCCATGGCAACCCACTCTCCAGTATTCTGATAATGCATCAGAAATGAGGCTATTAGAATTATTAATTCACATTAGTGGCTATTAAAATTACTACCTGCAGATTCACAGCCTGAAAATCCTTTTCTATTTCTAAGAGAAGGTTCAATTGCAGAAGGAACCTTTTTGCTAAATAGGTGCACTGTATTGTATGCTAGACATTATGGGAAGTCCAACAGATAATAAAGCTCACGTTGAGCTTTATGTAGCTGCTTTGTAATGCAAGCGTAGCAGATGTAATACTTTATTCTTTTAATGATGGCAAAGAACCAATACAGCCCCAATGGTAGTAACAATAACTGGACTCTTACTGGTTCCCTGGAAGCTAATACTAGAAATCCAAGTTACTGTAGGGTATTTCATTAAATAGCAAGTGACATACAAAATAATCTACATTGGTAGGCAATAAACAAAGCCATCAGAAACCAGCAGAAAAATTGAGCCAAACCCATAGAAAGGTTTTGTAGAGGTGCTGGGGTGAGACTCAGAGAGTCCTGCAGAGATTTGGCTACATCCTTTTCATCCCCCATTAACTTAACTCAAAATGCAATTGCATGCTGTTTTAAGTAAAAGAAGAAACACTATTACACCAAGGCCACAGCAGGAAATAATCAGGGGGAACAGCAACATGGCAGAGAAAGAACATTTTATTTATGGAAATGAGCAGAGAAAGTAACACACAAGCTAGAAGCCAAATAGGTACCAGTAAAAATAACAAACAAGCAAAGAACATGAACTTGGATCACAATCAGTTTTTAGGAATTCACATCACGGTCTATCTCCTTTAAGATCCCATGTACCAAAAATGGATATGACATCCAGTGTTCTTTCTAAAAATTATCATCCTCAGAAAGAGAAGAGGAAAACAAGGGTGACTGTAAAATGAAATTTAGCACGTCATCCCAGGCTAGACACAGCAAATGATGTAGGTACACACAGTGGAGCTCGAGTAGCCTTTACAATAAATGCAATTCTGAATTCTCTTTCCCTGGGCATCACCTAACTCAAGTACAGTCTGAATTCCTTAGGGATTCCTGTATTTTTTACAAAGTTCCCTCTGTGCCTACAGGCGTTTGTTTCTACATGTGTCCTGCAAAATTCTATCAATAATATCTCTACAGTAGAAGTAGATATTTATCCACTTAAACTTCTTTTGGAGCATGGAATGAGGCTCTTAGCAAATACAAACACTCTCATTTTCAAAAATGGTGGCAAATACTCTCCTAACAAATAAAAAGGTGGTAATACTTCAGGTTATTAATTAGAAGGACTAGGGTTGATTTCTATCTGGGGATATTCAGACTGACAGACACTGGATGCCCATATGGAAGTCTCCCCAACACTCTTGGGGTTGTGCCCAGAAAAGTTGTTTAGTTTATCTGTGCCACCAAAAAACAGCAACTGTGGAAGCACTTACAGTATTAAGATGGTAAAAGTAGAAATTTGGTTTAGTCCAGTTTGGTGAGTAAAGTCAAAGAAATTAGGCATTCCAGAAAATGTTATTATACCTCACAAGAGGTATTATTAGACTTCACAAGAGATGACCAATTAACAAAAATATTTTTCAATGACCTTACTTGTAAAATTTCCAAGGACTACAAGTCTGTGGTATCAGTACCCTGCCCTTTTCCCATTTTTCCTCAGGCATTCAGACAAGCATTGCTGGATATGGTATTACTCATACAGATAACAGCATCTCTGCACAACCAAAGGGCTTCATGCATGAAAAAAGTATTTGTTGTTTTTTTTTTCACTACTTGCTGTTCATCAGCTCAAGTTCATATCAGCAGGATGACTCATGTGACTCATGTTCAGCACGTGCTTAATGCTCAGCTGAGTGAAGCAGAGCCTGCTGTAGCCTGCAGAGCTCAGTTTGCCAGCAGGGAGGGGAAAGGAGAAAAGCTCATGCCCCACAGACAGCCCCTACACCAGCAAATAACTGATCTGCCACAGGGGCAAGTCCAACACTGCTTCATGAGATGGGGAGCGCTCGCCCAGGAACCCTCAGATACAGCCACGCTTTCTAAGGTCATAAAAGTGTCAGGGAAATATTTTCACCTAAAAACTTGCTGACTTGCAAAAATTAGAAGTGCTGGCAGAAGTGGTTTGGTTTTGACATTGTGTTTTGCTTTGTTTTGGTTTCTTTTCCAAACTAAAGCTGGAAAAAAGATTAAAATATTAAAATCTTCTACGAGGCACAATCACCTTTCTCTGTAGAGTTTCTGTGTAATGGACTAATGAGCAGTTATTTTTCCCTGCATCAAAGAGAGATTTTTAGGAAACATTTGAAGTGGGAGACAGAAGAAACTTTTGCAGGGAATGGACGGGGAGATCATGTGAATCAGAACAGGCAGTAGAAGATGATACAGAGTCAAGTAGGCAAAAATGACAAAGTATTTCTTTCAACTTTTTCACATTTTTTCACTCTTCAACTCATAAGGTGGAGACCCCAAAAAGTAGACTGAAGGGGTCAGAGGAACTAGCAGAGGTGATAAAGAATTTCCTTTTTTTCTTCTCACACACCATGAATACATTTGCAGAGATCTTCAGTGTGGCATCATAAGCCCCTAAAAATACACCAGAGTACATATCCCAGGAAGCTACCCTGTACTGGAAGAAGAGGAAAAGTCAAAGTATCCAAGTACATTATTATTCCTTACAAAAGCATCCACATTTTAAAGAAAGAGTCAGGTTTATAGTAAAATTTAGTTGGACAAATGCTGAAGTATACATGATGAAATTCTTCAGTGGGTCAAGGGAGATGGACTCAACGAATGCACAGGTCATTCCAGCCATGACTCCTGGGAGATGCTCCCCATGCCCCACATGTGACTGCTCCAGAGCAGCTCTGCAGAGGGACCAGATGCTTCAACACCAAAACAGGCATTCTCAGGAAACTATTTCTGATAATAATATCATCTGACAAAAGCAGCTTAAAATGATTTGCTTCTTTCCACTTCAACATTTTCTGTGTGTTTTCCTTCAGATCACCATCTTTTAATTCACCACAAAGGCACAGCTTCCATACATTGCCCATTGACTAAATCACTGCTGCTACTTTTAGTCATTTTGATTTTAACTTCATCTCATATTAAAATCTAAATGAGGGATGATTTCAATTTTTTGTTGGAGTATGGAAGGAAGAGCAATGTGGGACTGTACCAGCTGCAGCTTTAGAGCTTTATTTGGAAGGCTACAAGGACACACTTTATTTCCTTAAGGATCTCAAAGGCCTGGACTAATTAGTACTTATTAGAAAACAAATTAGAAATGCATTTTATTTCTCCATATGGTGAAAGCAGGAGCTACAGTAAAGGGGTGGGATATTGTGAGAGCTAAGATGGTGATTTGCAACGCATAATTTATTTAACTAATTTTGCCTTTTATTTTATGCCTATGCATTGTCTATGATCAGGTAAAGACTTCCTTCAATGTATCCATTGTTCAAAACAATTTGTCAAATAATTACTGCTATGTGGCTCATCTGTGAACAATTCATTGCATGTGTTTGATCACTGCAATTCAAAATTGTAGTGGCAAAAAATAATATATGCGCAGGTTACCTTATATTTTTTAATTTGATAACATGGATACCACTGTGACCTTCTTTATGTGAGCATGCTTGATTTTATTTTTTATTTTTTTGTGAGAGTAAAATCTTCAAAATTAACTTAAAACTGTCTGAACTAGAATTGCTACGGAAAAGAAAACAGGCATTACCAGGATTAAGTAGAATTCACAGGAACTTAGACCTTATTCTCACTGTTTTGTGAATGTTTCTCCCAAGATGTACTTCTTGTATGTAGAAGGTGATCCTGGCCAGTGAGTAAATACAGTTATAGGAATCTGATTTTTGAAAGTTAATGAATACTCAGAGAAAAAAGTAGAAGTTACCTCAGTAGCTACTGTCAGAGACACCTCATGGCAGCCCTGTCATAACCAACACATTATGTCTGTGTTTGTAAAAGACAGGGACTCCCAGTATTTTGAGGCTGGACTGAAGAACTTGATGATCATTATGCCTTGATTACATTAGAAATGGCAACAGTGATCCCTTAGTTCCCCTCCTCCTGATACTGTTGAGCAGCAGGGTGATGCCAGCACTAACCCCTGCAGAACACCGCCATGTAGATGGCTGTGTCCTGGTGGTATTGGAGGTCAGAGCATCTCAAATTCACAGCTCTTACCTCTCTGCCCTAAGTAGGACACAGTGGTCACCAACCTAAAGCCATGTTTCTCAGCCCAAATCCTCACCTTTAACCTCAGCAGTAGTTAAGAGATGGAAAGATGGTGTTTTCCACATGCCTAAAGTTCAGGTCTTTAATTTCTGAGCAGACTCCTATTCAATAGGTTTTATATGAACTGTTTCTAGTAACCCGCCAGCCACAGCTGTGAACTCCATGTGGTGTGGAAGGCAGTATTGCCAATGTGCTAGGTGTGCTTTCAGCCCACCCACAAAAAAGGTGCCTTGGGGAGAATGGGCAGAAATGCCAGATTTGTTCATCCCAAACAATTTCTCACATTTGTGTGCTCTGGGCAATTTCAAAAAGAGAAAAAATATGCACAGATAGAAGTAATTATATCTACAAGCATGCTGACCATGCAATTGCAAGAACAATTGATTCCAGGTATTCCCTTTATAGCCCCTACACCTGCCTCACTCCAAACTGTCATCTTTAGATCCCAGTAGATTAAGGGCACATTTAGCCTAGTCCCATTATTAAGACATCTAAATCTTTTAGAAACAATCCTGTACCCTTCACACTACCAAATATTCCAAGAAAAGGCATTCTATATATCTACTACTAGAAAGAAATATAAAAAGAATCTATGTAAGCATAAAAATGTTGAGGAATTTATTTTACCCCTGGATTAAATATTTTAGTTCACTATTTGTTGATTCTAGCCAGACATAATCTATTTTATTCCACTGAGAGGAAAAGGATCTGTTATCTTCCTTAAAATGTTTTTTGGTCAGAAAAGGCTTCTAACTTGTATGATGCATTTCTCCATCAATGTTACAGAATTATCTGATTAATTCATACAAACTGTAGAATCTATGGCTCAAACACAGTTTTTCAGATTGTGAAAGACTTCTTGTTTTATTATGTTGATTTCCTTTACTGACAGGACTGAGCTCATCTTTCAACCACCTCTTTTAACAGCACTTTGCTAATCTATAAGTAGTTTATAAACTCTTTTGCCTCTTTGAAAATGTTTTCTTCAATATGTTCCATATTCAGAACAATATTTCAAAGTGCCACTTTAATCCTTTTTATCTTTCTTATAACTTAAGGATTGGTCATTACTTGGTTATTCTGGTCACATTTCACTGTTCTTCAGTGAAATCTCAATAGAGAAGGAATGCTTTAGGCAAAATGAACTCTGAACTTTTGTGTCATCGAAATCTTAATGTAAGTATATTGAATACAGCCTGCACAGCTAAGCCTAAAATCATAAGAAACACATCACATTAAGAAATTTGAACCAGCACAAAAAAATGGAATATTTTTGTGAAAAAGAAATGTAATTTCTCAGTCTTATTTCTTGTAACCCTGGGAACTTACTGAATCTAAAAATAAAAAAAAAAGTTTTGAAAATATTTATATAAAATCCAAGAATGGAAATGCCGAGAAGATAACACTAAGAACCTCCTGCTCCCTCCTATATAAACCATAACACTTTTTGCTCTCCATGAGCTATTAAATGATTTGAGTTTCTACAATTACAAAGCTAGGATGTTGTCTTCATGTGCCACATTTGAATACTTACAGGTCATGATGACACCATAAAAGCTAATGTGCACACTCTTTTTTAAATACCATTATGGCTCAAAGGAAGTAATGCTTATCATAAAGTTTTGTTTAAATTAAAAAAAGATACTAGCATGAGTTAAAGTGTCCTTTTCTCTTTCATTCTTTTAATACTTTATCTCTCAGGAATCCTCAGAAAACTACTTGTTTTCTAAAATAGACATTTCTGATACAGGTGCTTCGGCTCATAGTTTTCACGTCTCCACATCATTATTACATTAAATCACCATTTCTGAAGAGGATTTTGTCTTCTTTGCTTCATGTTCTGCATTAGTTATCAAACCTGCTGCTTCCTTCTGGTACAGACCAATTTCTCAGAGCTTAATACTCAAATTATTATCTTAAAATTCCTAAAATGCAGTTCCACCATGGCTTAGCCACTTCTGCTGCTTTTAAAATCGCTACTTATTAATGTTAATCATGTTAGAATGCTGGGTTTTCTTAACTAGTATAAGAGCTTAAGTTTTTAATCTGAGTCTTTTTTTCCCCCTCACAAATTTCCAGAAAATTGCTAGGATTAAAATACCATAAAGATTTCCTTTCAATCCATGTGAGCCTGTAACCCAGATTGCTTAGAAGCGAATCTTTTATTCATTCAAAGGGCATATGTGCAGACTGATGTAAAGCATGATCTGTGGTACATGTGTGTCCGCTCCATCAGGACATTTGCACACCTTGCGATCTGTTGTTATCAAAAAAGAAAGAACCGAGGGAATCTTGTTACAAACAGCTATTTCTTCCCTTCACCCTCATATTATATTTATGTCATCACACATCTTGTGTACACCTTTTGAGTGTCACTCTAGGTGAAAAACTTAAGACTTTTAACCTGTGCAGACACTAAAGGGTAGTGAAAGCTGGGTCTCCATTCAGAAGAATAAAGGTGACCCTACAGGGGAAGCCAAGCCAATCAACTTCATTGCAACTGATTACCTGTGGGAAAGGAGATGGACAAATGAACTCTTCACCCTCAGTGTTCTCCAAGACAGGCAGTGTATCCACTTTTGGTCACACAACTGGGACTGGAAGAGATAAATGTGACCTCTTCTCTGGCAATATGTCAGCCAGTTTAAGCAGCAGCTTAGAAGTTTGAGGAGTGACTTAATTTTGCAGCCTGGATTTTGGAACTGAGCTGAGCACAAATGCATTGAACCAGATATTTCTGATTCCTCATAAGAACGAAAGACAGCATCTTTGCGAAACTATATAACCATTGGTTGTCTTAAGCAAGCATCTCTCAGGGCTTGCAATTCTGTTGCTATCATGTTACTCCATGATCTCCCTTCTAAGGGTCTTTAAGAAGGAAGATGAGAATAAATAAACCAGTCTGGAACCTTAATCTGTCCTTCAGCCTTTTTTTTCAGGTTAATTTCAGTTAGAAGAATAGCACAGAGACTGTTCCAGTCTCACTGATTGTTGGTTACTCCTTATCAATGGCCAAAATCTCAGGTGTCTGTCGTAATTTCTTAGATCAGTCAGTGGGCTTTGATACTCGTGGTCCTTGATTGTGATAAACAGCATAGCTTTTATGCTATCACTCACTTGAGTGATTTTGTTCTTTCCTCTCCAAATGTCAACTCCAGTTCCCACTGAACTCAACTGCAAAACTGCTTTAGGCTTCAACTAAAACAGGTTTGGGCCCCAGGAGATGAAAGAAAGTGATTTTGATCAATTGCTCATCTGCCCAAAGAACACTTTCACACAGGTTCCGCCAGGCTATATTTTAGTGCGCCTCCTCTATGTGATGCTGAGAGAGATAATAACACAATTTGGGCTGTTGTGCTTTCAAGATGCAGATGACACGCAGCTCTCTGCCTCATTTTCATCAAACCCAGATGGTGTGGCATCTTTGCTTTGCCTGTGCCTGGCAGAGATTAATACTTAGATAAGGGCAAGCCGACAGAAGCTTAATTTGGACAAGATGGAGGAGGTGCTATTGTGCGAGGGAAAATAGGTGTGATCTTACTTCTTTTCCACTTCCCATTTGGGAGGATTTTCACCTGGACTGTGTTAGGATTCCTATTGCTATTTGAAATCGCAGGTGGCTTTGAGGGCCCAAGACAGCCTTTCATATCTGCTTCATTTAGGCATCTATCACACCTCTTCTTGGCTTCGGACAGTGCCACCTCCAATCCATGCCTTTGTAAATTCTAGACTTAATTATTGTGATGTGCTCTATATGGGGCTACAGATGAGAACCAACTGGAAACAATAGTGCGTGCTGAAACCAGCTGCTTGCCTGGCTAGCAGTGGCAGCCTGTGAGCAAATACTAGGTAGCTTCTCTGGCAAAAATTCCATCTCCCTCCCCACCAAAGGAATGGTTCCCTCCCTATTGAAACTGGCTCCTACACGGAATTAGTGTTAAATGACCTGGGTCCTGTCTTCTTCAGAAAACATCTCCTGCCAAGTGAAGTCTCAAAGCAATTTCTGACAGTATAATATTAGAGCTCTAGATTTAAACAAATAGGAGGCAGTAGCAATGCTTTTAAAACAAACAGCTCTCAGCTTCAGAATTGGCTCCCCCAACTACTCCAACAGAGCCCAAATGTGTTAAGCTTGGCACAGTAAATGACCCTTCACTTTTCTCTAGCTTTGGATTATCATCACACTTATCACAAAGGACTGGTTTGAGAATCTTGTAGTAATTGCATCTGTATTCATGAGCTTTTTAACATCATCATTAATATTGCACTGGAGTTATGGACTCCTCATGAAATTATACTAAACTGACACCAAGAGTTTGAACTTCGGATTCTTATTTTAAAGATTCCATCTGTGACCCATTGCCCCTCAAAAGTGTGGTTCAGATAAGCACTCAGAGGATTCAATATTTTTCTGACCTGCCTCTTGGGTCAGCAAAGTGGTTTGGAAAGCTCAAGAGAGTAGCCTTATTTATTACATTTCAGCACTTCTTTTTTTTCTAGTTCTAGCTAAAACCAGGACCTACAGAGAGAAATTCTTAGGACATTAAAAAACTCCTTTCAAATTCCGGAAGGCCTTTATGTTTAGTCTTAAGATAGGAAAAGACTGTCACTTCTTATTGCAGCCAAATCATCCATTACAGAGGACAGCTTAAGCAGAATACCCCCATCAGAAGTTATACTACTATGTATTTAATGCAGAATACTGAAAAATTTTCTATTACACAAATTTTGTTATCCATATCCCCATCAGATTCTCCATCAGTAGCGAAACTGCCAAAATGGTGTAAGATACTCAGGACTAAGCTACAACTTTATGAGAGTAACAGTGGTAGAATCTGATTTTTATGATAATAGACCAAGAATAGAATTCCTTCCTCTATTTTTCCGGAAGACCAGTTCAGGCCTTGTTATCTGAATACAATACTTCTGTCTCAAATACTCTGAGTGGATGGACTTTATAATTCTTGGAATTTATAATTCTTAGAATTCTTGGAAGGGAAAATATTTCATTATTTCCTATATAGACTATGTATACCAGTAATAACTCAAACTCCTAAAGATATGCAGGTGCTTGGATGGAAAAAGTAGACAGTTCAATTCCTTAGTCTCTGCTTTGCTTAATTGGATTTTACTGAGCATTTTAAATCGGCTGAGACTTTTGATCAACTGCACATCCACTGTCACTTCCAAGAGCTTTCACAACACTACAGACTTGAATATCTATCTGACAGACATATTTTTGAATCTACTAACAGTTCCTTACTAAGATATTTTCATCAAAAATGTAAAACCTTATAAAAAATTCAAATGTTTTGGTTCAGTTGAGGCCCTCCGTTAGAATAATGTCATCTCATGTCTATATGGCATGGTGTTGTTTTTATTTGGGGGCTTTTAACACTACAGTGATAGTGATTTCAAAGGTTTTAGCTCCTTTTTAAGAGATAACTGCACTATTCTTGATTTTGATCTGTCACCACCTTGCCACAGTATGATATTCCAGGTTTCTTGTTTTGAGTAAATGTATTTTTTTAACATTGCAGCTTGATAAAACAGAAACCCATTTTGAACAATAAAGCATAAGTAATGTATTTCTATTTTTATATGTTTTCTTGGATATGATTGCAATTTATGAGAAAAACCACTATAATTATGAATGCAAATGATTTCACAGTTACTGCAACAGATTTTGTTTATATATGTTAAACTATGCTGAGAAAGAGCCGGCTTTGATCTGGGAAACTCATTAATGTCTTTGCAAAACAGCAATCAGAACATGGTATACAGCAGCGATAGTGACCGTGGTTCACCAGGATGTGAGTCAAATCATGCCAGCTTTGAAATTCAGACACCCTCTTGTGTCAGCACTCAGAGGTGGATCTAGTACGGGAATCTAGTAAGGCTTTTTAAATTAAATTGTTTTAAATTGTGTTTCTAGCCTGATAGAAATAATACTGTTTTGATTTATTAAATCAAAATAATCACGTTTTCTATCAAAGAAAGACAGAAGTTGTAGGGAAGACTGACAGTCCATATCCATATCCTGTGAAATCGAAGAGGGTGAGTGCTGAAGCTTGAGCATTCGGCCCTCAGTGTCTGCTCTGCATTCTCTTTCATAGTGGTTTGGTCTGCTCCCCTTACATCTCTTCAACATGGAGCTTGGGTTCATCCTGGGGTTAGCCTCCACCAAGAGGCAGTATGGATGAGGCCATACTGTGTTTAGCTATCTCCATCTGTCACCATACTCCAACATTAACCCAGAAGACCTCGGACTCTCACATGCAACCCAAAATATTCACACAACACTCCAGGGCATGTGTATACTCTCCACATCACACTTATTAAAATCCCACTCTTGAGGCTGTAAGGCAGTTTCCTCATTAGCAGCATGGCCTATGGACCCAGGCCTGACGACAAGTGCTGTTAACACCATGTCAACAGATGTCTGAGGAACACTGTGGAGCCAGCCTGGGCCTCACAGAGACGGCAACTCTCCTTTCAGCACACAAAACAGAAAGCCCAGGAGTGGAAAGCCAGACAGATGCCCTGAAAGAATCATCAGGGTGCTGCACCGTCCACAGGCCGTACTGGTAGCATCACACAAGTTCAAAAAACAGTAGTTACTCTGAGAGGATCCCAACAGCGGTGTCTAAAAGACATTCCTTGACTTCCCTTTATCTGGTTTCCTGACTCTTCAGAGTTTAACTCATTCATAGTTGGCCCAGGTGAGCTTATAAGGATCTAGGTACGTCTTACACAAGGCATAAGGAATATCTGTGGGTGATCCAGCAAGATGGGCACCACATTGGACAGGCTTGAGACCTGGAAGAGAAAGGTAGGAGGTATGGCATGAGAAGGGTCATTTACCACTGCCTTCAGTGTTTTCCCAGAATTCACCATCACACGGATGGGCTTCTACAGTGTGGTGGAAACATGCACGCCCCTCTTACAGCACATGTGAGATCCACTCCTGGTTGTGGTGAGGAAGCAGATTGGCACAGCAATATGGGGTGCAACCCCTCTGTCCCTCTCAAAGACACCTTCCTCCCTCCAATAGGGCAGTTGAACTAACAGACACTGGACCCACTCCCCTTTGCTAAAGAGCAAGCAGATCACACTGTGGAATACTGAAACGCTTTCTGCTCAGACCACTTTCTGGTCAACCAGAGCAGCTAAAAGCCCTCTGCACCCTGGCCTGCCAGCACAGAAATCTGGGTTATCACCTAGTAGATGAATAATAGGAATTTGGATGGGAGAGGGATGATGAATCCTTTGTATGTCCTCATGCTTAAGACCCTCCCAGAAACCATGCAGGGTCTGAACCTTAGGTATCAGCAGAGGGACTGCTCTCCACACTGGGCAGCTGAGCAACAGGTGGTAGTACATAGGGTCACCCTTCACTTTGATTGCTTCCTTTCCACACCAAAAACATGTTCCTCAAAAAAGTAGCCCTTCATTTTGGGTAATTCTCACTGTGATAGTTTTCTATTTTCTAGACAGCACCAGTTTTTGCGAAGATGTAGTAATTGTCTGTGCAGCTACTAAAACTGTGTCTATACTAGTTGACCAAATGAGCCAGGGACTGTGTTCTGGCCTGACAGCAACAAACACAGTCTCATCTGTGCAGGACAGCTTTGCTCAGACTTTCTATGGGGAACGGTCCTTGGCCCAGGCACTGCCTGCATGCACTAGCTCACGGTGACCAAAACCACATTGAAATCATGATGGCAATTATCAGCAGTGCTCAGGTCCACACAGCACCTTCATTAGTGTATCAGTCTAACTGTGGCCTGCTTAATTCATTAAAATATGCATCTATTTCAAGTTGATATGTGTAGAGATTGGAATGACTGCAAGTTTCAGAGAACATTCTTTCCTTGATCTACCCTTTAGAGAAAGAAACTTTTCTTTGGACTTGAAAACAGGTTAACAACCGAACAAAATTATCCTAATCTGTTGTAATACATATGAAGTTGAGTTTGATGAAGACAATATTTCATGGGGCATAGGCAAACAGCAGAGTCTCTCAGAAAAACTGTCTTACTTCAATAAGTGTTTCTCAGGTAAACCTTCCGATTAGGAATTGCCAAGGAATTGCTTCTTTTCAATGTAATACCTTGTTCTTCAATGAGAGCTGACTATGGCTGCACCATTCTCATTCTGGGGTAGTAGGTCAATAGGTTAATACCTTGGCTAAAGAACCTGAGTGTGCTTCACTTGGCAGCGCTGCAGCGTGCTGCCAGAATGCGGCCGCAGACGATAACAGTGAGCTTAACTTCCTAATGCTCCTCTTCACCAAGGGAGATATTACACACAAATACTCACAGACTCCTCTAAATACCTGCTGCTCTCCTTCTGCTGGGTTTTCCCATCTACACGCAGTCTTGCCACCACGTCTAGAGATAATAAACTTTTAAGCTACACTTTTATTTTTTTAAAGCAGTCACTGTATAAAATGTTCTCATTTCATCTGCAAAAGTGTGGGCCTTTGGAAGGATGAGCACCAGCGTATCTCTGGTCTTCTTTAGCCATAAAATAGATAACATTTAAAAGCAGAAATTGTTTTTTAACCCTGCCTAATCACAAACTTCACATTTTTTTTCTCCAGGTACCACATTTACATAATTAAGAACCATTCATACACTTTGATTTTAAATTTTTATTCACCTAAAACTCTTCAGAATAGAGTGTCTATACTTTACTCGAATGGAATCTTGGAGAGATTCTGAATATACTGACGAATGCAAAATGTATTACATTTATACTGATTACACTAGGTGATATACATATTCCACAAAATTATCTTGTAAGACAAAAATCAAGGCAGAAAATGTAAAAGGAGAATTTTCAATAAACTCAGTAAATTCTGGTTGTTCTCAAAAATGTTATTTCAATTATATTCAGGGAGTGATATTGCACATTTCAAAAAGTTAATTTCATTAATTTTCTAATGCTTCATCTAGGTACTGCATCACAAAGGCCTGGAAGCCCTTTTCTAATTATGGATAATTGGGTGAAAGAACATTTGAATTTATGTTAATATATGAACTTTCTGCATGGAGGATGCAGAGCTCTCCAACAAGATGCTCAGTGTTTTACTAACAAGCTAAAAAAACATCAGCTCCTATTACGTGTTGTATGGCAGCTGAGGTTACTTACTCTTTTATAATACTGCCTGGTATCTTGCAGGATTAATTTGAAGTGGAGTTCTTGGCCATTGGTCACAGCATGTTATTTTCTGCCTAGCTGAAATCATCTTCATTCCAGTCAATAAAACCCAAGCACCTTTTGGATTCACTACATGCAATCGCCAAGCTGTTAAAGTGGGCTTTGACCTTTTTTCCAGTCTATATGTGGCACCTGGTTTTTGTCTGTTTGTTACTCGTTAAGATCTTTGTGATGGAAGAATTTTCCTCAAAGGAGAATAAAATAATTGAAGGTTTTATGATAGGCTCTTGCATGATGAACAAGCCATGAAGGAAATCTCAAAAACAGCACAACATATAAATGTCAGGGAGTTTGCATTGAAACACAAATCTCACCAGAATAAATCAAGGACTGTTACTAATCAGAGTCTGGAATAATCTTAAAGAACAAAGGTGTGTGTAAGACTTTAACTACAGGGATGAAAAAGGAGATTATGTCATATTTATAAATTCTGCAATGATGACAAAGAAGCTTCAACACAACAAAGCCAACAGAGCAGTTGAGAACAAAAAAAACAATGTCTCTGGAAAGATTTGGAAAAACATTGAATTTAATTTTTTTTCACAGCAAACAAGATGTTCTCTGGCAAATGATATGAATCCTTTGTCAAGGCTGTCCAGATGGCCTTTGCGAATAAAATACTGCACGCAGCAGTGACATACTTGTTGGACAGATAACTTACAGATTTGGAAACAGCCTTTTGGAGAGCTTCTTCATTAAACTAATAATGTTTCTGGTGATTTGGTTACAAGAAGCCAAAGGCCTGGTGACAATTTCACAAAAAGGAAAGTTTTAGCTGCTATGACAACCCGGACAACTGTGTTTCTCCTCATGACAACCTGTCTGAATTATATAAAGTCATGAACCCACAATGAAAAATAGATTTCAGAAAGGTCTCTAAGAAATGTTAAACTATACCTGGAAGATGACAAAAAATCTGACACAATGATTCTGTTACCCTTTTCATGAAATAAGATTGAGAAGATTGTGAGATGTGTTGAAAACTGCTTTGGTTATTACATAGAAGTTTCTTTTAAAACCTTTTTTTTCTCCTGCAAAGTAGGTAAAGCTCAAAACAGGAGTTCTTCAGTTGATTTTATTGGCAACAAAGTGGTACCAATAAAGGTAAAGATAAAGTAGAAAAGACAAGATAGAGAAAAAATGAAAACCACAACAAATTTCCAAGAAAGGTGAGTTCTTTTAGAACATAATTTCCTATTCCTTTTTCATTCTCTCTTTTAATATCTTTTTCTAGTTAGCTACTAGGGACGTTAGCAGTCCAATTTTTTAACACCTTCATTGGGTTCCTCTGACATCCCTCTACTGCCCCCTGCAAATTCAGTTTCTAAAAAATTTACCACCCATATTCCATAGCCAAAATGCCCTTTTTGTTTTAATTGCATCTTTCTGTTAAAGTAACAAAACAAAATATTTCTCTGTGGTGGGATTGTTTCAAAGTAATGTTATGAAACATGACATATTAGAGCAATTTTTCTACTAACATAGCAATAAGGAGGAAATACTGAAAGAAATCAACATTCTGAAAATGAATCTCGTAGCTTTCCAATTTCAAGCCCCAATATGAAACAAAATTTACCCATGTAGACCCTAAGAGCTCCCTCCAGATCTCAGTCCGTATTCTTAAGCTGCAAGACCAACAACAGCAGATGTATAAACTAATTATACTTCATTTTTTTGAATAATACTCCTAGCATTACATGTAATCACCTGAATAAAGATCTGTGTGTTAGGGGTTGCTTCCATCTCCTCCAATGAAGCTAACCGACTGGAGGTAATCCACTGCCTAAGAGTTAATCCCTTCGAATACAATTCCCTGAATTTCTAGTTAATCCACTATAGTCTACAAATGGGTTCTCCATTGCATGTATAACATCAAAGTATGCCAATGTAAATATTCTCTAGTTAATAAATAACCCAAACAAGCATTTAGCTGAAAAGCCATTTAACATCAGCTGTAATAAGTGACAAAGAAAATTATGACAGAGAACATCTCTTGAAGAAGATGAGAGACGGCAGAGAAAGGGAATCTGATCTGTAATGAATGCAGTTCGACTGCTTGTTTACCCTGATTGCTGCATTGTAGCTAAAGGGGGTGCATGACAACCATGCAGTGCTGCTGTGACAGCTTCCATTTCCCTAATAACATCGCACCCTTCCTAGTATTATTCTATCAGATGGAGCACATATAAAGTAGTGCATATAATTTTCAATAATATCATATAATCATATGGGCCTTTACAGATGAATAGATTACATGAGCAGGACACTAATTTTCCAGCCAAAAATAGAGCAAGACGAGAAATACAAAGATACATCTAACACTGTTTTTACCTATTTCTTAATGATTATAGACCTTCAGCATGGCAAAACCTTACTTTGAAAGGAACTGCTATTTTTGTTTTTAGCAGCAGTTATCTTAGTGTGAAGACAGACATTGATACACCCATTATGCAAACAAATGGAAACAACTGAAGTTGATAAAAACAAGTTTATAACCTAAGAGTCCATTATCATCATACAGGGCCTGCTTTTCTCCTTTGAAGTCAGTGGGATTTTGTCCATCATCAATGAAATATAATCAGATTCTTAGTCCATATGGTGGATTTGCTATGTATTACTTCCTTCATCACAGAAACAGCTACTTCAGAACCCCTTGAGTTGATCAGATATTACTATTAAGGACACTACTGTAAATCATATGTTGTATATGTCCCCTACTTCCTATTTCTGATAACAAGCAGATTACACTGAGAATATACAAATATTACTAAAGAAAGAAAGAAAGAAAGAAAAAAGGAGTGGGGCAATCTGGAAAAACATGGTGACCGTGCTTAGATTTTGGCAATGTAGCAATGCAAGCTACATTTGCATTGGAGAATTAGACCTTGGAGAGACCTGATGAGCTTGTTGTCACACTGGAAATGGGGATAGAATGATATGTGCAATAATTTGCCTTTGATACAGATAAAAACGTTTGACTTTTGATGATCAGATAATCAGTTAATAAAGCCTTGGGCTGTGCTAATTTTTTGGAGTGGAATATGTTTAGACAGGATGATGAACATTGATAAGGCATTTGTGAGATGGCATAGTTGTGATTCCAAGGAGTCTGGTAAGATATTTGTAAAGTCACTCTAACCCTAACAATGTAGTCAGTGTGGAGATGATGTAAATGCAAATGAATCTGATCTCTAACCTATGGAGTATACGATATAAATGTATATTGCAACACATGGCCATATGTAAATTTAAATAATGTATAAATCAGATGTCAGAGTTTATAAAAATAAATGTATTTGCAGTGGCCCCTTGGAGCAGGGTAAGATGTGCAGTAAAAGAAGGAAGATCATTTAGATGCGTGTGACTGTGTGTGGAAAAGAGGTGTAACGTGAGAGGACAGGGTAAAAAAGCATTGAGTGTGAGAGACTGAGTAGGAGGATAAAAGATGTAGGAGATAAAAGGGTTGAGAGAGGAGAGATATAGACAAGGGAAAATGTATGTCTGATCTTAAAGATAAGGGTAAATAGCTTTGGTTCAGTACAGTAAGCAACAGGAAGCCAAGCAGTGATTCATGTGGCCAAAACAACAGGAGAGGAGATGACATAGAAGCCTAATTTTGGAGAGATTATTGGGGAAGATAAGTGAAAGAAAAGGAAAACATTAGAGAGAAGATTATAAACAAGCATCAGACTGCATATGAAGATATTAGTAGGTACTAGTCATAAAGTAAATATATTTCTATTCTACACTAAACACTGGTAGGAAGTCTGCATTTTCAGGCTTTTAATATTATGGATGGGTTTAATTTGTTGTGTTTCTTTTTCAAAATAATACCAAATAAAAGTGTCTTAAGCCATTGATTAATCATTTGCCAAACTTAGTTTTTAATTAAATGTGTTACCGTGTTATGTGAGTACATAAAGGAGTAAACATCAAAGTTGCTCTGTTCTGCTATTGTTAAAATGGGAAAAGTGTTTTTTCCTTTGGAATTTTAAGTTTTATATTACATGATTTAGCCCAAGGCAAATATTTTTTTATAGCTGAATTATAAAGTTCTTGAGAAACAGGTTTATAACAGAAGTGCAGACAATCTTCAAAAAAGCATTATAAACACCAAGTCAAATTACGAAGCAAAGATGGGCCTGAACCCAAACCCCAAAGCTAGCCACTCCATTAAATTTTACATACACTGGATTCAGATTCAGTCTTTGTAACACTAACTCATCCTTGCCATAAAATCCCATTACTGATGGGAAAATGGAGAGCTGAACAAATGTGTAAGCAGTTGCAGGATCAGGACCTAAAATACCGTGACTAAAATGTGAGAAGTGGATTATAAAAAGAGACTTCTGAATGTTTCATTTGATGCCAGTTTATATTCAAAATGATTAAAGATTAAGCATTTTCAGGTAAATATATGTAAACCAAGGATAGAATGCCTTCACTCATCACTTCAGGGCAATTCATACATGGAAGAAGCCTGTGCCTGTATCCATGAACCAGAAAGAAAAAGATGGGTGGAAAAAATAGACTAGTGCCATTCATGTTATGGTAGGAAAGGATATTATTGTACCAGACTCTTCTATATTTGTTAGGCCTTGAGAATTCAACAGAAAAAAAAAAGTCTTCCGTGTGAAATCTAAAATACCTACAGAGTGTTGAGGAAGGACAGAAATCCTCTTCCGTGGGCCATGTTAGCCTCAAGAGAGGCCATTCCTGTTCAGCTGTCTTTGCAGCCTGGTGTATATCCATCTCTCTGCAAGAAGAGGAAGCACAGACATTTGAGACATGAGCACGTTGAAATAAACCTTGATACATGGATTAATGGTTACAGGGTAGGCTCAGGTGATAAAAGCAACCTTCATCATTATCTTAAAATTTATCACATTGTACCATCTTCCCTAATGTACATGTTCTGTTTGCATTTAAGTGTTTTATTTTTCTTTCAGGGAATAGAATTTCTTTGAAATACACTAGCTACCAACACACTGTGTCTCCATCTGCAAAAAGCAACCTGTTAATCAGATAAGAAAAAAATGGGTAAAACACCACAGTTGATTGGTTGGTTGGTTGGTTGGTTTGGAGCATTTTTAAAATGTACAACTGGGAATTATTATTTCCTTTCTGCAGATTAGTAGCAATTACCTGACAGACTATGCTAATCTCAAAGCAAGAGAGACATCACTGTCATGCATTAAGTGTAATTTTTGATATACATGCTCTCTGGGTATCTGCTTACTATTTGTCTATTTGTCACTTACAGAATTAATTTTGGCTTCTGAGGCTGAGGTTTTAAAACAAACATGTATGTATATAATTCTGCAACCCCTTACTGAGCTACCATCAGCAGATAATTCTGGTTTTCAAAAATACATTTACTTTATTTTAAAACCTGTATTTTTGCTCAGACAGTCGCAAACTAAGATACGCTTCAGAACCAATTTATCTCAAGGACTGTCCAACAGAATGAGAGTTTTAATAATCAGAAAGCACTGCTAACTCTCCCCTTCCCCCTTGTTCTGGGAACTTCTCTAAAAGAAAAAAAATAAAGGGGGCTTAATGTGCTACCCATAAAATATACATTCCAATCAATCAAGGAAATGCATAAGTATTGCAAATGATGATCCAGAGACTGCCTAAAGATGGGGAAATGAGACTGAACCCAATAACTCAATCTGACTAGTTCCAGCCTGCCTGGTTTCTAGCCTGCCTGCAGACACAGGCATGGGCAGGAGCAGGGGCAAGGGCAGGGACAGAAGCTGAGAAAGAAAGAATGAAGTGTACAGAGAGTATAACAGGATCAAACTGCACTTTACTGCACAATATTACAGAACTGCAATCACAGAAGAGAAGGGGAATATCTGGCAAAAACTCAGAAAGTAGTAGTGAGAGAGTATGCAGCATGAAACCAGCAGACAGATTTCCTACGGACTTAATCTCCAGACTTCAGCTGACCTTAAAGTCGGGGCTTCAAAAGGGCAGAGAGGGAGAGTGAGAGTGGAAGTCTCAGACTCAGGGCTAGAGACAAAGAGATGGAGGAGACTGGATCTGTGTGTGATTTCTGCACACAGATGTAACACATTTGTAGTTAATCTGTGTGGCTGCAGACTTACAACTATGTTTGAAAACTATTTCAAACATGGTTACATCTTCAGAGTGGACAGGGATTTATTGCTGCGGCTACACTTGGAGGATGACCCTGCCCCAGCAAAGCCCAATTCTTTTCCCACTACATCCCTCACAAAGACTCCTCGTGGAGTAGGTCCTCTATCAGGCCTTTTTCTGATGAAGCATTAACAGAGTTTGCCTCAACTGTGCACCAGTAACAAATTGTTTTGAAACTGCTCTGGGAAATGAGAGTGGCTGACATCCACCGCTGGCCGCAGGTCATTTTCTTAGCACAGACCTATCTTTGGGGACCATTTAACACTGTTTCAGTTCTCAGCCTTGAAGCTCTTCCTCTAACCCCTACCCCAGCGGCTGGATTGCCTCAATGCAGAGGGAGCTCAAAGTACTCCACATAAAAGAACCAGTCGGGTTTGGCTAGGTGATCACTCCCCAGGTGCAGGGACCGCCTGTAAGGCAGGGCAATAGGGCAAGGAAGGAACAGGGCCCATAGCTGGTGAGCACCAGACCGTGCAGCCAAAGCAGCAGGATTCAGAGCCCACTATGTCCCTGCTTAGTATCTGTCCTCTGTTGCCAGTGGGAGCAAGGAGGGGGAGGATGCTCAGAAGGAGACAAACACTCCCCAATGGGGATTTCATCCTGCATAGCCCCCATGCGGAGCAGAGCTGGCCCTGGGGGACCCCAGCAGCTCTGCAGCCCCTCAAGAGGCTTCATGAGAGACAGATAGACTGGAGGGGCAAAGCCACAACAGAAGCTCAGAAAGACAGGAATGACAGCCAGGGTGGGTGAGAAGGGAGGTGGGAAAAGGGTCGAAAGAGACGGGATGCAGGGAGGCCTCCCGCCGAGATGCAGAAATGCAAAGAGGACGAGTGCAGTGGCCGGATGAGCCTAACACTTGGAGATCCTCTCACGAAGGGTGAGGGCAGCTCACCCCACACCAGCGCAGCCAGCCTCCCCTAGCATCACAGGTAACGGTGGTGTCCCACTGGGGAACAGCAGGGATTCCGAGGGACACGCGCGGAGACGGACGCTTGGCTGCACTCCCGCACGAAATAAAAAGAGAGTGTTGGGAGGGGGGGAAATGTGGCGGAGGGGGCGGCCCGGGAAGGGACGGGACAGGGCTCCCGCGGGGCACCGTGCGGAGAGCGAGCCGGGACGTGGGCGGGGGTGCGTGTGTGTGTGCGTGGGGCCGGGGCACGGCAGGACACGGCAGGACACGGCAGGGCAGGGCAGGGCAGGGCAGGGCTGCGCGGGGCCGCGCAGGAGCCCGCGGGGCGGCGGGCGCAGGTGGTGCCTCCGCCCGGATCGGCTCTACCTGCCGTGCCGGGGGACGCCGCCTCTCGATCCCCCCTCTCCCCTCGCGTTCCCGCTCGCCAGACCACGCCTCGGCTGAGTGTCAGGTCTGGGGCTCGCCGTGTTTGTTTGTTCGTTCTTCTGCGCTGCCGATGTCTTGGGGGGCTGAGGAGGAGGAGGAGAAGGAGGAGGGCGGGGAGGGGGAGGGGACTGGGGCTTGGGAGACGGCGGTTCCTCGGCCTCTCTTATTGCCGCTGAGTTGAGCTCCTCTTCCTCAGGCTGCGAGCAGGAGCCGCCCGGGCGCTTCCCCCTTCCCAGGCCGGCCGGGAGTCCCTGCGGCGGCAGCGCTCGCTCGTCCCCCGCCGGGGCAGGTGAGTGCGGGGCGCCGGGCACCGCTGGTACCGCGGGCACCGCTCGTACCGCGGGCACCGCCGCCCCGGGGCTCCGGCCCCGCGGGAGAGCAGGGCAGGCGGCGGGGACGCAGTTTGCCAAACTCCAGCGCCCGGCTGCTCCCCGCTCACGGCCGCTTTCCCTTCCTTATTTCCCCTCCGCAGAGCACCCCCGCCGCGTCTCCCGGAGCCCGCCCGGCAGAGCGCTCCCGAGGTGCCGGCAGCAGCCAGGATTTTTGTCTGTCTTGTTTGTGTGTTTGTTGGGTTTTGTTTTTGTTATTTTTTTCCCCTCGTTTTCATTTGGCTTTCTAGTCTCGCTGGGAATGGCAGAGGCAGCGGCGCCTGGAGAAAGAACAAGTGTGGGGAAAGGGAGAGGGAGCCGGAGCTAAATGACAGGATGCGGGCGGCTTGAGGCACAGAGAGAAGCCAGCCTCCCTCTGCCCCCGGGACTGCCTTTGCGGACCGTGCTTTCTGCTCCTCACTCCGGTTGCAGGATTTAAGGAAGAGTTGTGCGTGGAGGGCATTTTTATTTTTTTCCTCCTTTCCCCTGAAGGGAAAATGGATTGGGGACTTCTCCTGCACTGTGCAGCCCTCACCTTCACCCTCGCCAGGGCTCTGCGGAGCGGTGAGTGTAACGTGGGACGTCGGGTCTCAGCTTGGGCGGCTGTGGGCGCGGGAGTGGGCGGTGGGAGCCGGGGGGCCGCGGGACCGGCACCAACGTGAGCCTGGTTGGGGGGAACTTTCTGCCGGAGGAGGGATGCGGCAGAGTCCTCACCCGAGAATCGCCCACCCTGGCATTGCCTTCCGATTTTATTTTCTGTTGTTTCGGGCTGTTGTATGAAGCAGACTGCTCATTCTCGTTGGATCAGGACAGCCAATTATCTTAATAATGTTCCGTCCCATAGGCAATTAAATGTCTCTCGATATCTGAAAGATAATGAACACTTTAAAGGGAGGGCTTTCTCTCCCCTCCCCCCGCCCTTTCCATTTTCGAAGCGTAAAGTTTTAGATCGTGCCTCTTACTAGCTGTGTGTGTACCTGCGAGTAGTCTTCACATGGAGAGCTCTATAGAGTACCCCTTTCCCAAGTCTGCATCTTACGTGCAACTTGCACTGTGCCAAGAGAGGAGCTGAGCTCCTCTGTGAAGGCTCACGACTCCTTTCCAAGAGAAGAAATCCCATAACAAATGAGTGATGTAGCTAGCTTACTGTCAAGCAGCCCTTGAAAACACAACTAATTAAAAGCAGCATGCTCCTCCTTCCCCGAACAATGCTAGGGCACTGCGAATATTTCACTGCATGATGCGGTTTTAAGGATGGTCTAATTGTGGGATTGCTTGACGTTTAGGTCTTGCACATGAAACAGCTCGTGCGAGTCTTCCTTTCCCGGCAAATCCTGAGCAATTATTATTAACTAATTATCAAATATTTACTTTTGCCTGACTTGGTTTTCAATCTAAGTAATTAAAAGAAGAGAGCACCCTCCACTTATACTGGTATATTGTTTTAATAAGGGACCACAAGTGGAGTGTCAAACAAGAAAGAGTATTAAAATCGCATGTTTTAACGATGGAAGTTAATCTCTTTCCCAATATGTTTTGAAGAGGCTGCTTAATTTAATCAGCCAGTGCTGTGGCACAGGAGCAGAGGTGCTAGAGGCGTGCACCAAGCCTGAAGTGGGGATGCTCTGAGAGGTGCACTTTGCTTATCCCCCCAGCCCAGGTGAGGGGTGTGGGCAGCTGCCTCACGTATAAACCCATATTGCTGCTAGTCCTGTACCTCTGAGGAGTGGGAGAGGGCCACTCCATGCTTTTGTTGATCATTTATCTCTATTAAAAGAAGGGGAGTAGAGCCGGTTGCTGGGCAGAAGCCTCCACTATGAGTGGTTATTGTGGTGGTCCGGTTGGAGTCACCAAGGCTATTAACCTCCCCTATAACCTACCAGACCTACTTATGCCACCTTCACCTACATGCAGTATTAGTGTCCACTAAATTAATTCGTTAACCTTATTTGGAACTAATGGTCCAAAGTCATTAGAAACTGTTCTTCTTAATCAAGTGTGAGAGAGATTGCACAGAGCCAGAGAGTCTAGCAGACCGCATTATCTTATTACACTGTCACTTTCCCAGAAATCGCAGATTAAGGAGCCCTGGTGGTAGTGAGTCCACCTCAGCGTCCTCTGAAGTGACTCTGTCAAGTGACTAGAAGCAGCACTGCTTTATTTCAGGCATTTAACAGATGCCAGACTCTGCCATGTTGTTTGCAGGGCTGGAGTGGGCTTAATGAGACAGGATCACTTTCCGAGTGTGCTTACACAGGGAGGAAAAGGCAAGATTCCCTGAGAGCCCCAGACAGCGGATTAGCAAGATCACCAGTGACAGCTTTTGAGCTTTGAGCTGCAGTTCCTTTTGTTCTGGTCAGAGGAAAACAGCCTGTTTTGCAAAGGCACAGCGGAAATATAATAAGATAGCCTTTCCCAGCAACGTGCTTAGCAGTATCTGGGTTTTGACCATATAGCTGAGTATGTATCATCCCCTTCTCTTCTAATTTATGGCAAATAATTTCTATAAAGAGTATTGCTTTATGCATTTTTGATGTGCGCTTTCTCATTCATTTCCATTTGACCTGTTTTTCCTACGATAAAATCCTGTACCTTTATAAATTCATGCTGAGAGCAAGGATTGCCATTTTGCTTTCACAAGGAATGTATTAGATAGAGCGCTGCAGCCTGTATATACCACTATTGGGATGTAATGATATATAGTCTTGCCTTTTAGTGGGGACATTCTTCTTGTCCATAGTTTACTGTCATGTTTTATTGCTCCAAATTAAAATCAATGTGTGGAGAATATTCTTCTTACCTGAAGGTCTGTTGAAAGAAATCCATAGTATTAAAAAAGTGATAACACAAACCTGCACTAGACAGTGGAGTGAGTGACTGTGTAGGTTGGATTTCTTGCCCCTTTTTATTTTTTCTGTAAACCTTAAAATGAAACCTTTACAATGCTGACCAGAGGAGCAAGATGCAGCACACCACACTTCAGTCACACTTGGTGATTCTTGAAACTTTTGCAACTATTTTCCTATTAGAAATAAATCTTTGTTTTTTGGGAGGGGAGGAAGGAATGGAAGAGACAGGAAGGGATGTTGTTCTGCTCCGTTACTTTGATGCACTCTCCAAGCATGAACAAACTTCCTTGAAAGAATAAATAGTGGATGATTTCTGCTTCACTAGAGCTACTTTGTTCTCTGCTACCCTGGGTTTGAAGAGCACAGATAGTTTAAACCTGTCTAGATTTATGGACTCATAAAACAAAGGCAGGGCCTGCTGCGGATGAGCTTGGATCTACCAAGACAATCCCAGTGGTCAGTGACACAGACCAGTCTTATCGCACAGCTGGGCAGGGGGTCAAACCGCATCCCTTTACACCTCCTCCCAGCTTTTCTTAAAACTTCATACTTAAGAAGATTATACTTTTTAGAGTTAATTGTGTCCTATGTACTCTTCTGAGCCAACATTAACGCTATTGTGAAGGGTGCAGGGTTTTAACACTGTAAAGGGTACTGTTGGAGAGGAGGGCTTTTTAAAACAGTATCCTTACTGTTTAGAAATGGGGTATCTTCTACTACATACTGCCTTAAGGATGGGGTTGGAGAAGGAGGCCTCTTCCTTTCGGTACAACATAGCAGAGATGCCTTTAAAGGCATAAGGATGCAGCATAATTTTGCCTGTAGAAGGCTGCGGGCCCCGCAGCATTCCCACGGCAGCCAGCCGGTCTGCTTGGGGTGTGGGTGCTTGCTGGGGGCACTGAGACCAAGCCCATCTGTTTGCTTCCCCCTCGCAGATAAGTGCGGCGACACGATCAAAATTCTAAGCCCCGGGTACCTCACGTCTCCCGGCTACCCGCAGTCCTACCACCCGAGCCAGAAGTGCGAGTGGCTGATCCAGGCGCCGGAGCCGTACCAGCGCATCATGATCAACTTCAACCCGCACTTCGACCTGGAGGACCGCGACTGCAAGTGAGTGCGGAGCGCCAGGGCTCCACCTGCCGGCCGCCCGGGGCCGCGCCGCCCGCCCGCGCCCGCGGGGATCCCAGTCCTGGGGCCGGGCTGCGGCCGCTGGCGTTCCGAGAAGCGTCCTTCGGGGAGAGGGGGAGGTGTGGGGTGTTGAAAAGATCTTTACAGCTTTCCCAGTGCGTTTGAGCTGCGCCTGCCCGATGGGCTGTGAGCTGGTGGCGATCGGTGGTGATGGGCGGTATGGGGGTGCGGTCGGGGTGAGGCACCGTTTGTTGGCCTACTTGCTTTTGTGAGTAAGTCTTTGGAGTTTGGAAAAGTAGTTCCTTTTCCTTTTGTGCCGCAGAGCTACGAACGGCCCATGGCAGAGGCAGACCATTTATAAATTGCCAAATCCTCTTAATGTAGGGTTAGTCTGGCATTTGCTCTCATGCTTTAAAGGGCAGTGGACTGTAGGACTGATAGTCATATTTCCCCCTTTCTGCCTTTGCTGCTGATTTTTGGCCAGTAGCTCTTCTTTCCCCTCCTCCTGCTCTCCAGTAGCACCCTGAGAATAAGGGGAGAGCTGAGGCTGCCTTTGCTCCCTTGTCCTCTCATTCCCTCTGACCGTCTGTTCCAAAAGTGAGAAGGGGAATCAGAACCGCCCAGAAGCTGTTCTCCACTTTCCCCCAAATCTGTAAACTACGTAGCTTGCCCAAGGCAACACATGGTCAGATCATTCCCCTCTTCAACATGCCCTCTAAATTCAGCCTGCTTATTTCATGAAGAAAATATTTTAGTGATTCATTATTTAAATATTCCTTGTCGTATTTTTTTCATTCTCTTCTGATAACTGCAGAAGAGTTGCTATTCATTAATGCTACTAGTCAAGATTTTCTCTGCATGTCAGAAAGATTAAACTCAATAGCCAGTGGTTTTTGCCATTTCTTGGATGTATTCAGGATTTTGCAGGATTTGGTCCCATAAAATGATGTTTAGCTCATCAGGAGTGGTTGTAACAGACCATGAGATTAGAGTGTTGGATTTAGAGAGCAACTGTACTCAAGCACTTAATTTTTACCATGCACATCTTTGTTCCTATTATTTAATAAATTGATTACTTAGATCACAATTACTGTTTTCTCTTAAAATGAAGTTCTTTAATGATGCAGTGTGGTGCTTGGTTACTTTTTTTTTTTTTTAATAACTATTTATACAGCCACATTTCACTACCATAGTTGAGTGATAATGCAGGAAAACCCTGTGCTCATAAAACTAAACTGACTCTTCGTTAAAATGAGGTTTTACTGTGGCATTGGAGCTGCAGCTCCTATTCACACCATATGTTCACATGCTGACTTCCCATTCTTTAATTTTTAATGTCTTGTACTCGGGTAGTGATTCACTTCCCTGTGTCTTCTTGATACAGGTTTTACTTTCATTCTGTGGGACGCTGTTAATTCTTTAAAATGTTTGTCACTCTTTGTCTCTTAGATAAAAACTGGAAAATTAAATGAAGTGTCAAATCCTTTTCTAGAATGCATGTTTTTCCAACTCTGTAAAACCAACATGGGCTTTGGCAGCAGTAAAATGGTGTACAGCATACAATTATTTGAAGAACAAGTAATCTTTGTGGCATAGTGTTGTGTTAAACAGTGTTAGACTGAGCTGAACTGGGTCCAGGGAAAGGATTGACTCCCTCCCTCTGTTGCTTCCTTCTCAATGTTCATTGTCCACTCTCCCCCCTGCATTATTTCTTCCTCTGAAACGGAGCCCAGTGCAGTAATGAGATGGTAGTGGGTGGAAGGAAGTCTGTACACAGGGTTGTCTGCATTGTCTTTGCAGTATGTGATGGTGATGACTTTACCATTATTTTGACTATGCTGAAATGCTGATTTTCTAGGCTATGCTAAACTACTCAGCTGCTACTTCACACACATTGAAAATTGTTCTTTTCAACTTAAGAGGGATTGTATTTGTGCAAAGAAAAAGCTTAGGACCCGAATAACAGAAAATTATTTCAGCACCAGGAATTTGTCAGCAATCTCTGTGGTCTGAAATTTCAGCATCTACTTACAAAATTCACATTCCTTGTACCAAATATAGGATAAACCAGGAGATTAAAGCAATAAAATTATCACAAGATTTTTTGGTTTTGAGGCTAAGTACACTTTGTTTTTCTAATATGCTTAGTTTATTAGAAACTCAGTCTGCAATCTAGAGATGTGTAATTTAGGTTACACTCTAGTTTATTGAAAAGTTTAGCACTGGAAATTAATAAACACTTAAATATGAAATGCAGATAGAAAATGAGAGATGAAGGAATTCGTGTCTGGGAACAAAAAATGTCCCATACAATTAGAGTAGACTAGAGAAGATTAGCTTGCTGGCCTACCTCCCAAAATCCTCTTTATAATGCTGTTCATTGCATCTTGGACCTTAGTTAGAGTTGAAAACAACTTTAACAGGGACCCCCTGAGCCCAGGAAGGCAAACAATGTGACTTTGGAAAGGTTATCTTCTTGTTCCATAGTGTCCACAAGAAAATCAAGGGGCCTTATCTAACTTTTAAAAATATTACTCTATACAGAGGGCTAGATATATTGAAATGTAAAACTGGTGAAAGGCTGATTCTCTGAGGAGAGTCAAAAGCAGCACATTTAAACATTAGCTGCACTGAAGCTGTTCCCAGTTAGTCTCTTTGTATATTAAGGTTTGGAATTAATTTAAAAATATGCCCTTGATTTACCTACTTATTATGCCATGCTTTAATGAATAAGCATTTCTCAAATGACTGCTAATAAAATTCATATATGTATGTTTTTCTGACAATCAGAACCATTTGAGTTGCTTTAAATTTCAAGTTAACATGGTGAAAATTCCTGTTTCTTTGGAGGCATTCCAAAGGACTGAACTTTCACAGTTTTGAAGAATAAAGACATGCAAATAATTAAAAATATGTTCACACAAGCTAGGTTCATCTAATAGAAAATCTTTTAGACAGAACTACTGTACCAACTTAATGGAAATACTGGGTTTTGACAGGAAGTATACAAATATGTCAACCACAGATTGTTATCAAGGACATATATAATGAAAAAATATGCAGTCTCTTTTTAACTTTTAACTCTAATGAGTGTTATGCCTCCTCTTGTGGAGGCCAAGACACAGAAATTATAGTTGTACTTTAAGAGAAAACTAGTTTTGTTTTGCCATTTTGCCTTTTCTCAAGTGAGCCCGAATAATAACCCTGCATTTTTGAAGTCAGGAACATGGTTAAAATGAATAGAAGAGACAAAACATATGGCCACATATTAGTTAAAACGCTCCAGTGTTTGTTGCATGTGGTAAATGCTTTTCAGCACTTAGTGCAAGCTGTACAAGTCTTGTGTTGCTGAAATATCCTTCTGTGTAAATGTAGCCATCTTGAATCTAGTAAAACTTTATACCTAGATAATAAACAAGAATGTCACTGATACAGTACTTTGAATTTATGGAACTTTTCCGGTTTCCCAGCAATGCACACTATCAGCATGATAATTTATAATGGTTTGTGACAAATGTTGCTGAGCAAAGAGGTGTGTGGTTACATTCAGATCAGATGTCATTATCTGGGGAGCAATAAAAATTTCACAGACACTACGTTAAAAACATTAAGAAAATGAATGTGAAGCTTCAGAAGAAAAGGGCTTAAGAAAGGTGGCGGGTTTGGTAGAGAAAGCCCAATAGTGGTTTCCTTACTGACAAATTATTGACTTTGTTGCCAGACTTGACTGTACTGCTTTACAAGGTTTTCGTAGATATGCCACATGGCACTATTGTTTTATTGGCCATCATTTACAGACATAGAGAATAAATATTATTCTCACTTAACACTTATGGATTATATACACAATGCTGTCAAATCGCTCAGAATGGAAAAATTACCCATTTTGGAAACCTTCACGTTGTAGAAGGAAAGATGTCATAGATAATTATTCTTTATATTGCCTTTACCAGGGATTAGTTAGAGCGATGAGATTAGAGCTGTATAGAAATTGCAGTCAGCTACAGAATACAGAGCAAAAAATACCTGTTTGTTTATATAGAAGAAAATGGCTCCTCCAGATCCTTAAGTAAGAAAGAAAGCATAGGTATCCTACAGGGTGAAACTGTAGCCCCATGGAACTCCCACAGACCTTAATGATGTCAGAAATTCATCCATCCATTTTATTTCTAAATAATGTCAATGGATTTATGCTGCAAATCTGTAGGTATAACAAACTGAAGCTGGTAAAATAAACAGGAGCGAGCCAAGTCACGGCTCAGCCGTTCTTTAGTTCCTGCAAAGTTTAAGCTTTCATTTGCTTTTGTCTAAATCCTGGTTCTTATTCTTCCACACAGCTTTGTGCGGACTTTGTGCCTCTCGTTCGTTCCTTTTGTGCAGGGGTGGTTCAAGCCCTTTGGGTTGAGCTGATGGGAGTAAGAGTGCACGTATCCTTGTTGCCCGTCTGGAGAGCCACCCATAAAGGACACTGCTGGGACTTGCCTGTCCAAAGGTTTCTGCCATCAGTGGCATGCAATAGCTGCTTCCTGACTGCCCAGAGTTGCATCTGGAGCCTGCCCAGTCCTAAACTGCTCCCACAAACAGCACCAAGGACATCTCGGGCATAATGGGGGGTCTGGGCCTAGTGCCCTTGGAAGCAGTGGGAACTTTGCCCTCCACTTCCACAGAGCTGTCTCCCATAATTCTTGAAGGCTGTGGAGAAGGGTGCAGCACAGGCCCTGTAGGACGGTTTGTGTCTGGATTAGTTGTTTGGATGGCTAATATCAGTCAGTGCTTCCTAATTCCCTCTTTCTCTGCTGCTGTTGAGTTCGGCAGGCAGAGAGGTGCCTGCAGGTGACAAGGCAGGGTAAGGGCTGGGCTGTCATAGGAGCAGAGTTGTTTAGGTCTGTGGGAGGCAGAGATTTGCCCATGGTTGACTAGAGAGGTCTGAAGGAGCCAAGGCCTCTGAGCTTCCCAACAGAAATACAGCTTTAGTGGCCTGGCCCTGCTCCCCTAAGCATCAGCATGGGGCTTTTAGTGTATTTCAGCAGGATGAGGTACCTAAGAGAGGTGGGAATGCCCCTGCTTGCTCTGATCTGGATTAACTAAACCACCCAGCCCACACCTGTGGAGCCACCCCACTGCAGACACTGCTGCCCAGGCACAGGTGGGCAGAGGCATCTCTGTCGAAGCCATGAGGGGGACATGGGCACTGACACCCTGGGAAGGTCGTACCTGGGCCAAAGGGTCAACATCTCCACCCCTTTGCCTCCCTCAAAAATCTGTCCCTCAAAAGCTGTTTGGGGTTACTGAGAGGTTATTTGGAAGTACTAAGGGGATGAAGGGGACCATCCTTTATTCTGTCCCTAAACCAAGAACCAAGTGATTTTGGTGTCGTCTGGGATGAGTTGTTGCAGTGGATTTAGGGGCCATGTGGTATCTCATGTGTCTGGGCACACTTTGAGGGAATTTCTGTGCTTTATGTAAAGCACACAAAATGCTTTCTCAGGGAGCATGCTGCTAGACCCAGACAGTCCTGCTGGTGACCACTGCTGTTTGGTACCCTCTGTAAGGCTGCAGTAAGCTGTGCCAAGGAAAGGAATTAACCCAGAGTCCGAGCAGGATCAGGGAAGCAGAAAACACTTGTTCTGCTCCAAAATCTTCTCCTTAACTTAAAGATTCTGGATTATGAAAATATATACAATGTTCTCTTTGCTATAAAATTCAGCATGTATTTGCATACGAGTATCAGATGCAAGTATCTAAAGAGAATGTTGTTATTTTATTGTGCTTTAGAGACTAAATAAGAGTTGAAACAAGTTGAAAATTATATTGTTTTTCTGATTATACAGTATAATAAAAAGATTCCTTTGTTGTTTATCCAAGCAGTTAACTCTTGTAAAAGTCTCTATTGTCAAACTGTTTAACAATTCCTTCTTTTAGAGTAGTGGTTTGAGCTTGAGTTTCCTCAGGAAAAGGTATTAGGAAATCCATGACCAAACCACCTGGTCATAGCTAGAGAGTTTGTGCTGGCCTGTGTTTAGGGCTGAGGTGTTGGATGCAGAGCCCGATGTTGCACTCTATCTGTATGGGTACATTCCCTGGCACAGTGGAGCCTTGACTTGGGTCTCTTTACAGTAGCACACTAAAACTGTAAAACCAGTCACATGCAGGTGTTTCTATTAATCTGGACAGTTAAGTGAACTGTGAGGAGAATTCTGTCTAGAGGCACTACAACCAGATGCCCTTCAGACAGGAAAAATTTGAGGGTCAAACATGGATTCCCTTAAGCCTAATCCTTCATCCTTTCTGTGGACAGAGATAAACTCAGAACAGAGGTCTGAATCCTTTCTAAATTGAAACCCAGAGACACTGGCATTAGCCCCATGAAACTCACAACATGTTTTCAGTCAACCCACACTGCTCTTCACCCTCCTTTCCTGCACTAATCTAATTGAAAAAACCCTATGTGTCTCTGAAAATTAGTTTCTTAATTATAGCTTATTGCAAGCTATAACATTGGATCATAATTTGATAATTATGATATATTTTTATACAGCTGATGCAAAACAAAATTCAATTATTTTCTTTAGTAGTATTTCCAAAGAATGAAATTATATTTGAAAATTGGATATACATGCACTCACATGTATATGTCTATGCTTATATATCACACAGGACTACTTAGATAGAGGTATATGTGTTACATGCACCTTTTTAGGACTGTGCCTATATACGTGTATTTGGGTCTGTGTTATAGATTTCTTAGTTTATGTAGAAGTTCCTAAAGTAAATCTACTAATTAAAGTGCTAATATCCATCTTAAGGCTGATAATTAGGTATAAAGAGAAAAAGAGACAGGATTAGTGTTCAGATCATGTTCCAAATGCCTCTTAATTGGGTGTTTGTAATCAATCCTGTTTGCAAGAGGCAGTGGTTTGGCAGAATAAAGAATGAAAAAGGCTTAGCCCTGCTATTTTCCTGTTAGTTGACTTGGCCATAGTATTTAGGTCAGGATTCAGTGTCAAACAAGGTAATTTTGTCAGCCTTAGCAATCCTCACAAAACGTAAAAAAATCTTCTCTAATGATATATTTTCAAGCTAAAAACTCTCTCAAGCTAGAGAGCTATTTTTATCCAGAATCTTAAAAATTGTTTTCAAGTGAACCACAGGAAAGACTTTGTTCTCCTGGCTTCTGTCCACCACTGACTTCTGAAACCATGTCTGAGTTCACTGTGGGTCTTTCATCGCATTGACCTTGGCACTTTTCTCACCAAGCCACAGTTTTCCATCATAAAACCACACAGCTTGGTATAATGATTATTTCTTTATCCTGAGTAACCAAACAATTTTTTAAACAGGGTGACAGATTTCCCTCTTGCACTGTGGGAAGCAAGCACCTGGCCATTTCCAAATAGACTTTTAATGAACTTCCTGAAGGAGATTCGAGAGAAGTTTAATAAGTCACCTGCCAACTTTCTGGGAGCATAGGTCATTTGCTTTTCTGTAGGAATTCACAAAAATGTGAGAATAACCCCCTTCCTAAGTCCTAAACTTCCATGGAGGAAATTGATTTTCATGGGCAATATCAAAGGTTTTTAAAAACGTAACCTCAAAAATCAAATTTCTGATTGTTTTTTACACATCAGGTACTGTGAAACTCTGTGATCCACAGAGCTGGTTAAGAACCGTGTGAGCTTTATAGTAATATATTTAAACAGGAACGGATTGTGCATATTTAGACTCATCTTGCATGTTAATATCATTACAAGCATTTTACGTAATGCTATAAAATGAAGAATTTAGATGGCTCAAAAGGACCATTGAGAAAATATCTCCATATGTGGAAGAGACTCCCATTTAATGTGATGATTTCCTCCAGAAGAAACTATACATATCCCAGAAGCACAATAACCAGCTGTTGTACAGGAGAAACTGGGCGTTTGTCTGCTGCCTTCCATGCTGACGTGGAGTTGCAGTGGCCACATGTCCCATGTCTCCCCTAAACACAGATGGGCTGAGCCTCACACTGAACGAGAGCCTGGGTTAATCTCTTCCTTACACTCCCAGCAGCTTGGGTTCCTTTGCACACTTGTGCTGTGGGCTGCTCTGTGCCCCCATGTGAAGACACAGCCATCAGAGCTGTGGGGTGGGACAGGGATTGGAGCACCCCACAGCAGGTAGGGGCACGCACTGACCTTGCAGCTCAGCCCTTTGCTGGAGCCATATCCTGCTTCTTTTCATCTTTGAAAAGAAGATACAGGTAGTTCTTTTTCTTTTTTTTTTTTACCTTTGAACACTCCTTATTAAATTGGAAGTTGGTAACCTAGAGATAACTAGAGAGGTCTGTTCACACCCGAGTGATTATTCTGCCTCAAGCTTTGAGAAATGCTCCCTCACAGCCAAAGTTTTGCTCATTCACATAAACAGTCACGCTGAAGTCAATTAAAACAACAGACTCACTTTGTGCAGGACTAATAGCTAGGACATACATTTCTGGCACTACACAAATTAATAATTGCTTTTTAGAACAGTGGTTTTCAGATGCTTGCAGAGTAATTTACAATACAGTGGAAGATTCAGTTTCATACTTTTTTGTCTCCTCAATTCATAAATCACCATAAATAGGTTATCAGTTCTTCTGCAGCTCTTAGCTCTTAATAGTGAAGGTCTGGGACAAGTTGCTAAGTGCATGAGTGAGAATCAAAGTTTGCCTTATTGTAGGATCTTGTGCCAATCTATCATTAAGCCAGACAACTCATACTGACTTTCTTCTGATGTATTCATCTGTAACAAGGGAAGCAGATCAGCAATTTAGAAAAGCTTTAGCTTGATCACCATGCAGAACTGTAGGCTATGCTGCCTATTTCCATAGCGATCACACCACTTTGCCAGATGCAAAATGAGAGGCTTACATCCCTCATGCTAAAAACCCTTCTTAGAGGAAATCCTAGGCTGTCGCTTCATTTGAGTAGCTTTAGCTAAGTCTAGAAAAATATGCAAAGGTAGCTCTTAAATAAAAACTCTTTTTTTATTCTGTGTCACAGCCATGTCCATAATCTGTTTTGGAGACAGAGGCATAAGATGTATTAGCATGGCAGGCATATGTTCTGATTGCTGAGTGTTTTTTGACATTCCCAGAAAACCCCTGAGACTTTGTGTCACAGTTCTATAAACTTTATCTATTTGTATATTCATATCCGGGCTTAAATCCAAAACTTCTTTGCATGCATTTAAAGCAGACAGTTTAGGTTCATCTCCTTGTGTTTCAGATGGCAAGCAGTTAAATCAGGTACACGTTTTAACCACTCCACATAGTCTAACATTCCGATGCATTTCAGATCTTTCCAATGTGTTTTGATAGCACATAGGCTATATACTGTAGGTATATAAAATAGATACAGGACCACATTGAGCTGTGAAGCAAGTGAACACAGCTCACTGATGCCAGTAGAGTTGCACCTGCTAACAGCTCAACACAAAATACCATAAGCATATCATAATGTTCCTTGCTGGTTTCCATTTTCATTTATCCTCCACGGCTATACCACATAATGGCCTTCCAACAGTATAATAGTCATCTTTATCTCATTTCTCTGACATAATTTTGAAGCTCCTTATTACTGTTGAACAGTGTAGCTAATAGTGTCCAAATTGCTTCTCATTCTTCTCATTATAGTATGTCATTATTCAAAAAACCAATGCTCTTCATTCTTTCCCACACAAATAGCTCTCTCCCAAACTAAACTTAAAACTTACTTCCAAGAGCCAGTGCCATGTTTCCCAGGTAATTAGGCTCCTTCTACTGTCTATTACGTTTATACTTTGGACATTTTTACACTTTTTAATTATTGTACCTGTGTACTCCTTGAGACTTGAATCTTTGTCATCTAAACCTAGTCTTCATGCACTGATTTTTGAACCAATTTAATGATTTGAATTAAGGTTTTGTTTGTGTATAGTTAAAACAATTCAGCATACACTGGGGAACACATATATTCTAGTATAAAGATGTCTTATGTCAGTGTTTTTGCACAATAAGCCTTGCTAGTATCAGCAGTTTGTGGAAATGACTGTATACTGCTCTATCTATAATGGTTTCTAAACCGGAATAGTTACAGTGGCTGTAAAAACTTATGTATAAGACCTACTTCTATGTGACATAACTACTCAAAAATGCTAGTAGAGGGTTTTGGATACTGTAATAGCTAGATTAATTCGATTGCCTTACTGATTGCAAGTTGCAAAGTGCAATATAGATGTATATATAGATGTGCATATTGGGGGATTTAGTGACACATCAATTTTCTCCCAGCTTTTATTCTTTGTACAAAACCTTAGCCGAAGTGTCTAACCAAAGCAGTTCCTCTGCGTGCTGTAACTTATGCTTTTTTTTGAACTTGAATTACCAGGCAGCCACATAAATTACTGTGGTGTGACCTTCAAGCACCTCGCTTACTCCATGGAAATTATCTGTATGCACATTCTCGCTCTGTGATCTTCCATATGACATGCAAGGTTCTTAGTTATTCCTCCCCCCACCCTTGAAATTACAAAGTAAAAACTCACTCATAGATGTAACCGCAGATCAGCTGATGCTCTGAAATCAAACTCTGAGGGCTCTGAAAATAGGTAACTGATTACTAGGTAACTGATTACTAGGTAACTTTTGCATGGCCCCATATGCTCAGCATAGAAAATGAAATATATCCTTCCATTCTGCATCCCAGCTTCAGTTCTTTCTCATCTGAATGATACCAGATAATTTTTATTTAAATACGTGAAGAAAGGAAGGTGTTTTTTCATGGGCCATATTCTTAATTTGTCTAAAGATCATTCTATTGAAATTAGTGGAGCCCCAGTAATTTACATCAGCTGAATGAGGAGGTAACTCTACATTTCTACAGTTCCCTAGAAATTCTCAGAAGAAAGGCCAGTATTGTAGCTGAACACATGATAATTCAGAGTGAAGTTCAGTTAAAGTTTTGCTGTTCAGCAAGACTGGACTTTAATACTTAGGCAGAATGGGTAGGAGTTTCTTAAAAGTCGGTGGAATGAAGTAATTCTGTCCTTCTTTCCACTAACAGCTTTAAAGAAGTACACAGGATTGGGTGCTATGGTACTGTGGCTCTTTACAGTGCTAACTCTCTCCTACTGCTTGATCTTGGGACAGTAAATCATCATCTTTGTGTCTTGATTTCCTTAAAGAGGATAATATTTCTCTGGTTTTCAAATATGTGAGGATGTGGTTATTAGTGTTTGCAAAATCCTTGGAGACTGCTGGGTGGAAATGTAGTGCAGTATAATAGTTATTTGCCATTGTTTTGCATTGTTCATCTTCTAGCTGTTAATTTTTTTTTAACAAAATACTGCTATATAAGAATGCATGTGGCAATCTTTTTACTTTCAGAGAGTAGCGTTATCCAAACAAAAATAAAGAATAGGACTCACGCTCACAAGAGAGACATTATCCATGATGAGAAGAATCTATAACAGACACGACACTAACTCAAAACTGTGCACCAAATAGCATCCAAATGCAAGCAATTTCAGATGTGTGCATATTGTCAGTACAAAACCAGGCCATTCTGCAAATGCAGAGTCCCCCAAGGAGCAGTGAACCTAGCAGCAGCAACACTAATGGCTGTCTTCTCATGTGCAGCGAGGGAAAGCAGCACTTTAGAGCCGCCTTGGGCAGCTGTTAAGTTATTCATTCTTAACTTACTTCTATAAAGCTGTTACTGGGTGGAAGCAGATGACACAAAGATATGGACCTGTACTGTCTGCTGTGGGGAGAGCATTCCCCATCCTTGCACATAGGGTGAAATTCTGGCTTCCTTCAAGTCAATGACAAAATTTTGCCTCAGTATTGCTTGGACTGAAAAAAAATATACTAGGGTTCACAAAACCCTTTTTTGAAGAGCACTTTTCTAGTGCCAGTGTCTCTCACAGGATTTTTCTCAGTTTGGATGTTACTTTCCCTCCAATGCACACAGTTCATGTAGAGGAGCAAACAGGCCCATGAGTTTTCAAACGTGTTTGTACTGCTAGAATAACAATGAAATAAATAAATAAATAAATAAATAGAATAAATAAATAATCCCAACCAAACAAAACCAAAAGCAACCAAACGAAAACACAACAATTTTCTGTTGTTGGAGTACATGTAATGCGTGAGGTACTGTGCTAGGTCATCTACCTTGTTTCTTAACCTCCTTTCAGAACATTTCAGGCTGGTTTATGATTTGTTTGTTCCACCTGATGTCTGCTCCTTACCTATTTCCTCTCTGTAGCTGATGTGAAAATTCACACTCTCCTGAGTAAGATACAGGAGTTTTTTTTCTCAATATTGCCAACTCAAAGATTTGGACATCATAAGTCAAGCCTTGAAAAATTGTGAAACTTTCTAAAAATCCCCATGTCTAAAAAATTACTATGGATTTCTGTTTCATTTTTTACCTAGTATATTTTGGGGGATTTCTGCTGTGATAACAATAGCCAGAAAGTTCCGCTGCCCTAAATGAGGGGTTTGGCAATACCATGATATCAGCGGCTGAGGCTTTAAAATCTGCAACCAAGTTTCATGATACTCACGCTAAAAATAATGAGAGATTGTGTTAGTTTCTTGCTAAAGTCCCACCTTCCTGATGCTGTTTCTGTTCTCAGAAATTCTCATAGCCTTGAAATTCTCACTCAAGGGATAGACTTACATAAGAGTAATGGAATCAAAGGAAATTGAAGTATTAATTTATATTGATTTCACTGCATGGCTATGTTTCTTCACCCCTCACTGTATGATCAAAACTTCCAGAAGGCAAAATTCATCCCAGAAAAAAACAAGAACACATCCTGAGAACCTCATCCTTTTCTCTGAGAACACATAAAATAGCATTAGGAGTCCTACTGTTATGGAGGCTACACATTTGCTTGGCTTCAAAGCTAACTTACACCAATGAGACGTAATTTGATTAAATGCCATTAAACACAAGGGCATGTCTCAGGAAGACCCTCATGTGCAAATTGCTGGCATGGCTGGGACAAAGATCACACTGGCTTCTCCAGAGTCCTTACACTGTTCCATGGCTGTCTTCTGGCAGTCTTGCTGGAGATAAACGAGCTGGACTGACACAGAAAAACTTGCTTATTCTTTTGTGTGTTGAGCAGGCTTATGTTTTCAGGGGACTGTTCTCATTCAGTATATTATAAAAAAAAATACGAGGCAAAGTAGCTAACACTGACATTAATGGACCCGTCCTGCACCTAACTATACCATTCTTTTGTCTGCGTGTTTCTAGTGAAGTCAATGGAGTTGTGACTGACCACTTTGTATTTTCTTTATGGTTTGGATCCTTCCCTGCTGCAGTTACAATAGTTGCAGCGGGTCTAGTCTGATGTGCACAAGCTGAGAAGTGAACGCTTAACTCTAAACTCAGGGACTGTTGTGAGGACAAAACTAATTTTTGAAATGTTTTTATAAACTGAAGGAAATTTTAACATCTTTTTTCTGTTATTACTTTACAATAATAATCCCAAACTGACGTGGGACCTATTACTCAGTGAGTACTGGCCCCTTGGAAAGTTTCAACTTGTCAAGTTTAGCCATTTTTTGAACGCACAGAGGAAGTCATTAAGGCACATCAGGCTGCTGATTGCTATTAAACTCTGCAGAGAGTTCTGTGCAAAAATCAATGCCATAACAGGGCTGTAAGAATCTAAGAGGCGGGAAAAGCATTTCTTTATCCTCTGGCAACTCAAAAATGGATTAGTAGACTTTGTGAAACCTTAAAAAAACATCCCTATGAGCTAAATGTAAACCTGTGACAAAATAATACAGCTCAGAAAGCTCCAAATGTGAAAATGGGTTTATAATGTAACTGTCACTGCTTTAACCTCAACTGTATGTTTCTGTGCTGGAGAAATCTCACACATCTGCACGTATGCACATGCACATGCTTATTTATTGTATCCCAAGGAACACCTTTTTTGCTGTATTGACACAAAAGAACCTGGAGGGAAAATGCTTTTTAGTAAAGTATAATCTTATATAGCTTTTGCCAGGAAAGTACTACAAGAATTTTCCAGATGAGTTCCATCTCGGCATCGGCGAAAGTGTTATTTAGATGACTGGCGAGTTTTGACTGTGAGGAAACTGCACTGAAAAATGCAACACAGTTGCAACAATTGCTACCAGTCAAAGACTTTTGTAGAAAAAAAATCTTTTTTGTGGGAAAAGCTAGTTTAAATGATATTAGGAAGTTTTGTTGTAAACATGTACTATATAAATCAGGCAAAGTCCATTGTCTGACTCTGAGGCCAACTATCACAGAATGCTTTAAATTCCAACTGTCCAGTTCTCTTCCCCCAGAAAGCAAAGTGGAGGCATTCAGTTCAATTTTTGGCATGAATTTCATTCAATTTTTGATGATAAAATTATGAAGCATCTTTTCAATTTGATTTTTAATTTTTTCTATGAAAATAAAATTTTACTGAGTTGTACTAAGTTTGTTTCACTCTATCATAGGAACATTTGCGTTGGAAGGAGATCACCTTGTCTAACTTACTAATCAAAGAAATTGCATTTTATATAGTACAGAAGCTAAAATGAAGCAATCCATGTAAACCAAAGAAGATCTAGTTGTGATGTTTCAGAACCTTTATTTCATGGCCTGTCCCAGGCTTTCTGCTCAAGTAAATACTGGTTTGTCACCAGCTATGCTTATTAATTTTAACATTTTAGATTTTATGTTTTTATTGAAAAGAAGTTTTCTCTTCTGTTTTTCCTTTTTAAAATACATGGAAGTACCATGTAGGGTTGACCCCACCCAGGAGGAGGGCTGAGGGTTAGGGCCACAAGCATGTCCCTACATGGTGGTTGCAGAGCCCCACTGGGTCATTGTCTGCCCCCTCAGCTAAGCCCAGAAAAGACTTTCAAAGAAAGAGCGTGCAGATGAGCCACCTCAGCATTAAGGCTCAGGGCAGGCAGTGCTTAGGACCAAAATAGCCAGCTTTGGTCCAGGTGGAGGCAAATTTTGCCCAAAACTCACCAAGGCTGCAGCTGTTTCACAGTTTCCACCCTTCCTGAGGAGTCACCACTGTGCATCCATCCACGGCAGAGCACAGAGCATGCGGTTGTGGCTGCAGCCAGCATGGCAAACCCTCCCAAAGTATCTGGGCCCAAGACTGAGGTCTACAGAAAAATATCAAAAATAGGCTTTCTGTTAAGGACTACATTAAGCACAGTCAATGAAAAAACTCTTAACGAGTGAGTTCTTAAGGCCTGTTCTGGTGCATATGGTCTGGTCCGACTGCAGCGATGGGGACCGTTTCCCCAGCATGGTGCTGAGGAAGGAGGCTCCTATACTCTCATTATAGCAGGGGGAAATCCACTTTTCTTGCATGGATAATTTAGAAGTTATGAATCACCCTGTTGTTTTTATTTCAGCAGAGTACAGACAAGAGTTGTGTAAAATGAGGCTGCTGCCTGTCTGTCAGGCAGCTGTAGTTTTTTACCCTGCAGCCTCTTTTAATGTGCATTCTTGGCAAATTCTGAAGAGAAGCAGTCACAACTGTGCACTCAGACATTAGAGCAGATCTCATACCCTAGTCATTGAGCCGAGGACTTCACTCATGCATCGTCCCATGTTTGATGGAACCATTAAGTACCCTGACCCAGTAACCAGAAAACTGAATTGGTGTCTAAGTTAAAAGGCACTCTAAAAATATGCTCTTGAATCATCTGTTTTTGAAAAGAGATTAATATTTCCTTGCAGTGTATCTACTTTTCCCAGGTGTTAAATAGACCATTTGCTGTCTGCTGGTCTTTAGGATTTTTTAAAGTAGGTGTTAAAGGCTATTCCAGACTAGCTCTACAGGGTTTTAAGGCATGAGAGACAGTTACCTGCAGAAAAATGCCAGTCTCTCTCAAATAATTAGCAATTATCTGTCAAAAAAGCTTCTGAGCCGACCACAGTAAGAAAAATACTTTTCATCTTCGACTTTTTTTGCCTCCCTCCTTCCCCCTCCTCTTCGCCTCCCTCCCACCTTTTCTGAGCAGCCTTTGCCAAAGGAAACACTGATGAAAGTAACTTTCAGTGGCTGAGCAGTTCCCTCTGACACCTCCTCCCTGTCCACCCCCGAGATTACAACAGACATCTGTCTTTGTACACACCATGTCAGCATCCAGCAGAGACATTTTATGCCCTTTGTTTCTCCAAAGTAAATAAGAGCAGCACAGCCGATGCAAACTGGCTGTAGACATCCCATTGCTAATAACGGAGCTACACTGGTAATTGCTAATAATGATGCAGTGTTTCAGCATGGGAACACTCTTCTAGTTGTAATGTGGACAGGGCCTGAATAAAGTGACACAGATGGTAACATTATTGCATATTTCTTTGTAGTGGAAGTTTAAATTTTCCGGGGGCGGGGGGGAACATTTCTACATTTTGTTCCAATTATTTCTTTAATATTAGTCACCCTGGTATGCTTGATCTGTGAACTGTGTCAGTGCCACCTAAGGAAATATCAAGAGGAGTCCACAAAGTGAGGAGAAGCAATTGTTTCCACTTAGCAAAGGAAGCACTTAGATGCTGTTTGACAGAATTGCATTTGCCTCCTTTGGCAAGGATGACCCATTTTGATCACACGCAACAGCCAAACAACAGCCAATTTGCAATAAATCAGACAGTAAACATTTCTGTAGCTGCTAGACTGATTCTGGAGTCCTCTCTCATGAACCAGAGCTCTCACATCTGTACCTCAATTGTCCGGGAGTGCTTCACTGCCTCTTTGCAGGCTACAAACAGCAGGAACACATGCTCTGTGGGCCAGCTCCTGGGTTTCAGCTTCCTTTGATGCGTGCAAAGTACGTGCTCCTCTGGGAATGCCCGACATCCTCCGTGCTTACGTGCACAACCACTTCAGCACCCTGGTGAGCCAAAACCAGGGAAGCACACACTGCTACTTTGGCCTGACTGCAACGCGTTTCCTTTGAAAGGTGTTTGGAAAGCTGTGGCAGCATGTCGAAGATAAGAGAGGCAGGAATTGGTTGTATTTGCCAAGCGCCTGTCTTTGTTGGCTCTGTCCGCGAGAGCAGATACCCTTGCTTTTGAACTCTCCGAACTTGCTGCATGTTCATCCACAAAAATTGCTAGCTCACCCAGACCTGGAGTGTCAGGACCAGTTGTCCTTCCTGCAAGATTAGGTCATATCATTATATCAAAGTCCTACTATGCCATTTTACACCACGTGGATGCAACAGTCAGCCAAGTTTCTAGTCCCAAGCACAGGTGTCTAGTAACTGTATGATGCATACATGAAAAGTAAAGCCATAAGCCAAACTCATAAGCAAAATTTCCTCTTTCCCCAGCATTATACATTTCTCATCCACCCTTATAGCTGCATTTCTAATTTAAATTTCAGAAAAGTGCTGCTAATGTCTGAAAATATCCTGCCTGTCATTCCTTTGCAACTTTTTCTCTTCATCTGGCAATTCAAAACTGCTGTTAATAATGCCGTGTTGAACAGCTGAGAAAGAGTTATCTACCAGAGAGGCTTCTTCCTGGCAAAAGGAGTGCAGACCAGTATTAATTTACTTGTAGAGGGAACATGTAGCAGAAAGCATTGTTGGCATGTGGGTAGGAAATAAACACAGGGTATTTGCTGCAGAGCTGCTGTGTAGCTGGTAGTCCAAGGCATGAGCAGGAGTGATAAGCAAGTGTCATTTAAAAATTATTATGAAAAAATTAGTGAGAAAGCACCAAAAGAGCACATAATTTCACCTAATTCATCCTTCCAAAAACTTGATGTCTCCTCTAAACTGGATATGTGGGCTTCTCCTGCGGCTTATAGAGGAAAAATAAACCCCACCTTAAGACTGATCACCAGGATAAATCATTCTTTCCAGGTGCCTTTATCTCTCTCTCCAGACTACCAAGGGAAAACTAGCTCAAAGTATCTCCCAGGGTTTTAGACAACTATTGTAAGGTGAAATAAATTCCATGCAAAATCCTCAGAAATGTCTGCCCAAAGTGGGCAGGAAAGCTGGCAGACTTAGATAGCTGCTGGAGCTCATTCCTGTCATGGCAGACACAGAGCTGATTGCCATGGTTGGTACAGGATTGCCCATGTCAGTAAGGTAAAAAAATCTTGCAACTGTTTGTAATTTTTTTGTCATGTCACAGGCTTAATGTACAACAAGCTGTATAATTGGTTTACAAGTGAAAATTAAAACAGAAAATGAGCACAAGGCCTATGTGTTCTGCTCATATAAAAGTAAACATTTTCTTCAAGAACTAAAACTGTTGGGTTAAAATATATTACATGTTGATGTACTTAGTAGTATCAAATTGTGTTTGCTTAGGCAGTGTTACCTGCGGCTTCTGTGGCTTGGCTCAAAGCCTTTTTGTGTGTTGGTAGGGCAGGCTGACAGACCTGTGCTCACTGGTCTGTAGCATTCAGTCACTCCTACAGAGCACATGCACCACAAGAGCCCACTGGCCAGCAGTTAGAGATCTTCTGTAGCAAAGATACTTGATAGGACACGGTGATATGAGCAACATCCCTGAAGTGGAAGAGAATGGAAAGGAAAATACCAGAGTCCAAGTGCACACAACACACACTGCCTAATTCAGCAAATGCCACTTGTTCGCTTGAGCTTCCTCATTCTTCTCTCAGCACACACTAAGTCCTGTTTAACATATGCTTGAATCCTGCTTAATATTACGTAGGCAGCAGGTGCTTACAATTAGGCACATGCTTAGTAATGTGCCTGAATTAAGGCCCAAAATATTCCTGTTTCAACACACGAGCTGTTTCTATTAAGATGGAGCTCTGCACGCTAAGATTTGTAATCAGTACAGACCACACCACATGGACAACAAAGCACTAGGAAATGCTTCTGTTCCAAAGGCTGCTCACGTGCATCCATTTGGGTCTGAGCTTAAAACTTGCTTATTCAGGGTCAAAGCCACGACTGTCTTAGACCAGTTTATGAAGCCCAAATCCTGAAGTTCCTCTTGCTGCAAAACTCCCACAGACTTGAAACATGCGAACTGGATGCAGTTCATGGACTCCTGGCAGATTGTCAGGGCAGTGTCCTTAAGTGTATGATATTTTACTAAATTGTAGTAAATTTGTTACTGAACTGTACAGTGGTTCTGCAGTTTAAAATTCAGGAAAAATAGAGGACCTGCATTTTCTCTTACAATCTGATTTGTTGTCTCTACCTTATGTAACTAAAATAGGGTGGACTGAAGCAGCAATAGGTTAAGCAACAATGATGCTAGTAATTTCTTTTGCTGAGGCTTTAGCCAGGCTAAGGACACAATGCTAATCTAGGCTTGTTTCTCTTTTTCCTTAAATAATATTTTTATTGAGCAAGAAGCGGATGTCAGAATAGCCTTTTGATCAGCTAAAAACAACAATGTCTCTAAGGGAATCTTTCCTGTTTATTGTATGCTGCTGCATTTGAAAAATGCTAGTCTACAGTAGAGCGAGACTCCTTAACATACGAGAAGCAGGGCAAAACAGGATGAGGCCAAAATGGGAACTGTATATCACAGGAACTTGGAAGGACAGGAAGTTACAAAACAAGTAGAAATTCTTGATTAAAAGTATAATTGTACCAGCTTGTGCAAGAGGATAATGACTTTCAAATGTCAGCCTTTGTGCCTGTTCATAATGATAAAGCTATTAAACCATATGTACTGTTCTTAATTCCATTTCTCATGGCAAGTCATTTAGGATCCATAACTATTCTGTCCACTAAAATCTAAAGTATTTCTTCAGCATCATATTCAAACAGTAGATTAAAAGGAGTGCTAACTAGAGCAGTGCCAGCCAGGACTGCTGCACGGTAGTTTAAATCATGTTGGAGATTCTGTTATAAGCCCTTGCTTTCAAGGATTTAAATTACAGCTATAAAAATTCACTCCCAGGATAAAAGTCAGCCAATGAGTGCATATTTAAACCCAATTTTTTTAAACTAAAAAGGCGTCATTTTTATAGTTTATAAGTTTTATGTATAAAAAGGAATAAGCTCTTAGACCATTTTTTGTGGATCTGTGACTGAAAAGTAAATTTACTTCAAAAATTAACTCAATAAAAAATTAACCCTTAAAGCAGTCAATGGTTTTGTTATTTCAGAAAATCAGTTATAGTAGAGACAAAACCAAGTTACTAGTTTTAAAACTAGTGCTGCGCAGTTCAGCTTGGTCCAGCTCTGGGTTGCTAGTGGAAAAATCCCATTTGCTTCAGTGATAATCAGATCAAATTGTAACTTCCTCCTCAGGAAGTTGGAGTCTGGAAGAAAAACTATGAGCTCAGTTCGTCAATCACAATGCTTGGTAAAATTTTTCAAATGTTGACTCCAGAGGGAGCAAGACAAATACTGTACTGGTGTCACTATGGGTGCTTCAGCCTTCCCCAGCATTTTGGTCACTGTCAGTGCTTAGATCCCAGGCCGTGGGATGGTGTTGCTTCCAGACCAAAACTGGTAATGACACGTTTTATAATTATAGGCACATGACAACAGGAAAGCTATAGAATACATTGCCATTACCAGATGGTTCAATGTTTGGGGGAGAAGATGTTTGCAGAGAATTCTGCAGCAGCTTCCACAAGTCTTACCCAGCAGGTGATATTTATGGACTGTTTACAAGATTTTCACATATGGCATTCTAAAGAGGTTTGTAACTTTTATACTCATCCATCCAGTTTATTTATTTTACAAAAATCTCACTACAAAGGTCAGCTATGTTCTGTCTGTCTCAACACCTCCAGGCCTAGAGAAGAATGCTGAATGTAATCTCAGCATGAAGTAGTTATACAAGTGTGCTTTTAAACATGGTAGAGATGGGTTTGTGTCTTGTTCTCATATATCTTAGACCTCATGTCTCTTGCCTTTACACACTATTTAAATGACTGTTTAGCACCTCTTTCACATTCAAATGATATATTTGTGTTCTTTTGTGTGGAAATGTCTGCATATTTTCAACACTGCTCAGTTCACGAAAGCCGAAAGCCGACAGGAACAAACCAGGGAGACAAAGATTATGTCAGAGAGGCTGAATAATACTGAAGTGATCATGATGCATCTGTTTTTCTTTTCAAAATCTTCAGAATAAACCCTTCTTTCCATTTCCAGCTTTCAAGAAGTGGGAGGAAACTCATTTCCAACCCTTCCAGCCTTACACTCTGCTCTTGGTGTTGGGTTCCCATCTCCAAGCCTCCTCCTCTGCTCCAGCTGATTCAGGCATGGAGGCCAAATCCTATACTGACTTTCCTTCTTACCTGACAGCAAAACAGTACCTTCTCTTTTCCATATAACTGCATAGATCTCATGCTAAGTAATGAATTGCAGGTGAAATTCAAGTAATGCAAATGCAGCTACTCTCATTCTGGTTGTTTCATTTTGCAGGTGCAAAGCATGCTTGCACACAAGAAAGCCAAAGATCAACCTTTGTAGTCACTGTAGCTGGGAGCTATTAGCACCTCAAAGTTATATTTACTGTAGGTCTTCGTTTAACCCGGCAGGTAGCTAAAAACCACACAGCTGTTTGCTCAGTCTTTCTCCCACCCAGTGGGATGAGGTAGAGAATGTGGAAAAAAAAGTAAAATTTATAGGCTAGTGGGTTGAGCTAAAGACAGTTTAATGGGACAGAAGCAGAAGGGATAATAACAACAATAGTAATAACAATTACATACAAAACAAATGATGCCCAATTCAACTGGTCACCACCAATGCCCAGCCAAGTGCAGACCCTGGCCAAATTTGCCCCTAGTTTATATATTGAGCATGACACCATGTGGTGTGGAATATCCCTCTGGTCTGTTGGGGTTAGCTGTTCCAGTCTCCTCCCAACCTACTCGCTTGTCGGGTGATGTGGGAAGCTGAAAAGCCCTTGACTTAGTGTAAGAACTGCTCAGCAACAATCAAAACATTACTGTCATCAATATTATTTTTATCTTAAATCCAAAATACAGCACTGTACAACCTACTAGGAAACTGTTATAGTCAAAACTGTAGAAGATCATCTACAACAATTATAAAAATTCGACCAGTTGTTTGAATAGTTGAATCTCTTTTTCACAAAAGCAATATGATACAGGGCAACTATTATTTATGCAATGTCTGATTTGTGATATATGTGTATAATCAATTGCAAATTATGTGCTTTTCAAACATCTGCTGTAGTTTATTGTGAGTCTATTAGAGGATATCTAATATCCAGTAAGAAATGATGTGTAAGAAATCCATCACCTCTTTTCTGGCAGGAGTGCCATGTAATTCAAACAGAGGCTGTCTATCTTCTATGTTATATTGACCTTCTGGATTTGAGGATCTGAGGCTTTGTGTTGAACCATCATGAAAATACATTCATGATGTTTTCATATCTGCCATAATAAGCCTGGTTTTAGACCAAGAGGACAAAGCAGCTATATAGTATGTGAAAATTGGCACAGCTTTAAACAGGCATTACTTCAAAGTCATGAAATAGTGCTCTTAGGAAAATAACAAAATCCATGTTTTCAAGTCCAAAACACAAAATTGTTGTTTTCATCAGCTGGTAATATCACAAGCACTATTTCTTTTAGGAATACTACCCAGGAGTATAGATTTCCTTTGCTCTTAGGAGTCTGATATACAAGCTTTAGAAGCAGGATGTCCGGTTGCTCATAGGATGTAGAGCGAGGTTTGTGATTTCTGATCTTAATGTGAATTTTGTCAAACCAACACAGTTTATGAATTCCATATTCTTCACCGGAGAAGAACACTTGAAACCACATTTCTGCTGTAAGGTATAAAAGCAGCTATTAAATATACCTACTGTTACATGTTTATAGGTGTACTAGGAGGACTTGCCTTGGGCTAGACCTCAGCAGGTTAAATTGCCTCCACTTAAACTAACAGAGCCGTGTCAGTTTTCAACTTTGGTGGAGCTGGAGCAGCGGGACAGGACAGCATGCGCCAGGAAAGCTCTGTGAGAGGGACTTGAACATATTTTCCAATTGCAGATTTCAAATTGCTCTGTAAGAGCTGAGATTCTCCAGTCAGTAACATCTTTCCTCCTCCTGACAGCAGCACCTGAGTGCTGCCATGCCCTCTGCTACCAAAGTGTGAAGAGTTTTGCAAAATGCCAGAGAGGAGAGTGTGATTGCAGAGTGTAGATTTTTGGATTCCCTGTTGAGTAAGGTGTCTGTCATAGTCCTGTGCCCAGGACAGCTGCTGCATGGCTCCCTTGGGGCTCCTGATCTCAGACACGTGACAGAGTCTCATGGGTGCATTTTTCCTTTTTATTCTCTTCTCAGACTGGAAAAAGTTCTCTGTGAGAATTTGACTTATGCAGAGACAGTGGGATCAGGACTGCAGCTTACTCTGTTATACCTAATTAACCTTGGGAATTCATTTCCACAACACAGAACTAGGCCAAATATATAGGTAGCTTTACAAAGGAAAATTAAGGATTTGCAAGGAAGACATGGAATATCCACAATTACATTTCATACGATACAAAATAATTACGGGATATAAGCCATAATTGTTCATGGCACAATCCAAGTTCTAACAGATGGGGATACGATGAAATTTACCCATGGGAAACTGATTCTGTAATTGTAGAGGTGGGTGTTTTCCATTTACTTCTGTATTTATTTTAGATGTATGTTTATATTTGTATAAACATTAAGGAAAAGAATCCTTTTATAACCTCTGGGTATTTTTACCATTTCTATAAAATACAGAAGTAATTGCTGCATACTTCTTAAAGAATAAAAGGAAAAAAAAATTAAAACTTGTTTTTTCCCACCCACACATTTCTCTTCACTTCATATATCCCAGCCCTCGGATTACCCCTCCCTTTGCAAAAGCCTGGGAAAAGATTCACAAGCACATCTGAAAAATGATAGTTTCACATGGCTGTAGTAGGTTCACATCCTTATTATGTAAATGAGTGGTTTTGGTTTGGGCGTCTCTTTTGTGGTTTTTGTGCAGATGGTTAAATACTTAAAGACAGTGGGCCAAATAGTTCCTACTGGAATTTCACTGGCTTTGGCCAAACTACACCAGGAATCGAAATAGGCCGTGGAACCAAAATCTACTTTTGCATATAATGAAACAGCAGCCAAGTGGGTAATGGGATTGCTGCACAGTAGCAGAAAGGAAGAAGCAGCCATGAAGAGATTTTCCTTTGTCTGTTCAGTAATTAATGAAGTACCTGGTGAAAAGGAGATATGAGAAACCTTGCTCCTGGGATCTGCACTTCCTCCAGCCAGGTAAGCACAGAGCTGTGTGTGCTGGAGACTGATTAATTAGCCCAGGCCAGTTGTAAAATCTTTAGGAAACAAGTGGTGTCTGTTTTCTTCGGCACAGGATGCCAAGAGATGAATTTAAAGTGTGAGAGTCAAAGGTCAGTTTGACATCACATACTCCAAGAAAGAGCCCTCGCTTAGATCCCTGTTTTGTGTTAGAAATACTGTCTGCGAGCCGTGAAGCTGTTATACTTGATAAGAGAAGGAGTAGGATTAATCTGCAGCAAGGAAAATTTAGGTTCAATATTATGAAAAATGTTGTAACTGTGAGATCACTTAAGCAAAGTAGCAGGCTGTCAGGGGAGACAGTCAAGGCTGGAAGTGACACTTTTCTATCAGCGCTGGTTGGGAGAATAATTAATAAGCATTTCCCCGTGAAGGGGGAGTGGCACCCGGCTCCCCCAGAGGCCTCTGCCAAACCAAAGGAGCCGACGGATCTCACAGACACGCTGGGAGCTAATGCCTATGTACAGATAAAATAGAGCTCTCTGAAAGGACTTTTCCAGCCTCTTCTCAGCTTGTGTTATATATTCTAAATGTAAATTGAATGCAAATACTTTGAGCTGTTCGCCACAAAGCAGTTTACAATCTCCTGCACTAAATCTGACCCACTGGAAATTTAAGGGCCCATAGTAATGGTTCATATAATTCTTTAGAAGCTAATTGGGTTACAACAGCAAAAAGGTCTGCTCCAATCTCTATGATTTCTCATGCCCATTTCTTATTTATTTTCACAAATTTCTTATTACAGTTTAAAACTTCTAAGTTTTCAAGCATTAACAAAGTTAATGAAGGTGTTAACATTACATCCAGTGAGAAAATGCATAAGCTAGATGCATGGCTCAAGTTCTGAATATTCTGCTAAGGTTTTTATCTTCAAATTGTTCGGGCTTATCTGCTTGCACTGAACCAGTGAAAATAAGGTATCTTTCTTTCTGTCTTTGCTCTGGAAAGACAAAATTTGTCATTTCCTAGCATGATATCCAAGGGCAGCAAATTGCAAAACAAATGCATTACCTCTACGTTATTTTTGGGATGCAATGAGTGTTAAATTAATTTTCAAAATCAGATTACAGGAGGTTAAATCTCAGTCCCTAATTTGTGCCAACAAAATCGGCAAATCATCCTAACAAAGGGCCAAAGAATTATTGCCTTGATAATAACAGAAAATTTGAATTTGGCAGTTTTATAGATTGACCTGTGCCTAAAAACCTTTAGTAAAGGTTGTTCTCCACTATTTCCAGTGGAGTGCTGCTTCATAAAAGCAGACATTCATTTTGTCCACCAAGTGGGATTTTGGCAAAGTAAAACAAGGCATAGGCAACACAGTATTTAATCCATAGCTTTCTGTCTACTGCACCCTACAGAGCCACAACCCAGGGAACCAGAAGAAAGAGATCAAAAGGCTTTAAAAATGTCAGGCGACAGGATCTCATTTAAATTATTAGGTGAGATGCCCTCTTGCTTTTGACAATAACAAAACATATCACGTAGGCTATTTTCTTCTGTCCCTTTGTGCTGATTTTTACAGGTTAGTGCAAATTGACTGTAGAAATTGTATTTCTACTCTCCAGCATCACTTTGGACATCATTTGAAAACGTGTTTTTGTAAAACAATATAATATTCAAAGGTATTTGAATCATGTAGAAGTTGGAGGATTTGTAACAGATTCTTAACCAGCATTGACTGAAATAAAAAAAATTTGACCAAAAAAACCAGAAACTTGCCTGAGGTGAAGCTGATAAGTACTTGAGGAATATAAAAAAGCTTATCTCTAATTCTGTTAAGTGATTCGGCTTTAAGAATTGTGCATTCCTAATTCACATACATATGATAAAAGGGGGTGTTTTTTTGAGTTTCCAACAATTGAAATTGATACAATCATAGAAGAAGAGGGTTTTTTTCCTTGTTATTTGTATTGGCTTTATTGCAGAAAGATAGATATAGTTCCAACCTGATGTCATACTGTGGAACATTCAAATCTTTTTCCCAAGCTCTGTGTGCAACTTCTATGCTGCTAAATCCTTGTGCATGAGTAGTCTCACTGACGTCAGCAAAAGCAGGGCTGTGCAGTCTAATTCTTAAAATACATCGTGTACATATAAATTCTTCCTTCTGTCGTTTTTATCTCAAGTTTTGTACAGTGAAGCATATGGCCTGAATATGAGACTGGCTGAATATTAAACTTCTCTAGCTTACTGATTAATTCATGTTTCTAAATCATATGAATAGGGGATAGTACTGATTTAATAGAGCACCAATCATTCAAGACTTATGTGCTTAAAATGAAAGAAATACAAATACAAGGTCATCAATATACACATGATTAACGATCACACTTAAAAGCAGTTTTCACCATGCCTCCTAATCATGGATTTGTGTGTGTGTCTGTGTGTATGAAGGGTGGGCTGAAATAAGGGAAAAGAAGGTCTCAGCAGCATTCTGTGTTTCTTACTTTTGTCAATGCTTTGGGATTCTTTTACAGAATAACACAGATATTGCAGATAAGGAAAACAGAATGGGCTAATTTTAGGATTCAATTCATATGAAACCATTTTCACTTACCTTATAGCAATTCCCTGATTTTCTTCTCACAGATATGTTGGGTAAATGCAGATGGTCAGGAAACTGCAAAATTGAAGTGAGCAGGACTCACATCCCTAAGGATTAAAAGCATCAGGAGACAAAATGCATGTTGGAGAGGGGCAAACTTAAGTTCTGGGTGTAAAGGGCACTGGTCATACTGAATGAAAGGCATTTCACATTCAGAATGCCTCGCCATAGTGAAGTGTTTGCTAATGTGCTTGCTTCCTCTCATGTTGCCCCAGGTATCTAAGACAATTCCTACATGGCAAACGGAGGGAGAGTAATTTATAACGTGACAGACTCATGCTAAGGCTGGCAGGGAATATCGTTAACCTCACAAGTCTTGATGTGACTGAAGAGACTCGAGATCTGTATGGGAGACAAGTCTGAAAATTAACAGCCTCATTAATCAAATCACAGTGTTTTGGCAACTTCATGGTGTGTATGCAATCTATCCTGTGTACAATTTAGCTAAGACTTTTATGCAACGAGATTTTTTTTGCAATAACTTTATGTGAAAAGACTCCATAGCACAATTACTGGATTGTATGCTGATTGTTAAAGAGTGAAAAAGCGTGGTAAACTGAGACTCAAATAGAAAATCCTTTCAGGATTATGAAGGAGGTAGTGCATTCTCCTTGTTTCTGTTCGATTGTACTGACTTAAGTATAATCACCATCATCACTTATGTAGAAAGCCTGGGGGAAAGATGGCCAACCTCTCACACCTGAGCTCAGGTACAGGAAATACTCCTCTTCAAAGAATTTCTTCTTTGAATTCACTTGCCCAATGTGTTTAGTCAAAAGTGAAACAAGTGTGGATAACCTGTGGGGCACCCTGCCACCACACACCAGTGTGTGCCCCTCAGGTTACCACTTCTCCAAAGCAACAGGTCACTCAGGGTAATTCAAAGTAATTCTGAGTCCCCCAGATGTTAAACAATCATTTTCTGCTTAAATATAGGCTGTGCCCCAAATCCTTTAGTTTTCAGGCTCCTTGTAAGTACCTATCTTAAGGAGCTTAGGGATACATGGTTGCCTCTTCCGCACCTGGGGATTTATGCAGAAGGCTTATTAATACTTTTGAGTAGTAATTGTATAAATCCCTACACATCTAGGCAACGCTACATCAGTGAGTATATCTGGGTTATAAAGAAATGTTATTGCTTGTTATAATGTGCTTAGTAAAACAAGACTTGATATAGCGACAAGAGTAGCCAAATGCTGTATTTCACTATGAACGTTTTGAAATGGAGGCTCACAAAAAATACATAGCATTTTAGGTCTCTTTGTCCTTCTTTCTCATTGTCCCTCTTCAAAGGTGAAAATTTGAAATCAAAGCTAAAAAGAGTTAGAAGCAAGAATTCAGAACTGTCAACCAAATATATCTATTTACAAAACAGGTATTGAATCACAAAATTAATGACGGTGTCACTAGTACTGTAGCCATTTCAGTTCATCCACTCCCTTCAAACTCTTTCAGGGCAATATCAATATCTGATTTGACAGTCTGGAAAGCTGAGGCACAGAAAAGTTAGCTGACACTTGGCTTCACTGAATAGTGATGGCAGAGGAACAGAGCCTGTGCTTTCAGCCTCCTGTCCAGTCTCTGCCCACTTTTTCCTGTCAACTCCTATATCCCTAAATGACCTAAGACCCATCCTACTGAGGGCCATCTAGGCCCATGTTTGCAGCACGAAATCTCAACTCTCTCTAATCTCACAGCTTTATGGCCCTGTTAACTACTCTGTGAACAGTACAGAGCTGTAACAAAACAGAAAGTATACAGCTGACTGAATGGGCAACCCCTGGGCAGCCCAATTCCTTTCCAATGCTCCTGCCTTCACTGCCAGTGACTCTCATGAAAGCAGAATAACTCACAGCTTCCAACCTGCCTCAGGTTGGACATTTGCATCTGCACTGCAGTCACAAACGTGACTGCAGCATCCATAGTGGTGCCAAATTCTTACCCAGCTAGTGGCAAAGCTATGGTGGCATAGGATTTATTGTTCCTAGTGGGAATATTCAGTACTGAGCAGATTCTATGACATTATTAGTACCTCAGCCAGTTCATAAAAATAGTTCAGACATGTGTCCCTGTGTTGTAATCACATCTCCAAATGCAAGAATAGCGATTTTTGGTGGAGTTTATCGCTGCTCTGAGCAGCACCATTAACAAGCAATACTGTGATTTTCCCAGAGCACAGTGCTGCATAGAAACCTTACTCAGGTTCTTTCCAGCTGATATATCCTTTTGTTGCTGGCATGAGACATGTTTCCATGATCCTTATCCCTGTGGGGAAAAAAGAGGCAATCCTTCATCAGTTCCTCTATTATCCCTCGCTAGTTCTGATTTTTGTGAATTCCCAGGTGAAATTTTTACGGGGGGAAGGGACTAAGGTTTGAAATATTTCTCAAAGTTGTCTAGCTGGAGTGGTTCCTATATTAGGCATGCAGCAATCATGCAAGGACAGAGGGCACTTTGTGGTAACTCTTTGAGAAGAAATGTTCAGTAATTGAGGAAAAGCTGAAATATGGGATGTCATATGCCAAATATGAGACAGTTCAATTCAGTGGAGCTGTTTCAGGAATCTGTTCATCACAACGTGTTAGTACAGTGAGTCAGACAGGATTGTGCCTCTCCAATGGCCTGTTAGTCTCTTAACATCCCTTTGTTCGGAGAGAGAGAAATAGGGACTGGTTTTACAGCACCCATGAGACTAAATTCAGGTTAAAGCTAATGAGCAATGTGTATGTTTAATTTGTTAAAGGGTTTTTCTGCATGTTTCAGGAAAGAGGGGGGGTTATTACCATTTCTCCCCTGTAATAAAAAACAGGATCCTGTATCTTGGAAATGTTTACAGTCTAACAAAATGAGGTTATGTTACATTATAAAATTTTAAAGGTGGACTACACACTGATACCTAGGCTCAACAGCAGGGAATCCATGAGCTGTTCAAACAGGAATTTTTGTATTTTAAAAGTATGAAAATAATGTTTCAGTTTGAGAAAAACAAGTACTTGTGTCACAAAGTTTGAAATACTTCCAACTACAGACCCTTCCCCTGACAGGTACCAGCAGCTTTATTCAGAATAGTGACTGAACACAATGCATGTAGCACCTGGCTTAAAACTGGGTAGTTTTTTGCTTATTTGGGTATTTTAGCACTGAGAGAGCTAACCTGCAGGTTTGCCTTTCATTACCACATGGCAAGGTGACAGTGTGTGGCAGTACTGCTGGTGCAGGACAGCTCCAGAAATGCACCATGAGCCCTTGCAGGGCAGCACCCTGGGAGCTGCACAACAGCTTGAACACAGCACCAGGAGGGTTAGCAACAGAAGGATGGAGGCTGTGCTGCCAAAAGGAGTCTCTGAGTTCTTCTGTACAAGTCAGACATCTCTGTGAGCCAGCTCAGGAGGCTCTAAGTGAGGAAAGGGATGGGGCGTTATCTCATTTCCTTCCCAGACTTCCTACTACTGTTTTGGGCAATTTATACCTTTAAGAATGCATAAGGCAAACAAACCTTGTTCTCCCTAGTGTGTGAAAGCCTGTCTTTTGCATTATTAAACCATAAAGGAAAGCATGGCGTTATCTCACTCAGATTCTCTGCACGTACAACAGAATCCGGCCCAAATACATTTCACAGCTTGTCTGTCTGAGTTAGTGTGCTGCTTGCCATGAGTGAAGGAGAGGAAAGAATCAATGCTTAATACCACAGAGTCTTATACAGATTGCTCTTGTACACTTATCGCCAGCAACTAGACAAACAAAAGTAAAAGCATTTCTAATACCTACTGAAAGTGTAAACTAAACAAAAGCCATCAATTCAGGATTTTATCCATTTAATTGCAGAGTAAGTGCTTTCATCAGCTGTATAATGGTTTATTGCCTTTCAAGGCTTATTTATTGTAACTGATTAAAGAAGACTTAGAACACTACTCTCTTATGGGTTACAAAAGGGAAGAGTTGCAACACCATTTATGTTTGCAATTCATTGAGTTACTTACAGGTACCCTTGATCTATCAGGTAATAGAGTATTATAGCTCCATTTCGCACTGTCCATTTCCCTAAGTAGAAAGCAGGGATAAAAGCAGGGATAGAAGTCTGACCCATGAAATGCAAACGACAAATCAACATCATTATCCCATACTTTCTTGGACCCCGTAACAGCTGTTTCCCGAAGACTGCCTTTTTTTAGACCACAGCTGTTGAAGCAGCCTATACAAGGATGGGAGAGTGGTTCTAGGAGAACATTGCTGCTGACCTCAAAAGCAGCAATTTCTGTGTGAGTGTGTTATTCCTGACCTGGATTTTGCACTGCCCTGATTTCAAAGACGGGGTCATCTCACAGCCACGCAGCTCCAAACAAGATTTAGCCTCCACTGAGTATAGGTCCAAATGCTCAGCAGATTTAAGAGAGGGTATGTCTCAAGAAGTTGCACTGATGAGGGAGGAAAAGGAAGTGGAAAGAGACAAACTCTGTCCCATTTAATGAATACTTCCTTGACATTTGTGCAACTCCCGCTGGGGATTTGAGCTGGCACGCATGTATGCAGTATGGTCCCAATTACTGAAACCATGAGCTGTGTATATGTTTGTGTTGTGTGGACATCCATTACCCTGCTTGCCTTCACAAGTAAGTACTAAGTACCAAAAAAAACAATGCAAAATTTTTTAGTAGACACTTGTGAGTTCTGGTAGGTTTTCCACTTAATTTTCCATTTTAAATTAGCATAGGGCAATGCACCTCAGATGCAATGCCATTAAACTCTGTAAATTTGTACCAGAGATGATGCTGATCTGCTGTGCACATTTTCCTTCCTGTAAGTCATTATCACATGCCTCTCTTTCTAAGAAAGACGTTTTTATGAGAGGTGGATCACTGGGGTGGGTTTTTTGCATGGCTGGTTTGCCCAGTGTTCAAGCTGTAACAATGCAGTTTCGCTGGGCGCTGGGTCACATGGCTGACCTCAGCTAACAAGCTGTTCCTGTTTTTAGGCTACTGGGAATGTTTATTGGCCACTGTTTTCCTCCTTTCTAAACACATAGTTATTTCTCAAGACCCTTATAAATCATAAGGTCAAAAACCCCATAAAAACTGTGACATTCTCTGTGATATAGGATACAAATGAGCTAAACTCAGGCTTAGCAGCTTTAAACATCTATAGTATATTTTATCATAATATAAATACATTCATTTAAGTTATATGTACTTTTTAGTTCAAGGATACACACAATAAAATGACAATAAAGTTGCTCAGTGGGACAAATTTTATGTACTGATATTTCAAACTGGTGCACTTCACCTGTGAGCTCTATTACAAAAGCAATGTACTGTAGCTCTGTATGAAACTGAGTTTAAGGGCAATAGTGATCTGTTTGCAATAACTGTTAAGTAATCATGTACTTTATAAGAAAATGATGCTGAGGGTAATATTGAATTTCCTAGTGTGGATTTCAAGAGCAGATCTCAGGGACTGCTGTGTACTCATGTGTTGGATTGACACACTTATGTGTGTAAAACCCAACTTACACCTATAAGAAGATGCGTAAGTTATCAATAGGAGTTCTATTTATAATGTCTCTACTAAAATTAAACAACAAATTAATAGATAAGAGTTAGTAGCAATTACTATAGTTAAATTTGCATAAAGGTTTCCACTCTGCCTCCCAGTTCTCATATGCTTTCTCAGTTTTGAAATGCACATCTTCCAGGCTGAAAGTTTCCCAGGCTTTTTCTCTGCTTGAGAATGAACTTTGGAAAGAAACATCTGAAATTATTCAGGTCTTTTTCTTCACAGAGAATATAAAAAATATACACACAGAAACGCAAACATACGTGCATGCACATGTCCCAGTTCCAAAAGAAAGGAAACCATGGGACTTTTTCAGGCAGCTTTTCAGCCACACTTACTAATATAAGAAGGCTGGAATTTGAAAGCACCATCCTTGAGTAAATGTTCCTTGCACTGCTCTTAGGAAATACCATTTAGATTTCACAAAGCCAGGGCTCCTTTAAAGTTGCCAAATATAAGGATTACTCATGCTGCTTAAGGGTTGTTTAAGTGGCAATGTACACAACCAAATGATTTTGTGCTGAGATAACAGGAGACATGCAGACGTGGTAAGTGGGTTGATCTCTGAACTACAAATGTTTCTTGTTCAGCTTTGTGTGCCTCCTGTGCCAGAGAGCAGTCTTAGATGCTGTGGCCAGGCACCTTGTTTTTGCAAGTTTGTAATATATGAAAGAAGTAAGGAGAGATGGTTTTCATCTTTTAAGTGCTAAAAATGGTCTGCCAAAGGTCTTCTCAGCATTATGAGAATATTTACCTAATAATGCCACATATTTCATAATGCCACATATTTCACACACTTTAGGACTCTGTTTTCAATAGAAAAAAGCCTTGAAAGTTTTGATCTCCCTTATGTAATTTAAACTCTTTTTTCCTTGGTGATAGCTTAAGAGAGTCTGCCTCTCCTTCCCCCACTAAAAATCCACAGGAAAATCCCTAATACATGTACAGAATGAAACACTGACAAGTCAAAAGTTTCAAAACCAAAGCTGTATTTTTTCCAGTAACTGCACTTGTTTGTACATATACCTAGTCATGTGGCTATATACGGGTTTGAGATACGTTCTCAGCAAAAAATCAATCCACTCATTTACATATGTCACATTTTCAGGCAAGGAGGACTCATAGCAGTCACTTATATCAGTACAGACTAGGTATGTGAAGACATTAATCCCACAGTGGATTTTTCACTTGGCCAAAGGTCTGCCCAAAGGCCATGTGATGGAGAAGGCACAACAAGGAGAACAACACTGAGAAATACTGAGTTCCAAGTGCCTAACACTGCGTCCTTAATATTCTCTTAATATAGTTTCTAACTGGAAATAAATAAAAATGCCCATCATTTTACTGCATTTACAGAGCTTCAGTACATGGTTGCTATGGAAGAAAACTGCCATAACTTCTGTTCTAGAGCTGATATGTATGTCTGCAATTTCCTTTTTCCTTTAGCCTCTTTTGGTTTCATTAATTATAGGTATTGGTCAGAGGGGTTGTAGACAGCCCACAAGGGACAAATATCTGAGTTTTAGAAGTGTGGAACTTATTTTATGTTCTGAACTTTCACAGTTTTTGTGGAAAGCTAACATCTACCCAATACTTTTAAAAGTCAAGTTCCTAAGGTTATGATTAATATACTACATAGATCCCAACAGGGTAATTATAAATTAATCAGCAGTTCAAAACTCCCAAATGGAGTACTAGAAGGTTGCCATCACTTTAAAGCATTCCTTTTCTACTTTCATGGAAAGAAAAAGAAATCACAACCGATTCTGAACTTCATTTGGTACAACTCTTTTTCTGTTCTTTAGGCCTTCGAGGAAGCAAAACTGACACTTCTATAACTTACCAATTAGGCAGGCTTTTTAGTGGATGCTAACAGCACTAATCCAACCACAAATCATTAAACTAGTTAGACACTTGAAAAAAATATTTAATGGATATAGAGGTATACAGCAGTGAGAATGTGTATATATGCATGAGTCTCTGTATGCGAGTAATTTAGTCTAGTTCTCCTACAGAAATCACACAAACCTATTTGTGATTCTGTGTGAGACTTCGCAGCCCCTTCTTTCAGTCATTCTATGGCTCAGGAAAACTTCCAAGTTTCAAGCCTCTGTTAAGAAGCTTTATTTGAAACCCACAGAAGCCGCTAGGAATCTTTCCATTATTTCAGGAGGAGCTCTTATATTTAAAACACAGTGTCTGGCTATCGAGGCTTTGTTCTTTGCTGTTCGAAAAATTTCTTTAAATGCTGATGGCACTCAGTCTCTCTCTTCTGTCTCCACATATGTAAAATGAGAATGACAACTTTACCTCAGAGGAATGTTGCAAAGCTTCGCTTATAAACAGATTGGCATACTTGGATGAAGTTGCTCAACTAACAAGAAGTTTTCTGATTGATGGGCATCTCTTGGGAGGTCATAGAAACAAAAACAAAGCCATATAGTCTAGTTTTTGGACATTTTTTTTTTGGCTTGCAAGAACCTACTCTTATGCAGGACGGCTGCTTGTGTCATCTTTTTTCCTCTCTTATCGCCCAGAATATCTTTCCAAATCTACCCTTGTCAAATGAGTGGCTAAATACCAAATTAAGCCAAAGCATAACCCTCACACTTGAAATGTCCACGTGGAAGAAACTGAGGTACAGTGAGTAATAAGAAAATTAGTTTTTTAAAAAGGTAATTTTTTCCAATGAGACAGCTAAGCTGTCTCAATGTAGATAAAGTAACTACCAAACAACCAGTAAAAATTAGACTGCATTTCATTTTGTGAAGAACACTGGAAAGTTGGCAAGAGGTAAGATTTTGCAGTGAAATAGGGAAGTGAACAAGTTGTAAATGACTCTAATATCTTCCAGATGGCATATTTTACTTGGGAACTGAGTTTAGAGTAATTAGAGGCATGTGAATTTCCTATAAATACTAAACTTCACCAGTTTGACACTAGAAAGCTCCTTGGTCTCTGAAGTCTTTAAACTGCTAAGTGTTTCTTTTTCCCCCACTTAAAGTGGAAGTCAAGCATTTGTAAATTTGTCTTATTTGACAGACAGAAACCTTTTCCGTGAAAAGATAGCATTTTTCTATGCCAGAAAGTTATGAACTGAAGTTCCTCACTGAAGAGGTTTAAAATTGAATGTTTCTTCCCAGAAGAGATTTTCTTTTTTATATACTGGGATCATTATATTATAATTTATTACAGTATGTGGCAAGCAGTGAAATCAGTGGAATTTGCCCTAACTTCAAGATCAAATCTTTTCATTGATAAAACGCTTTTTGCAGATAGAAGTGCTGAAGACCTTAGCAGATGAATTTTGCTTTTTCTTCCCCTAGGACATTGCAATACTAAAATGACAAAACCTGATCCATAAGCTCTGATTGTTCTTCATTTTCTGCATGACATTGTTTCATACATTCCAAAAGTGAATCCTGGTGTTCTCATTTCTGTTGAAGTATTTTCCAGGTTTTATTTGGTATAAATAGAATAGAACTAAGTAAATACAAGGTAAAATATTCTGTCACCACTTGCACCCTCTTTAGCCATATATCAGTGCAAACTGACTTAGATCCATTGACATAAAGGGGCTAATCTCATTTACAGCAACTGAATATCTGTCTACTGTTCTCAGTGGAGCTGTATAGATAAAAGGGCAGATACAATCTTGCTCATTTAGTTCAGATCTTCAGTTCTGCCAGTTTCAGGTATTCAAAAGGCATGAGCCAAACAACCAGGAGCTTGTGATAAGATGAAGAATAATCATATTTTAAAATAGGAATTATTATTTTTATTTCTTTTATTTCTTCTTCTGGGCTTTGAAATTTTAGTGGTTAAGGTATGTTGCATTTCAAACTCCTTTGTTCAGCAGAGAATTAAAAGCTTAATTTCAAAACGAAAGGGCAAATCCCTGTGCATCCAATGATTCCAGAAACCAATGTAATAACAAAACTGTTGCTAACATTAGCTGGAATCAAACTGTTACAGTGGGTAACTGTAGACCTTCATCAATGTCTTTGTTACATCTTTTCTCTTTTTCACTGCAGCATTGTCTTGTAATAAAATAGACCCTCAGTAGTTCATTCTTAATGGAGACCCACTGTCAGTTAATGGCATTAGTAAATTACTGAACAGTGGCCAAATCCCAATGGCCTTATTCCCAGAAATCTTTTAGGTTGACAGGACCTTTGTATGAGTAACTTCAGTGAATTTTGGCCCTGGGTGAAGACCATAAAAACACCAGCTCACAAAAGACCAATGGAAACAAAGGCCCCCCAAACTGACAGTAAATGACAAATCATTAATTGACTGCAAATTGTGTATTTAAATTTAGAGCAATTTAGAGAACCATAGGATTTAGATGATATATTCTCTCCCTCAGGAGGTTTCATCCCCACCATGAATCCAGTACAAGCAAAACCAGTTTAAAAGTCTCCTGCCATGGGCACTGGCTCCCAGCTCCCCTTTCTCACAGAATTTGCAATGCCTGGCTGATCCTGATTCAACTGTATGTGTGTCCATACGTGGATTTGAGGAAAAAAGGGAGAAAGGGAGAAAAGGGGAGGGGGCAGGTGGGAGTAGAGAGAGAAAGAGAGATGAAAGAAAGAAAGAAAGGAAGAAAAAGAAAAGCAAGCAAGAAAGAAAGAAAAGCAAGAAAGAGAGAAAGAAAGAAAGGTCACTTCACTCATCCTGTTAAAAAAATGCCCACACCAACAATTGACTTGGCAGGATGGAAAAAAGAATCTCCATTGGGAAGACTGAACTGAGTGACGGCAGCAAGCAGCCAGGCAGGAATGCACCATGCAGGACCCCATGGCACACTGGAAAGGGGCTAGGAAAGGAAAAAAACCCTTCAGTTCCCATGTCACCTGGTGATCAGAGAGTACCTGTGCCCTGCTTAGACCTGTTGCGGACACAGCAGTTACTCAGGATTCTCCAAGGGCCACATGCTGCTTTCACCTCCATCAAGGTGTGTTTTGAGGCCCATGTGTGAGCGGTTATATCCCCTTGGTGCAGGTACCTGCACTGACAGTCCCTACAGGGAGGGCTGTAGAATGTAGCTGCACAGAATGGGGCAGTTTCTCAATGCCAATTAGATGGGTCACCTTCCTAGAGGCCCTGGAGAGCAGTCAGGCTCTATAGAGGAGGCTCAGATGGAGAGAAACCCAGCAGATGCTGAGGTTCCAGGCACAAAATCACCCTATCCGGGGTTGTGCTTAATTTTTTATTTTTAACAGCATGTACTTCTTTTTCTTGTTGTTAATAAACTGGGATTAAGGTTAGTGTCCCTCAAGTGCCTGTAGCTCTTAAGCTTTTAGCTCTGGGATACAGATTGCCTTATGCCACAAGCACTGCAGTAAATCCCACACCTCTAGCCCTCAGTAACTAATGGGGCACAAAGCCACAGTGCAGAACAACTTGAAATTCTTTATTTAGATTTCCTTTTGCAATGCCTTCTGTTCAGCTAAAATGGAGCCCTGAGAGGAATAAAAAAAAATCCTTATAAAATAAAAGCAAAAGAAAGATACATACTAAGAAGAAAATTCTCAGATCCAAAGATAGTCCCAGAATTAACCAGGATGGATAATTTGTGTCAGGGAGAAATTTAGCAGCTTGGTGGGTATGGAATCAGAGTGATAAAAGAAACAGAGACATGGAAACCTTTTTTATTCTAACAGGTGAATAGCCAAAGTACTCATAACGACCCTATAGATCATAGTAGGATGCAGAAAAATGTGGCATACTCAGATGTAAATTATAGTTGTATATGCTTCACTGATTGCTTCGTAAAGTTAAATGGCAGATATTTAGATTTCAGATGAGTTCTTCCTATTTCTTAGGAAGGAATTTTTTTAGGCAAAAGGCGTAAGATATCGCTGCCCTAGTAATAGGAAAATGTGCAGAAGCAGAGCATAGGTTGACAGGGTGGCTGGCTTCAGCAGCAGGTGAGGCTTTCCAGCATTTTCACTTCACTTTCTTCAGTACAACATGCTATGGTCCATTTCAGGGGTCGTCAGCATGTTGAAAACTGAGCCCTGACATGAGCACTGTTATCACCTACTAGAAACTGGAACTGAAGATTCACCAAAATCTATACTCAGCAACTGTTTATATTTTTCATTACTCAGTGCTCACTTTATAGGTATTGCTTGGCCTTTTCCTCAAAAGCATAACTTGCACTGTCCCAAAAAGAACGAGTTTTTCATCATTCCCTAAAGAATTTGTAGAGGAATTCTAAATTCCCTCATTTTTACACTGGGAATCTGTCCCAGATATTGTTTTGCTGAACCACAAAATTAGGACCAACTAGTAACAGTATGTTCAGGCACCAGCTGAGAGGAGCAGGAAGTGTGTGTAAGCTGTTGCACTACAGTCTCCCATCTGAGAGCCACGCAATGGCCTTGCACACCACAGAGGCTGCAAACAGAAGTGGAATATCTGGAATGACCCAGACAAGCAAAAAGGGAATAGTTTTGGTACTGTGGCATAGGGGCTTCATGAATGTGTCCGCTAATTGTCCCCTCTTCTGGGCAGGCATCTCCTGTTTTCATACACAAACTTATGCTCTACTCTTTCACCTGAAACTACACTTCATGGTTAGCGCCATGTTTATATTTACATCTCTGTGCCATAAGCCCCAAAGGACTATAAAATTACAAGAAATATTTGCCACGCCATTGACAGCAGTAACTGAGTGAAGAATTGCCAAATGGGAAATCCAAATTTGCAAACTCCGTTTTCTGGGCTGTTTGCCGAGTCTGTCTGGGCGCTACAGAGGTGACGCATAAAGTCTTCTCACAAAGGTGCCAATGAGCCAACTGCATCCCTGGCACAGCATCTTCCGACAAACTTATGAAGAAGAACTGCTACCAAGTCCAGAGGGAGATGCAAGCTGCTTTCTGAGCTTCCTTGGCAGCAACTCCATTTCCAAGTTGTGACTGTACTTTCTCCTTTTTACCAGACCAGTTGTTTGTGATATGCTATGGTCTTCGGCAGGATTTTTAAAAAGTGCAAAAATGACAGTGGGACATTGGTTTCCAAGTATAAACTTGGAAAAATATCCAGGGTAATTTAATTTCCCTAAGAAAAAAATAATATAGATACTCATTTGCTGCAACCCAGATATCATATGTTGCCACCAGTGTGGAAGAATCAAAATGCATGTGCTAGCTGCCAAGTGAAAAACATGCTCCTTATAACATAAAGGCCGTAGGGTTCATCTTTAAAGCTTCCTCTTTTCAAATTGTACTTCTTACCTATTGTCTCACAGCTAAATTTCTGTCTGTCAGTAATTTTTCAAAGCAAAAGAAAAAAATTGAAAAAATCCTCAATCTTCCACAGGGTCGCATGACCTATAACTTGCAAAATCCATTAGAAGACAGCCTTTTAGTAACCAAATTGTGTCATTTACAAATGCACAGCAGCCAGAAAGAGCACCATAAATTACAATTCTGTCACTATAAGGGACAATGGAAAGTGTGGGCAGGCTATTGCTATAAAGGAGGAAACCTAGGAGAGTGATAGAATTTAATTTGAATGGGGTTTTTTGCCTAATTTACTTCATATAATAGCAAAATCGGTACTTACAGGTTAGTTATTTTTTGGCTGTATATGGAAGACTTAGTAAGACTATCTAAGATTGTTTTTTTTAAAGTGTAGAAGAATAAAAACACTGAATTCAAGCCTTTGGAATTTTTTGTCTTCTTTATACATGAAGGAAAAAAGAATGTAAAATTTGCTTAGCATCTTTTCATACTATTTGAAAATTTATCTACTGTTGAGGCTTGAGCAAAGAATGGCGCCTAGGAAACTGGTGCAATAATGTCGTCATGGGGAGAAGAGCAAAGACTGTCACTCAGATGCTATGGGTTTATGCAGTTACTCTTTCTCTTTAACAAGGAGTTTATTGTTTGGAGAAAGTTTGTCTTGTTTAAAATTCTCAACATACATTTTTTTCCTAAACTCTAAAAATTACTAGTGTGTATCCCTCAGTACTTCCAATAGGCTTTGCAGGGAACCTAGAGGCATTCTTAAAGATATTTCTGAGAAGGGGAAAAAAAACCAAAAAACCAAAACCCAACAATTCTGAGATCTCTTTACAACTCTGTCCTAACTTTCAAATCTTGTTTTACATATATCATAGAGACATTATAGAAAGAATTCTAATTTTTAAAACTGTAGGCTACTTAAAGTATCTGTGAAATTATCTCAGAAAAGCTTTGTATTTCCACCATTCTGCACTGGGGCAGTGAAGCCAGTGAGCTGAGCAATTGCTACTAGAAAAATCAAATACATAAGAGGAAATGCAGTTAACACAATATTTCACATATGTTAATGCTTACAGTTCCATCAGTGTCAGCTTTATTTTCTACTTGATATACACCAAAGCTGGCACACAATTTTAACTGATGAGGTAATGTCATTTTTAATTTAAGGAGCCTTAAGCCGTCCACTTTAACTAGTGATATCATCTTTGCAGCTGTCTCATGGGACTTCGTGTAAACATAAGTAATGTGCCCTGGATGGTTTGGAGCAGAGTTGTTAAAAATGACATTGGTCATCATGAAGACATTTTTTTTCCTTTGATCTCTTTAAGAATGTCAGACACACTTTATTGTCCTGTCATTTTTAGCTCTTCCTTGTATATTAATATGCTTGGAACATTTCAGTGAGCTTAACAGTAGAATATAAAGGTCTAAACAAATTAATGGCAACATTTTAACGTCAGTCGCAGTAAGATAATGAAAAGTAAATGAGATTGTCTGGCTAACAGCAACTTGTTAACTGAAAGGGCAGTGTGGCTGAGACACAGAGACGCAGGGGCAGGGAAAAGCCTTTTACCGCTGTCTGAAAGAGACCCAGAGCACAACCTAGGATCCAAATGCCATCACCTTCTAGGAGAAGATTAAACTGATTCTACAGATTGAGTCTGCTCCTCCTTCCTGTCTGGGGTCAAGTGAAATCATCTGCTGATAAAACTTAAGAACAGACCTGTCTCTGCACCTGCAGCTTCTGCCTCCTGTGACTTTCATTCTTGTTTGTATTCCCTTGGCTGGTTCAGCACCACCAACCTGCTGGGCTCGCTCTCCTCAGCCCTTGGAAACCAAATCTGTCAGACCAGACTCCACGTATTGACATCTCTGGTGACAGAGGAACCCTAATGTATTGCTCAGAGGCTAATTTTTACTACCAATCATTATCGTATTATTTTATGCTTTTCCTTATACAGTCCTTAGGAGTGAAGGAAGCAACCAGGGAGGATTCAGCCCAGTCTGTCTAGTAATCACATGCTGTACAAGCATGAATATTAGAACGTGCACTTTTGATTCAAATACCTAAGCAAAGGTGATTTGCATTGAAACAATTTTTGTCTGAGAAAAGCCAAGTGGTGTAACTGACTTGTGGATTTTGTGATTTGCTACAAACTATTTGTCCAGATAACAAGGAAAATAACAGATTTTTCTACCACTGATCTGCAACATGGCAGAGTTTTGAACAAAATCTAATGTTTAGGGATTTATTTATTATTCTGTGGACATATGTTTGGAGGACAGCATATGGAAATCAAAGTATTGTTCATAAAGAGCTCCAGCCAAAAAGACATTTTTGAATTCATAACAGAACTTCACAGTTTGAAAAGAATGCTATGCATTATGTATTGATAACAACACTACACAGACAAAGGAACACAATTTAATAATACAGAATTGTGCTCATGAGATTTCCTTTTTTTTTTTTTCTTGTTAATTGGTTACTTTAGCTGACATTGTCTGCAAGCATAATGGACACCATTCTTCCTAATAGTTCCATGTTGCCAGATGATGTCTACAGACATAATGTAGTCCATTTTAATTATTTCATTTTGCTTACATCTTTCAGCATAATGCATTTTCCAAGCAAGCTAGCATTTTTCTTGATTATCTATGTTGTGTTATGGTTTCTAAATTAATTAGGTCTCCTTCTTTCCTGGAAGTTAAAAGTTTCTTCCTTCCATTTATCTACCAGGTATGATTATGTTGAAGTGATTGATGGAGATAATGCTGAAGGACGCTTATGGGGAAAGTACTGTGGAAAGATTGCTCCCCCTCCTTTAGTGTCTTCGGGACCATATCTTTTTATTAAATTTGTTTCCGACTATGAGACACATGGAGCAGGATTTTCTATCCGCTATGAAGTTTTCAAAAGAGGTGAGAAAAAATTCGTTGTTACATAGTTCATAACCTGTGATTTTTAGTTGCATCAGAAAGTTCACTATAATTCTTTGGAATGGGGGGAATGCATGAAAATGCTTGAAAGAGAAAATCTCTACTCCCCTAGTCATTCCAAGGTGGGGCATGTATTCAACGGGTGTAAATCATTATGAATCCAATGGGTCAGCTGCATCTGAGGGTTGACTCCTCTGTGTGAAATATGATAGTTTTCATCAGCTGTTTGTTTCATCCATCTTAAAACCATTAGCCTTTTTCTTTTTTTTTTTTAAATAATAATTACTCTATGGTTTACAATGTTACTGCCTTAACAGCACTGTAACCTTCTGAGTCCCTGACTTATTTTGGTTAGTGTTTTGCTCTGCATTCCCAAGAGATGGCTCTGGGTTTGGAAAGGACCAGAGTACACATGGGCACCAGATGATGTTGCTGTTGCTTTCACAAATCATGTTTGGGAGGTAAAGGAGAGATGAAGCTCACACTGCTCACAGGCATGACCTGCTAGATGCTTGTGCCAGGAATTCTGTGCTAGTGACCACAATTAGCTGTATGGGCCACAGAGAAAGCGCAGAGAAACAGTGAAAGATTAACTAGATATATAGACACTCCCTCTTTTATATCACTTTCTGAGTCGATAGCTAGAAGGTCTGTAAGGTCATTTTTTTAGCATGCATCTTCCCTATAGCTGGATTAAGAGTTGGATTACTAATTCAAGTATTCCATTCCTTGAGAACACAGGACCAAAACTCTTAATATATATTAAGACAATAAGATTAATTTTATAGAAAAAAAAATTGACTTTAATATCAATGTTTAGGGTAATATTCACAAAAGCAGCTCAGAACTCAAAATTTCCAGTGCACATCACTCCTGGTCTATGCCCCGTTTCCAGAACCAGTTCAAATCCCTTTTATGCACCTAAACCAGAGCCAGATTTTCAGCTGTGTTCAGCACACACACTTGATGGCAGCTGTACTCTTAATGAGGAGAAGCTCAGTAGTGAAGTCTCTTTTCTATTGCTATTGCTTCTCTGTACAATGCTAATTGGGGCCACAGACCTCTTGTTCACCATCTTCCCTGTCTGCAAATCCACTCTTGACTCCCAGAAATTCTTTTGCTGACCTTCAGGGTCACATTTTTTGAAAGAATTCAGCATCCAAATGACACCAAGCTTTCCTGAAAAAATATCTCTATTTGTTTTGGTGTCCTTAGGAGGTAAACTCTTGAAGCTGTGTTCTGATGTTTCGCAGTGCTTATATATGCACTACCATCTTTCATAAAGAAGAAGGCTGAAACACAAAATGAAGTGAAAGAATGACCTGTGAAACAATCTATTTTAGTAACTGAGCATTTTAAAGAAAAAAAGGTTTTATTTATTTCCTAATAGTGTAGTGGCAACTCAGAGCTCTGACAGGAACACTGTTTATTTCCTTGTATGGTCATTTACATCTCTCAAAGATACACATTTACAATGTTAAGATGGCATTATGAATGTGATTTTACACACACGGAAGTCAGGAAACTCGAAATTACGGCTCCCAGAGCAACTTTAGCTCAAGTTCATTCAACTCAAACTGTATATTAAGGCAGGAAAGTTATCACCACGCAGTGTTAGAAAATGCCGTGTGTACACAAAGGATACAGGTTATCGTTGCTGTGGGAACACAGCCCTTTTTAAGTTCTGAATAAATGCATATATGCTATTCCAATTTTGCATTTTAATATCTGTACCAAGTAAAGCTGACCAGTTCACCCTGTTGCGCAGGTGAAGCTCAGCTGCTCACACTAGACAAGTGTGTTTGTTTAGCATATTCACAACTTGTCTCATCATTTCCCAGGTATGAGAAGCATGATCCCAAGCCAAGGGTCCTGTGGTGCTGAGCTGAAGGCTGAGCTTCATTCCTGCACACAGTATATTTTTCCCCATTATTCATATGAGAGTAGTTCTAGTCTTTGAAAAGGAAAAACTGCATTATGCTACCTGTGTTCTAAGCTGGATGCTTAAAATGTGGCACACCATGGAAATTGTAAGGAGAGACCATCACACATAATAACCATGATAAAGGAAGTATGGGCTTTGAGAACAGGAGCTGCCTTTACTTCTCATTCAGCTCCTTTGCCAGAAAGACACTGAAGAAGTTGAATGCAGGATTAAAAGATGAAAGCCATTTGGCCCAACGTTTAGCCCATGTGAAATAGCATAATTTTGGCTTCAGCAGACAGCCTGTTGTAGGATGGATGAGTGACTTATTCACTAGAAAAGAATCCACATGGTTCACATTTAACATTCCTAACTTTAGTCAACTAAATTTATGGTGTAAACTGAAAGAAAAGAAAGTGTCAACCAAGAAGGCAAATGATTTTCTGGCTTGGTGACACCCACAGATAGCAGATGAAATTAGCCCCAGTGTCATCTCTTTCTTTGCTCTCTCAGTTGCCTCCTCTCTTTCTTTCCTTCAGCTCATACCTCTTGCACACATGTAGTTTCTCCACTTCAGAAGTATCAATTTTGTCAGGCCTCTGCTGGAACCTCTTCTGCCAGTTTTCCATGCAGATTGCCCCACAGAGTTTCTCGTAGCCTTAGTGCTGATTTAATTCCTGCTTCACAGTGTCAATAAAGGGTCAAAATCTGTGGAGGGCATTTTAGTGAGCTCTTGTGAAAACAGTTTCTGTTTCTTGCACCAGATTGACTCAAACATGTTTAAAATAAAGCAAGCTGGTACTGAGATACCACATGTGACTGTAAGGAGCCTGACGATTGTGCACTCTCAGAGCCAGGATCTGGCTGTATTTAATAAAGCAATAATGATCCTGGCTTACATTTTATATTGCATCTTTTATTGGATTCCAAGAGGAGTATAGAGCACTTTATACTATGAATGGCATAGCAAAGTTATTTTATCCTGGAACAGCAGCTACTGGTGGGAGTGCGGAGCAACACCAGAATATAACCCTCCCATACATGACAAGGAGACAAGGGAATGACAGGGAGAGAAGAGAAATATCCGACTAATGTGTAAGAGGGTGATTTAATTATAGGCAAAATGTAATTTCCCAAATTGGAATGGGTCAGGTTACATGGGCATCAATATCCACATCTTCCAAAATATGCCATGAAGTGTTCTGAATATTGATGTGATAGCTCAAGCATTTCCCATCAGTATATACTGAAGGACAAAAATACCTGAACTGACTAAATTCATTCAACCCCCTCTCTTGCATGCTGAATTTAGCTGGGAGGTGGCCAAATCTGTGGGGGGTAATATTTTTGGCACATTCACAAGGAAAACATTTTCTACAGTGAAATAAGAGTATTCATATATGCAACAAGCCAGACTGTTTTCCTTCAATGATCTGTGTTAAGCATTGGAAATCCTCTAAGGCTCCTGACTACAATTTCTAGGCATCCTCATCCAAATTAAAACCTCACACACGTCATCCTCTAGCACAGACCTTTCTGTTGCAAGCAAACTATGCTCTCCGTGTCCTTCCTCTACTCCATGTCTGAAGACCTTCATCTGAGTTATCCTACTCAGACTCCCCAGGTCAGCTGCTATTCACCAATGCTCCAAGTCCTGTAAATCACTCTCCATTAAATTTGGAGTGTCAGAAGGCAGAGCGGGGTACCTGTGCTGACCTTGTAGGAAGATGCGTGGGCAGTGCCTGCAGCTGACTTCTGAGCACACCTGCAGGTGTGGGATCCACAGAGAGGATTCCTGAGGGACCTAAATAAAGGAGAAATGTGATATTCACAAAGACAAATCCAGTGACCTGGCCTTTTATACCCTTACGTCTTTACTGCCACTTTCCTGCTCCACCAAGAGCACTGTTTGGAGCATCCCATTATGCCATGCTGGGGATATCAGGGAAAGCTGGTGTGTCAACATTGACATTAGGTGACTTCTAGCAAGACTGCCTGTAATCACACAGTTTATCATGCCAGCACTAGCAGCAACATTTTACTGGTGCACCTGTGTCAACACCACTCAGAATGAGTCACTCACCCTCTGTACATGTACGAATTACCTTTCACATTTAGTTTGTCAGGGAGGCATAGGTCACATCTGGCAGAGGTACTGAGTCAGTGCTCCAGGAATCTGAAACCACTACTCCCTCTACTGAATTCACCCACCCGCTTTTGTGAAAAATTCTATTTCACCAATAAAAGCCTGTCAGCCATAAGATTTAAAGATTTGAGCTTGAAGGGGCTATAATTATTTCTCTAGGGCTCTGTCGAGATTTCTGCAGCTTACACTTTCATTGTTCCCACATGACTTTGTATTTGTCATAATTTTTTCTAGAGCTGGTACAAGTTTTCATATTGTTCCATACAAATTGAAAATTGAAGATCAGACAGTATATACGAATTGGGCTTTAAAACCTGACTATCAATAATAGGAACAAGCTGGATGAATGATTAATGCAGCGATTAAAATGAGGTGTTTCATTGAAAAGCCACCTTTGCTGCTGGAGAGACAATACAACCTAATTTGTTTCCCAGCTAACTACTTTGCTTAGTAACATAGTGTTAACCCAGTTGATTTTTCTCCTTCTCCTACAGGACCTGAATGTTCCAGAAACTTTACTTCCTCAAGTGGAGTGATAAAGTCCCCTGGATTCCCTGAAAAATATCCCAACAGCCTTGAATGCACTTATATTATCTTTGCACCAAAGATGTCAGAGATTATACTGGAATTTGAAAGCTTTGAGCTAGAACCTGACTCAAATACTCCAGGGGGAGCATTCTGTCGCTATGACCGATTGGAAATCTGGGATGGATTCCCCGATGGTAAGAGAAAAATGGATTGTGATATGCATAACCATTACTATGTGGTGGGCTGCAAGGCATAGTCCCATTTTTTTAGATGTCATACTAGAAAGGTCCTTGCTTGATTTATGTGAAGGGAGTTGAATTAAAGAGAAATTGGGAAAATGTTCTGTAAATTCATTCAGTAAAACATATCACAGTGTGAATGATTTTTTTTTTTAATGAAATATGCTCAAGCTTGAACAGTTGGCTTGGTGGAAATCTCTGTGTTCAGTCAGTATATGTGATGAACCTCCTACACTAAAACAAAGTAAATATAAGCCTTAGAATGGGTCCCCAAATTTTCACAGCTAACACATGAGTATAGTCCAGACATTTCCAACAAATTGCAGAAATTGGACTTCAGGTACTGATCCTCTGACTTGTGGAGGAACTGCGTTACAGACCAGCTGTCAAAGCAGAGAATTTCTTTGCCAGAGAAAGCGTGGTGTCCATACAATTGAAATCATGGTGACGAAATGATTAACCAGGTCAGTAAGCAGTCACTGAGTTATTCATTCAGGTTGCTTCGGCGACTGGGCACTGCAGGGTTCCTCCATTACAATGCTCTCTCTTCCAGCAGTATAAGCAAATCCAAAGGTTTTATCTTAATTTGTTAATTTATAATCTCTGATTAGCTGGGCACATGTGTCAGGGTGGGTGTGCTGGGTACCCTTCTGGAACGTCTCTGCCATCTCAGTAATTTTCCACTTAGTTGTTGACCACACTTGACCTTATGCACAGTCACTAAGTGCATAGCTAGATATCAGCTAAGCCTATAGAGCCAGAGCCCTCATTTCACCCTCTGCCCAGTCTCATAACCCTGTTTCACACTGAGACTGACGAACAAAGTAGCTGCATGATTCTCTATGTTTTTCATGTACAGCACTGGGTCCTCAAGATTCAAGTCTCCTGTAGGTTAGGAAGCTGTGTACCAGTTCTCCAAGGACCCAGCGCTATAGGCTGCAGCTCCAGCCTAAAAGGGGCTGTTCAAGCTGAATGACCAACTTTTGGGGTGCCCAAATGCCTATATGAACTGTGCAAGCAGCTATGTAAAACTGATTATTTGTGGTGCCTTTTTCACTGGTTCTACATATGGCATAAGCTGATGAAGAGAAACATCTTGGAGCTGTCCTTTCTCTTCTTAATTTTGTAATTTGTAGCAAAATTCAGAGATTGAAGATTTATGTTGTTTGTGTTGGGCACTAATTACAACTATTTCAGTTTTCCACTGGTATGATAATTTTTATTAATAGATTTTTTTCTTTCATGAACAGCAGTGGCAGTTTTTACAAACTGCTAATCCTACATTAATATTTCATCTAAATGAAAACATGTAACTTAAGGAATATATTATAAGAATACATTTAAACTTGCTTGTTTTCCTAGATAAATTCCCAATATAATTTTGCTTAAAGCTTTCATTGATACTGCAGTAAATAGTTATATATTTTTAATGTATATTTGGGATTTTTTCCTCTTTGTTTTATGGTTAATGGGTTTATCATGGCTCTTTTCAATCCACTCCAATAAATAGTGAAGAAAGACCCATAATATAGCTAAAAGACTATTTAGTATTTAATGTCTCAGTTAGGAAGACAATATTGTAACACTACAATAATGATATCTGGAACATTTAATAATGAGTTTATTTGTATATAGGCCAAATCTGTTCAAACTGAATTCCTGCAGAACTTGCATTTAAACTGACATATGAAAAGATGATCCAATCAATCAATTTATGTGTAATATAACCAAAAAGAAATGCATTATTGTAGAGAGTTTCAAAGTGGTAATTTCCTGGTTCAAGAAAGTGCTGAGCAGCACTGAAGAGCAATTAAAAACAGCCATTATCAGCCTTCCAATTCCCTCACAAACTGTCTAAACCCAGAATGATCCTGACGTCCAGAAAGGGTGTTTACGTGTTTGTAAATATTCAACTGAATTCGGGGGTTGTGAAAAAAGCATTTTCTTTGATCCAAACTGTTGGAGGTTGCTGCAGTTGCAAGGAAGTGTTTGCTGCGTCATTTCACTGTAGGACAATCCTTAGCAAATAGTCAGTCTCCCCTGTTTAACTTAACATTACAAAGGAAGAGAGAACGTGATTGCTTCTCTATAAATGCATCACAGGACAAATTCCTGGGAGGGAGAAGAACTATTTGAACTGAAGAGCAAAGCTGACACAGGAAACCACTGGTACAGCCTGGCCATAAACTGAAGATAGAAATTAGGTTTCTAGATATCAAAAACAGAGCATCTGGATAATCTTGGGGGAGGGGAAGGGAAAGGAGAAAGGAAGGCATAATAAATCTAATTTGCATCCACATGGAAGTAGTAAATTTCTATACTATGGAAAATTAGACAGAATGGTTGTCTTTGGTGAAGGGAGTCTTTACACAAGGTAAGTCTTTCAGCTATTTGTCCATTTCCCTTCAGTCCATCAAAAATATTCTGAAGCTGCATCTACACAACTGAAAAAGGCACAAGGCATGGTTGTGTGCACTTCTTAATTGCTGGCATACTCCCTTGCACCGTTTGAGCACACATCAGTTTGCACTTTCCTAGGAAATTCCTAAGCATGACTGGGAGGACAGGGAAAGCCAGGGGTTATTCCCAACAGGCATGTTGGACACGGCCATCCAGTTTGAGAGGGAAGAGCTCCACAGGGGCAAGGTGCATCACAGTCTGGTCCCAGGAGCAGTCCCTGGCCACTGACTGCAGGTTCAAAGGGTGTTCCCTTGCCTGCTCTGTTTAATGACAGGAACAGCATCCCACTCTGATCTGTCTCAAACATCTACTTTAGGACACAGTTAATGGACCTCTGGAGGTTCTTGTCTCATGGACTGTATTGGGAGCTATGAATCACTAAGTCAGATGTAAACTTAAGATACCTGAGTTAAAGCAGAGGAATCCCAGCATAAGTGGAAAATGTTTTCATTGTAGAATCTGATCAGCTACAGTCACTAGAGATCAGCAGGAAATGAATTTGCTGGTTTATACAATTGTGAAAAAAAAAGGAAAAAAATAAAGAAGAAAAATGTTCTCTTAAACAAATTTTCACAGTGATGTTTAAAAGGATATGTCAAAGTCAGTATGCTTCCATTTAGATTTTGCTTCTATGTAATTGCCGTTTTACTGATGGAAAACAATTTTCTGTTAGACAATTTGACAGCAACTGTAACAGTCATTCAAAAAGACGTTAATCCTGAAATGCTCTGTCACAATCACAGAATCCTCAGCCTACCTGGTTGTCCTTTTAGTGGATTGAAGCTGGCAAGTGCTGAGTATTTGCGTCTTGATTCTGCAAAATATGTGCTTATCTTTGAAGCATGTGAGCAGTCAGATTGACTTCAAAAAGAATTCACCAAGGACACTTACGAGACTGAAGTTAAACAGTGGTGTAAGTGTTTTGCTGGTTCAAGAGGGGAATGGTAGGCATTCAGGAATGCTTCAGAACTGACATTTTGTTTCTGTGTAGCTACATGCCAAGGGCACATTGCAAATATTGCAGAAACGGGACCATGGTTTGAAGGAGATAATAGGTGGATTTAGAGCAGAAGAGATCTCAGAATAGAAATATATGATTTTGCATTAATAAACTAGACACCAAAAATGTCTTTGCCCAAGGCACAGATATACCTCAGACAGGCTCTGCTGAGAACAGTCAATTGATGACTGAAGAAAAATAGCCCACTTAAAACAAGGACTAGCTTAAGTGATGAACTACACATATTCATCATGGAGTTCTCTTTGGAGCTCTACAGACTGTCTACTAGGGCTCAAAAGTAATTTAGAGAAGTTTACATAGGTTTGAGAACCACAACCTAAGCATTGCTGCTTCGGTCAATACCACAAGAGCTTCTAGTGAATGACAGAGTGAAGCAAAATGCTTTACTGCAGTCGTTAACATCCGTGCAAATGAAGATTGCTATTAATCTAAGTGTGTTTCTCTTCTGTTGTGGTTCCTTTCTACACTCTTTTGAGAAGCTATTAAGATATAAGAGCATACACAAGCTCAGTGTAGTTGACTACTTGGACTGTGAGGATGGGATTAATTTTTCAGTTGTTTTCTCTTTTGTGTGCAAATATTTTGTTAATAGTACTCATACTGCTGTGAAAATACTGTCCACAACACAAAAAGCTGTCATTTGAACTAGAGGAACAAATGTGCATTTCAGTAAGCCTCAGAATTTCCTGATACAGATATATTTTGTCCAGAAAGGCAAACAGGAGAAAAGTAGAATTGGTAAGGATGAGATTTCTGTTTAGTCTTAAACCACTAGCCACATTCTGTGTATTCCACACTCAGATCTGTAAACCTTCAGACATATTAAGATTAATCAAGGATTTATTCAAGTTCTACAATTAGACTCTGCATTTTGGGAAGTGCTTGTAAAACAGATGTTTTAGTTGTCCTTCCATCTTTTAACCTGAAAGTTACTCAGTTTTCCCCTATATTGTACCATGCCAGTGGAAAGAGGAGCCAGGGTCCCAGAAACAGCTACAGCATGGGCAGTCAAATGAAGTAGCTGGATCCCTGAAATGCCTTTGTTCTGCAGGTAGTGTAGAAGTATCCTTGAGTGAGGACATTTCCAAGTGATTTGTATTTGGAGTAGGACTTCCTGGGGAATTCTGACATAGCAACATGATGGTCTACAGGTAGAAGTTGCAAAGAGCTTTCTAGGCCTAAGGACTTTTCAGCACCTGCTGCCCTAAAATTCCCATTTGGAACTGTATATGGTCTATTATGAAATCCCATCTTGGTTCCTAAGGAATTGTCAAGAAGATGGTAAAAAAAAGCAGTGGCATAGTCTACCTAATCAGACAGCAGTATCACCCCCTGAATGACTGCTCAGGTAGTGTACCCTGCACAGCATTTATTTGATGTGGTGACACCTAAAATATTTGATAATTTATTGTAATTCAAAGGTTTTCAAGACTTGAATTGGAGAAAAAAAAGGAGAACTTTGTGTTAGCTATTTATGGAAGAAGAACGAGAATCTCTATTTCATCCAGTTGTACTCAGATCGATATCGTATTAGCTCAGCAGGCTAAGGTTTACATGTTGTGCAAAAAATTCAATACTTCTTTATGTAATATTCTGAAAATTGTTGGCTCTTGCATCTACTTAGATAGCAAAGGGAATAGCACTGTCATAGCAGGGCCAATCTGTTGAAGACTCAATGCAGAATCACTAAATATGTCTTAAAAATTATAAACCAGTGAGTCATGGGGAATCTTAAAGCCTGTCTGCTTTAAACAAAGTTCTCTTCTGTTTGTCATTTCAAAGAGGCTTCCCTACAGGAAATGGGAGGAGGGAGGCTCAGAGTACCATAACATAACGTGGTAGCCTTATCCTCCTTATTTTCTTGCAGTTGAGAGCAACAGCAGCAGCTATAATGTTGAAAGCCATCATGGGAAGAAGCAGGATCAGAGTTGTTTGCACATAGAAAATGCAAAAGAAAGCAAAAACAAATACAAAAACAAAAACCTCCAGCAATTGGAATGCAAACATTATTTTATGTTTTCTAAAAGCCACTAATGGTAACAGTCTAAAACTAATTTCTCTCTCCAAATAATAAAACTATGAAGCTTTACTGATTTCTAGGTTGAGGAAGAATTCAACTCATATCCTCTATAGGGTGTTTCATTCTATCAGTGCTGCATTAAACAACCTTGGTGGGAAAAGACTGAATTGGCAGGTATTTTAAATGCCATGGGATTGCCAAGGCAACTGAAGACTAACTGTGGCCAGAATACAGATAGAAAAGCACATGTTGGCAGCAAGAGCTATAACATCTGAGCTTCCTCTTTCTGGCAACTCTAGGGCCTTACGGAAATGTGTAGCTTACATAATAAAGTTATTCCAAGCTGGAACTGTTTTACTTGTTGTAAAATGCCAATAAATGAGTAGAAAATTATGTTAGCTGTAGATATTCTTTGAACTGTGAATAATTAGGATATATAAACATTTTATATTTTAAACTGAAAGTGTAATGGACTTCCTAGAGACATGACAAGGTGTTAATTTAAGCCTGGAAAGCCAGTGGTGTAAGCATTAGAATGATGGCTCATGATTATTTTCATGATTGAACTCCATGGGTGAGGTTTAGCATTATCTTTTTTTATTGTTTGTAAGCACAGATGTACCACCATTCAACAGCCTAGGGACCTATCTGTACGGAATGCTCAAGTGCTAGAAGGCCGCATATGTTGGTTGTGAATTGAGTAGTTTAATTAAGGAAAAAGATTATCTCACTGCACAGGAAACCCTAAAAATATCAGAATTGGGTTTATACATTATTAACACTTAAAGAGATCATGTATATGTATGTGTGTGTGTGTGTGTATTCTGTGACATGGAGATATACTTAAGAAATCCTTGCTCTTTTAAAGGGATTAAGATTTTACTCTTAAATTCCTTTTACACTGTTCTTTAATATTGAACATATGGGCAAAAGACCTATGAGGGTGTGCTGAAAGCCTAAATAGAGGGGATAAAGAGTCATTGACCGTAGCCTCAATATGAGTGCAAAAATGTTTTTCAAAGTTTACTATAAAATTAATAGATTATCTGCAGTATTGAGCATAAAACCTCGCAGGCACTATTTGAACTCCTCAGAGTATCTTGTATACTGGGTGGGCAAATCGGGCCATTCAGTTGTTCTTGTCATAAATAGGTGCTTCAATCACACTTTGGAAAATACTTGTGGTGTTTTGTACATGCAATTTTGTGCATCGCTGGCCTCTCTGCACACTTTAAAGGACAGGTTTTTAAATCCTGGTTCTTTACATTTTCAGAGGTTCATGGAGTGCTGTCTGGAGCATTTTAGAAGTAAGATTGCTAGGGTAGGATGAACAATTTACTGTTCACCGCTTAGTTATTGATGACATTGTCATTTTGAACTGTTGCAGAGGTTCACTGTTTCCTGCTGAGAGGCTCTCTTTGGGAGGATATTGTAGTGGCATCTATTGTTATAGTAGGACTGGTAGTTTACTATTGTATCCTGTCTCTTTGCAGTTGGCCCACACATCGGGCGTTATTGTGGGCAGAACAACCCAGGACGTGTCCGGTCTTCAACAGGGATTCTTTCAATGGTATTTTACACTGACAGTGCAATAGCAAAGGAGGGATTCTCAGCAAACTACAGCGTGTCGCAGAGCAGTGTATCAGAAGGTCAGTATTTATCTATCCCACAGAGCTTCTTGGAAACTACTCTCAGTTATGTCTTCTTGCACACCAGGTGTTGCCTGAAGCTTTAAAGAAACCTTAAATAAATAAGATGGTGGGGAAGGATTGGCTCTGTTTTCCTTTTTTTCTATCTTTTTTTTTTTATTATTTTTAAAAAGAACAGCTGCCCTTTGAAAAGCAGTGCAAGAAGCAGAATTCTCCTTACGGTTTTATTCCACAGTATTGCCAGGAAGTGGGGATAATTATTGTGAAAAACTGTGCTGACCACGGGAACGCAGGAATGCAGAGCAATTGAACACTTGCATTAAAACAATGAAATATGGACAATGAATGCACTATCCAAAGCTGCCTTTTATTACATGGAATAAGCTTTGAGGATCGATTTCTTGAATAAAAAAAACCCATTTAATATATGTGCTCTTGTTAAACCATTTCATAAGCTGTCTAAGCTTTGTTCCCTAACTCATATTTTTTCCCCAGTTGCCTAATTTTCACGCTTACCCTTCGGACAGAGAATGAAACAAAGTGAGGAAGACACATGAAAAAACAGGCTGTGTTACACCACATCCTTGCAGATCTTCTTGCTCTCCTCAATGATAAATCACACACTTTAAATCAAACTCTCTCTTCTTTCTGTGTCTTACTGAGTTTCAAGCAGATTCACCCATATTTAATCTACTTGTCTAGTCAAAAAAGGAACAAAAGAAAAATGAGCAAACTGAAGTAATCCCTGTAACTCACCACCTCTCCTCCACTCCTTGCCTCTTTATCAGCTTTCTTATACACGCGTAGCTAGGAAGAGGGAATGGGACACACCCAGCCTCTGTGGATGGGAAGCATCCTTCTCCATCTGTCTCAGGCTGTACTTTCAGCTAGTTTGGTTGCTCCCTATGTAGGTGCTGCTCCTATCCCTTCATTAGCTAACACAGGCCACTTGGGTCCCCCTGTCCATCTCCTCCACAGTCACCCTCTCTGGGATGTAGATGCATCATCACACTGAAGTCAGAATTAATAATATCTGCTACACTGGGATGCCTTCAGCTCTTAAGCACAGGACAATAGAACAGAAGTCAGTGTGTGTGAAAACCCTTTTGGATGATAAGAGGAAACATTTCATATGCTGTAGACTTAAGACAGAGTGAATCCTCTCAATTTCAGCCACCCTTTCTCTTTGTGTTGTCAGTACAGAGAGGGTCACCTCCAGAGGACAGATCATTCTGCTTATCTCAGACATGTGAGATGTCCCTAGGAGGTACTTGTCCCTCTCAGTAGACTACAGGGAAAGCCAACATGTCTAGATCAACCTAGACACTTTTTAGATATTTTAATATGACTCCCACCTATCGTGTTTTGCATTCTTTACAGTGGCTTATGGCTCTCCTTCAGATTTCAAGCAGAGGTTAATTTACTTTGAGACTTACCCTAATGTAGTTCTGCTCCAGTACTTCACCCAAGGCTCCTAAAACACTGAAACAGCACAGATTTGGGGGAAAGGGTCATACGCCATGGAAAACGCAGCTGACAACAAGTTTGATAATTGAGTTATGGGTCAGTCTAACTACAACTCCTATAAAATACCCTTTATAACATTTCTGAATGTGAATTTTTGGATCCCTGGTAAAAGATTTAAACACTTTTTGCAAAATATTTTAATTTTCACTTAAAAATAGGACATTTGGTTTTTTAAATCTCATTTTTCCAACTCATAGATGTTGAAACCTTCAACTCAGCACCCACCCCTCTGTTAGACAAACATCAGCTCCAGAGAAGGTGTGATAAAAAGGAGTGCATATCCAGCTGTCAGGGCCTCCATTTCGCACACTGGTATTTTATCTTAAATTTCTAATGAAGGAATTAATTATATTTCTATAATATGAAGTCTCTGAACAGAAGCGTAGGCACATGTTTGTTTCTCCTACCCCACTTCTGACACGAGTGGAACATGAGCACCTGGGTGTGAGGATCTGTCTAAAGCCATTGGCCTCTCTTGCTTTAGTAGAGGTTGGAGCCTTTTCTGAAGACCAAGAGAAGAATTGAATCTCCGTGCCCTACTAGCCTTTGAACTCACTATAGTGATTAGGATGTCAATTAATTCTAAATTATCTACGTAATTTTTGTGTCAACAAAAAAAGATTGAATGAAGATGATCAACTCGTTTAAAGTACACCACGTTACAGAAGAGGTGGTAATTCCCTTAGGTCAATAATTTTCTGGCCTGGATTCAAAATTTGTTGCTGTGTTTCACTCCAGTGTCTAGGATCCAAAGAGGATGGATAAAATTTTAACAATATTTTTTAAGCATTTTGTACTTTTTCTATGGAAGTAAAGAGTTTTAAAATCAAATTATTTCATACAGTCATCTAGTTTGTCTTTCCTGAGTTTATGCATAATTTTGAGATGAACATACATTGTTTTATGTTATGAATCCACAGAAGGGTTTGTGCTAGCCTAGAATAGAGAATTCTATTGTCCTATATTGAAATGGCTAAAATGCTGGGCTAAAAATATTTGTATAGCATTATTACTGCAGGAATTGCCATGGCAACTCAAATGACAGTATTAAGAATGACACTATAAACCCAATATTGCCTCACTTAAAGTTGCTAAAGTATTCAAAGTCACATAAAAATAAATTCTTTAGATATTCATATTCAAAGCAGGAAAATGTTCTCATTATTCAAAGTCTAAATGAAAAAGCTGACCATAATAATGATGGTAATTTATTTTTCTTCAGATTTCCAGTGCATGGAACCACTAGGTATGGAGTCAGGAGAAATTCACTCTGATCAAATCACTGTCTCCTCCCAGTACAGCGCTATCTGGTCTTCGGAAAGGTCCCGGCTAAATTACCCTGAGAATGGATGGACCCCAGGGGAAGATTCTATCAGAGAATGGATACAGGTAAAAAAAAATAACATTTTAAAGATATTATTAATAATACTCTGTGGAGTTTATTGAATGTGGAGGATGAAAAAGAAAGGAAAAAAATAACACAGTAAAGTACTTCTACATAATTTAAGAGTCATTGCAAGTGAATATCTCGTATTCCCTATTAGACACACAGAAAAAGACTTACTCCCAAAGGTATAGAAAAAGAAAAGGTCAGGAAGATTAATTCTTTTGTTTCCCACATCTATTGTTTTTTCAGTCTTCTGGGCACAAATAACAGAGATTTTGGTTTAGTGGAAAAGTCAATATTAGTTTAACATGCACTTAAAGTGGAATGTCCCAGTAAGCTGAGCATGTGCTATGTCTCTAGCTGATTACAGTTAAGCATTAATACAACATAGTGTTTTCATGCACTCAGATTTCACCTCAGAAGACCTGTGTCTCTTCTAGAACATGGTACACACAGAATGAGTTCAGTGGTCTCTGCCTAGTGGCTATTCTTCCACATCCTTAAACACAACATTCATTAGCAAGATAAGCTGCCTTGGCTTTGCTCTGTTAGTACAGGAGAAATCCTGCAAACATTTATTGCCATGAAGAGGCTCCTTGAGTTCAGTCAGTCTGTTTGGGCTTGTTTTCTAGTATGTTTTATCAGGTCCATAGCTTAATGGCACATGATTCCTGAACAGTTTAAGATTATTTGTATGAATTACTGAATACAAAAAACCTATACTAATGGGCAAGTATTAGCATCATTATATGAAAAAAGCCACTGATTTGCCTCAATTGTACATTGCCTTACACTGCTTAGCTGAAACCTACATTCTATTTCTGTTGGCAAAAGCTAAGAGAAATGCTTGACTATATTAGATCTATATTACTAATATTTAAAACTTGTTCATAGATTTTAAACATTCCTCCTGCTTCTGTTGTTTTCTGTAGGAAATTACTAACTGACATATAAAAACAATGCCTTATTAGCCTTCCATACGAATGTTCACACTGGTGTTTCCTGTGAGGTTTGCTGTCTGCCAGAAAGCTTAAAAACATGTTGAGTAGTAGTTAGTAAAGGGAAGAAAGAAGGGGAAATCTTTCATTTCTGATCCTTGGCACACAACGGGACTCTCAGGTGTCCTGCTTGGGGGCCCCTGTGCATCCTGAGCTCCTGGCAACATGGTGATCCTGTACAATGGACCTAATCAGACTTCAGAGTGGCAAAAAAAGAAATCTGTTTATCCTTTTTCATTATTGAGGAATAAACATCAAAATCTTCTCAACCTTATCTAAGTGCAAGGCTTGTTATTAATCATTGCCACTTGCAATCCATGGAATGCACATGGAAAAAGGGTGGAATGCGTTAGAATCAAATTCCATGTGTTTCATCTGGTCCAAGGACTGCCACTTTTTCTTTGTTTCCTTCTTTTCTGCTGTCACTTGCACATTTATGACTGGATAATCAAAACAAGAGAGCTAGTCAAATCTCATTCATGTGTTCTGTGTGCTTATTAACTTTATTAAGCTATGATAACTACATACCTATATATATAGTTTAATCCTTTCACTTAGAACTAGATCTTTCTGAGAAAAAGTTTCAAAGGACTTTTTTTAACCATTGACTTGTTTAATAACAGACACAACAGAATGCAGGATACTCCAGGGTTTATGCTTTAAACAGCTCAGGGTTCGTCAGGCCTCCTGCCCATGAATTTCTCAGCCTCCTTTGCCTCCTGCCATAAACCAGAGTGCCCAGGGCCTGAAACAACCACTGAGCAGAATTTTTAGCAGCTTTATGCTGCCTCCAGCTACCACATCAGCCAAGAAGTTGGTGATCATTTGCATGCAATCTGCCCTTGGGCATCTCCTTCAACTGCCCAAGGCCCATGTGAAGGGACTACTGTTAGTAGTTTCTACCACTCAACTTCTGTAGCAGAAGCAACCAAGCTGAGTTCAGAGGTTGAGTACACCATCCCTTGGCTTTTCACAAAGTACAACAATTTAACTTATCTTTGGCTCTGATGCTTATTTATTGTGGTTTCATTCTATACTAACATTGATAATTTGAACTTCCACTTGTGTTCTAAACGCTTTCCTGTTAATTGACAATCTTGAGATGGGTGCTAAGGGCTTCAGACCATCAGGAACCTCAGTAGCAGGGTTCCTGTGCCTGTGAACTGCCATCTTCTATGAAGTCTTGATGCCACTGGCAGTAAGTGCATATTACAAGTTTGTGTCTGGGTAAAATATTGAGATCCCCTGTTTCCTCTATACAAATATCCTCGGGAACAGATGTTCGTCTCCATAAGAGCTTACAGAAAAACAACCAAGGACATGTAACTGATAAAATACTCTGAAATTACCCATAGAAAAAATATTGTAACATTTTATAAAAGGAGGAAGGCACATGTATATGAAGGACTGAGGTCACTTTGTTCTGCTTTGTTGTGTGTGCTATTGTAAACTAGTCATTTATGTGAACTATTTGCTTTTGTGCAGTACAGCATAAATGAATTTTTGCTGCACAGAGCAAGAACTCTAGAAAATATTCAACGGAAAGAAAAAAAGGTGAAGGATACAGCAATGCTGAACTTAGAACTTTTGAAGTGAAAATTTCTGCCTGTATGTCCTTGTCTGAAAGACAGAGATTGTGTATATCAGTTAATCATTAATTTTTTCACGATTGCAGGTTTCCATACCTGCACACACACTGCAGCTGGTTAAACAGTGATGTCTACCTTTAAATTGATAATAGTTGCATATGCAACTATGGCATATATATGAGCTATGTACAGTCATACATGGGCAAAACAGCTTGAAAAAACAGCTCCAAAAACTAATTTCTTCAGTGTATCTTTTTTTGTATAAGGGAAATAATATAATTCTCCTTTCCCTTCCTTTTACCTCTCCCTTGAAGGTTACTGTTCTTGTTAAGACAAAAGAAACAGAAAACTTCAGTTAAGTATCAGCCAAAAGAGATTGGTATCTTTAGAGGACGTCTAGAGGGCATGTGATATGATTGTCTCCTTTGAGGTGTTGAAGTCTTTTGGACCATTTCACTGAAAATAATTAGGAAAATAGTGTTGGCTTGTTGTTAGTAATGAATTTCCATGAATTCCATCTGTGGACCTGAAACCTATTCTTTGGTGGAAAAACTGGATTGCTCCTTTGTGGCTGACAGGTACAAACTACCGAGTCCATCTGAGTGCCACCTGCTTACAGGGCTCCGCTAAACGAAAATTGCCTTTCCATTTATTTCTCAATTGTTTGAATATAAATGTCAAAGCTTAGATTTAAAATTTTCATAGCACAGTCATACTATAAGTCTGCACAGTACTTTCTCCATTTTATTTTTGCCCTCAAACACACTTTTTAAAATTACTGGTCTAACTCGAAATTTGGAGTCATTCCTTAATCAGAAACAGAGTCACTCCAGATTGAATTTCTTCTTTAAAAACACATTAATAAAGTCTGTGGATTTTCCAATATGAATGGAATAACAATATGCATGAGGCAAAGGCTACCAAAAATAAGCATGAAGGCAGTTTATTGTCATATGGGATGTTATTAACATCTCAACCTTAAGCTCAGCCTACTTGTTTATTGCACTTATGTTTCGCACACTTGACTGCCCTTCAGTTTGAAACAGCGTAATCTAAAATAAAAAATTAAAACAGCCCTTTAATTTAATCAAGAGCAGGGAACTGCCATTGCAATGTAAGTCATTGTCCCTCATTAACGTATCCTTTCACAGGAAAAATAGTATAGTGTTTCCATTTATGTAATCTGAACAACAAACATGTTAATAGGTATCAATTACTAGCCAGTTTCAGTGTTTAGAACCAGTAAGAAGGCCCATGCGAGGGTTTGACATCTGGTTTTAGTGAAATTGTTCCTGTCTGTGGTATTTAAAATTTAAAGAACTCCTGTTATTGTGCAATTGGGAATCCTAGGGGAGTACAATGTTAATGAAATCCATAACGTGCAGGGATTTTATGATTGCATTTTCAAGGCATTCCTTCAAAAGGGACAACTGATGTCTGCCATGGCAGCAGTAATTGTGTTTTTACAGAGTAGATTTAATGTTCGCATTTAAGAACAGCAGTTACGTTTACACTCATCTGAATAACATGCAAAACCTCTATATTTAGGGAACTTTGCGTCTTATTTCTGAATCCTTTGAGCAGGAGCTCCAAGCCATTGTGCATTGCAAACCCTTGCCCCTCAGGGATGCCCTGATGGGTTGTGGCCAGCAAGCCCCCAGGGCAGCACAGGAGTCAGGGGAGCTCCAAGAGAGGTGTCTTCAGCTAAAGATACTTGAAACCCATGTGTGTGTGGTTTTGAGAGGAGACTTATTGCCTATTACCAGGGTCACTGGGAACCTCTGCTACCATCAATCCTCATAATGGTGTGGGTTTTCAAACTCACAAGGAGTAACACCTTCTGGGTACTTTTACTGCAGAATCTGTATGTTTTCTATCATAACGTTTCTTCTAATGCATATAACACAAATCTCTACACTCCCACGAGGCTGGATGATAGTTTCTGGGTGGCACAATTTTTCTCTTATCCTGTAACAGTGAGCAAGACTTCCAGCTTGCCCAGAGAGCAAAGCATGTTTGTTAATAACACGAGATCTTCAGTTCATATTATGTCTGGGGTTGGACAAAACCATAAATCCAGTTTTAAGAATCCCAGTATCAGATCAAAACTTTGCAGCCATAAAACAAAAAGTGCTACTCTGGTATAAACACACTCTGCCGGTTCAAATTTGTTCGAAAAGGTTAACAGGGGGTTAACATAAATAGACATTATGCTCTGAATTTGGTACTATCTGTCATTCTGCAGCTGACATAAGGCCGTACACTAAGGTGAACTCCTTGTTGTGTGTTCTGGCTAATTTGACATAAACGGCTAATCCAGCCCAAATTTATACTGTTGGAGTTTGCAGCGGGGCACAGACCTGGTATCATATGCAAACATCCAGACTCAGAGGTTGGCACGAGCAGCAGGTTTTGTCTGCCTCCCTCTGGCCTCTGTCTGCCAGTCTTCACTTCATCACCCATCCCTTTGGCACCTTCAACTCCTGCAGAGTAATTCTAGTCCTTTAGAGCAGCAAGCCCTAGTGCAAAATTCTCCCTCTGCATCTTGCAGCATTTAGGGGTCTGAAGAAAGGCCAGAGAGGTAAGAGTAGGTCTCAAAAAACAACCTGGGAGATCCCCCTTGCCTTGACTGATTGAAATATCAGTTGTTTACTTAACACTAACTTTCCCTCCTGTGGAAGGAAAATATACTCCCATGGATTTAAAACATTTCTATGTATACACTACTTCACCAGAATTGAGAGGGAGCTCTGGGGTGGAATTTTCCTTCCACATTTGTCTTCATTCCTTTACATTTTAACCTACATTCTTCATCATTTGCTCCTTTGTAAGCGAAACCCAGGAGCAAACATCACTGATATATACAGATATATAGATTAATACAGGTTTATTCCCATATCACCTCTGAAAATAATCACAGTTCATCATTTGGTGTCTTGACGTTTTATCGGTGTCATAGCTTATTTCCTTATCAGATATTCACTTAAAAATATAGGCAGCATTTATATATGCTGCTGCACAGCATGTTTGTTTAATTAACAGGTTTATTCCTACATCAGACCGCCGTTTAGGCTGACTTTACCAAGCTAGCTTATCTAAATATTTCACATGAAAGCTAAGGAAGTGGAAGTCAACAATGCCTGTTATTTTTATTATCATTTCTGTTTCTTTTGGAGTTTGATAGTGAAGTGCATCATATTACTGCACAGAATAACATGAAAACTGGGAAATCTCAGTCTCCCAATTCTCCTGGCCTTTGAAGGACTGCCTGAGAGCTGGAGTTCAGAGGCTTTGTGGTGGGGCTTGCCCATCATTAGGGAGCACACTGACATGAAAGCACAAAAACTGTCAGTCCTTTGTCTTCTCTACCACTTTAGAATACAAGTCATTAGAATATAAGTATTTGGTTCATGTCATTTTACAGTTCATAACTGCACTCCAGAAATCACAAAAAGCAGAGTTGGCTTTGTGTGGAAAAGTGTTACAGTTATCTTAACGGCCTTAACATGCTTTGCACATGGGCAAAGAATGACAAAAGAATATTCCTTTCTGGAAATCACAGCCAGTACAGACTGTGACACAGCACAGAACCGAGGTTAATTGACCCAGCAGGATACATTCGTACCTTTATTTACTGTGACATGGGAATAAATGGTAGAGTTTCACAAAGGCAAGTACTGAAATTAGACAAGAGGGAGAAGGAGAAATAAAAGGGCCCTACAAAGTATGAAGGTTTTTTGATTATTCAAAGTGCTTTAAGAGCTATTTTAGTACCAGAAAGTTCCCAGCCATAGATTTAGCACTCTGGGGAGGCTGAAGAGATGCTCAGAGAACTGTGCAAAACCATTGGCAGCCTTATTGCTCCAGAAGTGCAGGTGCAAAATGCAGTTTAGAGTAAAATCCTCTCTACCTCCCTCTGACATGTTTCAGCATCAGCCCTAATACAGAGCAGAGTCCTGTGTGGCTTCAAGCAATCCTGCATGCAACATATGGAGGAGCAGCAGAAGTAGAGCCCCTCCGAGCTTCCACTACCAGCCTAATCATTATAATAGTTTCGGTTCTTTCAGAGGATCCATTATGCAGAGATCTGGGTAGTTTGTATATAGCTCTGTAATTACCTATGCATCCACTTCCCAGTCTAGCCCTACATCCCCTCAATGGCTGCAAGACAGATGGTCCTTTAGAGCTGAGATAGTGAATTAAAAATGTGTCCAGAAAAAACAGTGATTCAGCAACTACTAAAATAATTTTGTAGATTTACCTCACTTTCACTAGTTGGTTCCAGGAGATAAAGAAATTAAAATCTTTAAATTGAAACTAAAACTAGTTTTAAATTAACCGCCACAGGCTTGTTTTGTTTTGGTTTGCTTTTTAAATCACAGCTTGTACTTTTACTTACTTTCACAGAAATTAGAGCCACTTAAAAAATTCTGTACAAAATTATTCTTCTCCCTCTTTTGTTTTTGTTTTTATTTTTTCCATTCATTGGGTTCACATTTGGCTTGACTCAGAATATTTGTTATACTTTGTTGGTTTTCAAGCTGCCATCGTGCCAAAAGAATCAGTTGTTCGTGCCATTCTACTTGGTATGGGAGCTCTCTCCCAGATGGCTTGCAGACCCCGTGGGGTCTGAGGCAGCCTTGCCCACCCAGCTACCAGGCACTGCAACACATCTGCTCCACCGCAGCCAGAACCTTCTGCAGATGTCAAGGAAGGTGTCTCAGAAGGAGATTTTTCTGAGCCTAGCAGAAATAATTAATCTACAAGACTAGGCAGGTGTCAAACTGAGGGTGAGGTAAAGCTCAAGGCTAGAAGTTAAGTGGCTAAGGCCAGTGGCGAGAAGCACTGCCTTGGGTAGGAACACACAGCTGAGGTGTGTTATAATAAGCAGAGTTATTACTGAGCTAAAGGTCTCTGTTCTCACGGGGCCGACCCTGGGCTGGAGATGATAGGTGAACTGCTGAGTGCTTTGCAGAGACAATTATGCATTTTTATTCACTCTTTCCACACCTGCACCGTAGTATGAAGCTGTAGAGTTCATGAGTCCTATGGGCCTTTCCCCATCCCAGCATCCATGCTCCAGATTTTCTGTTGCTGAGCTATTATTTGCCTCCCCTGTCTTCTGTCATCCTGCCTTTCTGTCCCAGTTTAATTCTGTTCTACCCATTAGGTGACATTTTCACAGCAGTAGCAAAATAGGTAAAGTGGAAGGATAAATGAGATTTCTTCCAACTGGTAAATACCTGCCCTTCAGAAAGCAATTCGTCTTCTTTCAAAAAAAAAAAAAGTATATTTCAAAAAGGAAACACTTCATTTCATTTTGGCTTTACCTCTAATGTTTTCACTTAGGATATTAAAAAAAAGTCTTTAAAAAGGCATTGGAAAAAATTCCAAAGCTGACTGACAAACAAACTTACTAGCAGAGAAAATACAGTTGACCAAACATTAAGCTGAGGTTTGGTTCCTCTGTTTTCAGGAATAATTGGCTTCTCATCAGAGAAGCATTGTTTACACATAACTTCCACCAACCAGCTGTAACTGTATAGTCTGGTCTTTCTCTTCATTGCAGGCTTTTGTGTTGAACGCTTCAGACCAAACTCATTTCTGGTGTTGATCCCCTGAAGCTGATGAAAGGATCAATTTGCTCTATCACATATAAAACCAGGGTGTATTTTAACTGGTCAAATTTAGGTTATAGATTATTGTACTAAAGACTAAAGTGTCTTTCAGCTTTAACAGACCCAGGAGCAGATTCTTCTATTGCAAATCCTACCAACTTCAAGCTATTGGCTGAAGGGTTAACATAGCACAGAATAATTTTTAAATGCTCTTATCAGGCCTTAAAAATTACCTGTCCACAGGAGTGCTCCCCCCCTTTCATGATATGCTTAACTAAGAAAATACACCCTTGTGTTTATTTTAAAAAGCCACAGCACTTAAAAATCAATCGCTTTGTTCTTTACATAGCTGGAGATAGAGTAACTTCTAGATAGGCTAGTGAGGGTACACAAACCAGGCATCATTAGCTGGCCAAAGAAACCCTGAAAATGAAATCCCTGCGGCTTGAGTTTGAGTGTTTTGCTAAGGGAAGGGCAGAGCTGGGGACAGACAATCTCCCTGGTTTGTTTCAGCGCCTGAGGGAAGTTGTCTTGGTAGTCACTGGCCTGTGCCATCCCTTCTACTGTCCCCCTTCCTCCACCAGCACGGGACAAGAGTACCACTCTCAGCAGCAGCACTTCCAAATCACAACTTCAGAAGTATTTCATCTACCTGTGTGCGTTTCCTCAGAGCTATGAGGGACATACCAGAAAAAGTGGAATAATCTTTGCATGTGCAGCCTGTCACTCATTTTTCACCATACATTTACAGTACCCTCACCACATCATCTAACTGCAGCTACCTGATGTTTTTCGAGAAGGTAGCAAAAACTCATATTTTGAAAAAGCAGTGGCTTGCTTGGTGACCCAGTAGTAAGTTAAAATCATCATATACAATATGTATGAAATAGAAAATCGAATTTTGGTGCAACAAAACTGACAGTTCCATTTAACAGAGAATAAATGAATGCAGACTGCTGTGGATGAATGACTGATTTAAAGAGACTGTGATGATTTTCCAAGATGAGAAAGCTGATCACAAGAAAATACATACATTTCTATGTGACACAGGTTATACGCCTACTCCAATTGCCAGTGAAATTAGGCTTAAAAAGTATTATATCATAGACACTGGCACTTTTTCCTGATTTTGCTGTGATTTTTTATAGAAAACCTAAAGTCTGAACTTTCAAAAATATCTGAGTGTAGTAATTTCCAGTTATTTCAGTGGAGCTGGCTCTGAACACAGGGATTGCACTGTCAGATCTATCTACACCATCAAGGTGTACTGTGTGAGACAGCAGAGGTTTAATTTTGCATAGTGTATCATCCCTTGCTTAACAGCTTCCTAGCCATTAGCATAGGTATGCTGTGAAACAGGAAGAAGCAGAAGTTATTACTGTGTGTTTACACTTGTAATATTGTACTTATATTCAAAATACCAAAATTATAAATCAGTAATAATTTTCTGCCTTCACCTCTGATTTTAACAGGACAACAGCTGGCAAAAAAAAAAAAATTCTACAAAAGGACTTAATAGGCAAAATTCAGTGTTTTCTACCCAAACCCTAGTTATTCATATGTGAAGACATCTGATAGAGAAGCTTTGGATTACTTGTTTCCCATTTGTCCATTAGTTGCTCAATACACTTAGGGGAAAGAAAGTCCTACAATTATGCCCTTTTCTCAGAAAAGAGTAGTTCTGCAAGTATTGCTATAGAGTTTCCCTTTTCTATAGTTTCTAACACAAACCGGGGAAGGTCACATTCAAACTGCACTAAATAGTTGTCTTCATTCCAGATCACAGGATTAAGCTCAAGTTTAAAATTAAATGTAAATTACAAATAAGTATTCAGAAAACGTTAATTAAAAGTATTACGTTCCTGACTCATTTATTGCTCAGCAAGGGTTCCTAAGTATCTTAGCTGGAGAAAGGGGCCATTCAAATTCCCCCTTTTTTTTTGACCAAGTCATTGTACATGTCTTAGGTTATCCATTTGCAAGTTAATGTAGTGCCGAAGCAAAGGTTTTCATTTTAAAGAAGTAATATTTCACAGCAAGATATGTTCCTGAAAGATGTAAAACAATCTTTTTCTGCAGCACTGGGAGTTAATCAGCCTTTCTTCACTGCTACAGAGAGGGTTTGAATGGCATAGGATGCTGATTGCTTAGATCCCAGAGCCTATAGAAAACCCAATACGATTACATTTTCCTCCCTTTGTTATCAGAGTTTATTGTAGCTTGGTGTTCAGGTTTTAAGTAGTTTTCAAGTAAGAAAAATAAATTAAGAAAAAGGTATTTTCTGAGTCTTCTGAATAACAGTTGTGTTGTATCAGAGCACCACATGAATGCAAAAGGTGGAGCTTGCAAATGAATAACATAAGGATCATTCCCTATCACTGCATGTGCACTGGATGCATTTCACACAACAGAGAGAGCCCATTTCAGGGGAGCATTGGATTGCCTTTGCTTGTAAACCAAGCTTCTTCAAAGACACACACTACAAGTATTACACAGAGCTCGTGTACCAGTGTCAGTGCTGCTCCCGGCCCACTTGCAGCATTTCTCTTTCACATTTGATCTTTATAGTTTCCATGCTGGAGCAATTTGGCTTGCTGAATTCTGGAAATGTCTCCAGTTAAAATGCTAGTGTATTAACCTGCTGTACTGAGTCTCTTTTGTTTCTCTTTACCAGAGTGCTGCTTGCCAATTTTTACGACTACAGCAGATTTTACTATTCAAACAGAACCAGATGGAACACCAGTTCAAAGAACATGTCAGAATTAAATATTTCTTTTTTAATTAGTTGCTTCTGATTTATGCAAAAAAAATTAACATAAGAGTGGGAGAATGTGCCATGAATCCAGATGCAACACAGCCCACACAAGCATTATCTTTTCTCTGTCAGAGGCACAGAGGCTTTTTCTTTCATTATTTTCTTGTATTTTCTTTTTTCCTTTTTGTTTCTGGATTTCAGTTTTCTTATGCTTTCTGCATCTTTTCTTTCTTGAACCAGCTCCATAATGATGACTGAGTTTATCTTATGTTCATCAGTCACACTTTTTCATCATTATCTTAAATTCTCTCTCATAGAAACTGGTTGATCTGCTTCTAAAAAAAATTATTGTACTCAATACTGCAATCCCAGCATCAGTAGCTCGACATGATAGCATCCTTAGACTTTAATCCTTGTTTTCAGTTGAGAGAATCTTTACACTTATGTTTTTTTCTGATGCAGAAAAGGACTTAAGCAGAAGGTCAAGATTGTGAGGAATATATATTTCAAATGCTAGAGAAAGTTCATTTCCCTTTTGCTGCCAAGAATTCCTGTTGCTTTGGCATGAATGTTTGCTCATCTCTTCTTTCATGCTTCCCCATTTTTGCCAAGTCACATAAGCATCACTTCAGTAAAACATGCTGACTGGGGATAGTTGTTAAGCACAGACTAGAAGTTAAGCGTGTGATTAGCTGCTTTCCCTTTTGGGGTTCTCAGAATGTTGCTGTCAAGGTCAATGAGAAAGACTTCAGTGACTCAGGAGAGATTTTAATAACAGCAATATTTTCTCCCCACTTTCTTTAGGGAGCTGCCACAAGTATCACTGAGAATTTTGCACAAAGATCTGAGATAGTTTACAGGCTTAACTATTTTCGCTTAAACCCAGGATGAATATTTACACCCTGTAAATAATCAAAGAGTTGTGCTCTTGTAGTAACTACTTATTTCAAGGATGAAGACTTTTGGAAGTAATTTTCCAACTAAATTAATTAAACTATTTTCAGAATTTCTACTAGAGCCTGTGCCATTTTTACTTAGCATTGTAATCTAATAAGTAAAGGAATTAAGTCTTAGTTGTATATACATCTTGAGGAAGCATGATTGGTCAAATCAAAAGCAATACTTAAAAAAAAATCAACTCTTGCTTAATTAAATATTTGACAGAAGAACAGTGAAGCATCACAATAGTTAATCTGACTCAGAGCACTGTGTGCTATCTAGGGAAATGACACGGTTCTCTAAAAATATTTACTTTGGTATGTTGTGTCAAGTGATGGATTGTACAGCTTTTCAAGCCACAAGAGATGCCCACAACAAAAAGCTTCCTGTTGTTAATCAAACTCCAGCACTCGGTCCTTTATTTTCTCAGCCTGTTGAACAGACCTACAGTAGGCGTGTTAAAAGCTGGCAAAACTGCTCCCTTGCTGCAGTTCCCTCAATGACTGTATTTTATTTAACAAGGCAGATTTTCATTCTGAAAATAAGGTCTTCCATACTCCGACATGGTTATGTGTGATGACAGGAAGCAGCAATATTAATTTCAAGCCGTGTATGTCATGTGTTGTTCTTTATCCAGCAGTTTGCTAAGATTTGCTACATGATACATTGTACAGAGCTAAATGTTATTTTTTTCCTTCTCTTTAACTGGTCTCTAGTAAAATGCATATGCCATCCCTTGCATATCTATGTCTTAAAAATGTGTCACCTACTAACATTTTTTGGAGACAGTAAGACAGCAATAAAAATATATCTCCTGGATGCTAAAAGATATTGCAGAATAAATAGAGAGGAAGTAATTCATATGTAGCTAGTGCCTTGCAAAATGCTCTTGCAGGAAAGAAATTAATTTCAGAAATAGGAACAAGACAGGCTTTTTTCTACATGAACATTTCTCTCCTGGAAAAAAAAATTGCACACTTGGGATACTCCTCTTTTCTTTTAAGTTAGAGGCCCATTCCTATAGACAGTTCTGCTCCCACAGTTGTACTTATGAATAAAGACAGTCACACTGCAACACAAGCAATTATCAAAGGCTATGTTTTTGGATAAGACCCTAAGGCATCATTTTCCAAGAGAAATATGCTTTTTAATCAGAATGAAAGTGATGAAAATTTGAAAAAAGAACTAGCAATGTACTGCAGTTAGTCAAAGATGAAACTCTGGTCATGGTAATGAAATGTCAGTATTTCAGGTTTGGAGACATCTGCCTATCTCAGATCACAGCCATACAGCTTGTGGTAACGTACAAAATCACTTGTGTTCTCTAAAATAAATACCAGATGTTTGTTTATCATATGTGCAGAAACTTAAATGTCAAATAATTGCAGGGAAATGCATTTGATGTTCATCTTCAAAAGTACTGAATTTCATCACCACCTCTCTCCACAGTCATTTTAATGTGAAACACAAGTTCTTGAAACAAAAAGGACAAGAAGGCCAAAACAAAAAGCTAGTTATTAAAGATTTGTATTACTATCTATTACTATAGTTGGAGGAGCCTGGATCTGAGAAAAACAAGTAGCCTCTGGTCATGTTAAAAGTTGGACCTTCTTTGGAGGTTCCCCTTTGACTGGAACTTACACAGAGAGTTGATCTCTATAAACATAAGCCTCCAAAATGCAAACTAAGTTCTATGTGTTTGGTGACACAGCCATTCCAGAGCTACTACCCCCTGCATTGATTCGTCTGGAAAACATGGAGAAGAGCTGTGTCTTATCACAGCCACACTTTGCTACCTTCGGGTTCCAAGGGTTAATAGCAGTTGATATGGTTGAATTTCTACTCTGAGCAGTTCCTGTGACATTTAGAATATGTGTTTTATGGACAATGTTTACATTTTATAGAAAGCAAAGTTTTAAAAGACATTGAAACAAAAAACAAAATACATCACCAAGTGATTAATGAGGGTGAGCTTAACAGCCCAATAAAATGTGTCATGCAGTCTCCAAGGTAGTCTTCTACATAATTCATTTCTATCACCTTACTTAGAGAAGAAGAGTAATACATTTAGAGCTTGATTTGCAAATATACTTAGGCACAACAGAGGGGTGCTCAGTGTTGCAATTCTGTTTGCATGCACCTGGAGAAGAGTGGTGCCTCTCTGGAGGCCACTGCAGAGAACCATCAAAGGGAGGAAAATGCCTTAAGCCCTACCTCTCTCCTGGACCTTTTCACTGACACAGAACTGAAAACTCCAAGAGACCCTTCTGCTTATTTGCTGCTTAGCCTCAGCTTTCTTGTTTGCACTGCTCCTTTCTCACAAAATAACACTGATGGAGAAATATTATTCTTTTTTTCTCTATCAGTTTGCGAACAAACAGCCCCTGGCATGTGTCAGGTCTGGGGTTACGGCTTCCTTTTGCAAGGGGTTTAAAGCTGTGCTGAACACTACAGCTGTCAGACTCCAGGCACTCCAGGAGAGGACTGCTACTAACACAGTTCCAGTTTTCAAGAAGCACATAAAGATTTGCTGATCCAGAGAGACCACATCTATGTGGAGAGGAGTTCTCCCTAACAAGAAGAGAGACATCCGTCCTCCAGTACTGTCTTACTGTAGTTTCTGTCTTATGTCAGTTACTGGAGGCAGGAGTGCTAATGATGATGCCTTTCCTTCCTTGCTTGTAGGCAATAAATTAAAGGTCCTCTCAGAGTCTCTCTCTCCCCTCCGGTGAGAGAATCCTGCCATCTTTTGAACGTGAAGATAGATGTCTATATCCCTTGTGTGTTTAGGACTGAGCCCTGGGCAGTGAGATTGATGCTGCAGGATATTCAGTGCCCAGGAGTTAAGAAGGTGTATTGAATCCCAAAATTTGGGACCAAGCAAAATCTGGGGGCCTGAAGTTTTCTAATGGGACAAGCCTGAGACACCTGAAGGGTCTGTGACTGGTACCAGTTGTTAGCTCAGGCATCAAGTAATCAAACCTTTCCCTAAGCCGTCAATGTTAAATTTTAACTCAGCTTCAAATACCTAGAACTCTTGTAATAGGCCATTGCTTGACTTTATTCACAATGAAGTACTTGCTGTATATTAAAAAGCCCCTACTAGAATAATTTCAAATCAGTTGGAATGGTACAGGCTTGGGACCCTAATCATTTCAAAACTGAAGAGCTGTTTCAAATTGTGAGAGAAGCAGATCATTTAAATAACTTAGCTCTGCACTCCCTCAGACTTCCAGATTTTCAAGTGCACTTCAGCCTGGAAGTGAATGAGGTATTGGACATAACTCAGTGCAGCACACTTTACAATCAGCAGAGTACAGTTTGGAGAGCATTTGAAGTTAAGCTGAGATTGCTCAGCGCAATGATGCCCAGATTCCCCCATTAACTTTCAGATTGCAACAGTCTAACATCTGAGACTCTCCAGTTGCTTTAAATCACTTGATTGTTTTTGTAAGGCTGGGTTGTTTTTTTTTTTTAAGACTGATTTTTTTTTTAATCGCACAAAAACAAGATGTTGCAGTATTTCACCCCAAAAGACAAGGGCTAAAATGTTACATATAGACTTTACCAGCCTTAAAATCTGGGGCAGGGGTTTTGCCCTGAAAGCCAGTTCTATCTGTCACACACAAGGCTGCTATTCTTGTGTTGGAGGACTCCAAAATGCCTTGTATATGACATGGGCATTGAGAGAGCAGACCCTCTGTCCTCAGTGCCACTTCCTTCAGCCTTCTGGGAGAGAATGCAGAGCATGTTGATTTAACTACTCCAGCGCCTTTGGATATATGACATACATCCAGGAAAAAGGATGCCTGTTGGACACAGGACACATATATTCTGTCTCCTGTGTACTTTGGAAATAATGAAAAAGCCTGAGACATTCATGGGACAATTCACTTAATAAGGGTTAATTCAACCTATTATTATCCTACTGAACTCTGGACAAGTGAAGTTTAGGGGGATAAATTACTCTGATTAATATTTTGCAAATAGTGTCATTTTATCATGAAATTAAATGGCTTGCTTTAGGAAACAAAGAGAAGGTTCTAGCTGTAGAGAAATAGGGTGAAGAATTTGATTTTAATTGGTTTGTTGTTACAGCTAAAAAAAGGGTTGTACAGAAATGGCAGGCATTTCAAAGCTGTGGTCACCAACCTGACTATGAGAAAGTTTTGTGTCTAGTGTCAGCCATTTGGCAACTGGACTTGTGCACTGAGACAAAGATTTCTCTTACCAGCAGAACTGACTTTAGTAGTTGTGTTCCTATACCCCACATCATGCTCCCAAATATACTGATATTTCTTTGATGCCACATGATGAACTAGATGAGGAAAAGATCTAGATGGCAAATAACAGGGAGGAAGAGCAAGATTAACTTAAATCACTTGTCCATTTGTAAAGGAGAAAGAGACATAGTGAGGGAAAAAGAGTGAAGACCTCTAATGAGCATTTGTGTGCACACCACGGCATTCATTTCTCCAAGTTCAAAATTACATTATTTTCTAATGATAGAAGTCCACTACATTTGACAGTTGGAACAGAATTATTGCACTTTTGCTAATGCTTCTTTCTGTTTTCTTCAAATACATCATACAGTAAAAGCAACTAATTTGCCTTCTTCCTAACTAAATCACACAGTGATTTGTAATTATCTTGTGACTAACTAATACATCATGGGATTCTTTTCTTCTCTTCTATTTGCAAGCAACAATTTCCTGAGTTTTAGCAGAATTCTTGTTATCATTCCCTAAGTGCACATCTTTGACATTGTACTATTAAATTTCATCTGATTTCTAATACTGCAATCCTTAGGGTCACTCTGTTCTCACTGCATGAGTCTCCTCTGTATCGACAAGGCCTTGCAGACTTGTGTCCTTAGCAAATTTCATTAGCATCTATGCAAGGTAGTTAATGAAAATATTAAGTAAGGTTTTTCACCAGACTGGTCCTTGGGGAATTTCTCTAGTAACTTCTCTGCAGTCTGTTGGTTCCCACTTGCACTGATGGGGTCTCTGGTTGCTCCCTCACAGAGAAAAGAGAATTCTCTGGCATGTGAATAACCCTTCTGGCTAATTAGGCAAATTTTCCCATCTTCTGTGATGGCACTGTTTACAAAACAGGCGATTATGTCTATGTTATTACCAACAATATTTTGCAATTTCCTTCATACAAAATCCTTATTATCTTTGTAAAACATGGTGGGGTGGAGGGGGTGCCATTTCTGCAGTATTGTTGTCCTCTGAACTGATTGTCTTTACATCCCGAATTATTCTCTACCCCAGGTAGATCTAGGCCTTCTCCGCTTTGTTTCTGGAATTGGGACCCAAGGAGCCATCTCAAAAGAAACAAAGAAAGAATATTATCTGAAAACATATCGTGTGGATGTCAGCTCCAATGGAGAGGACTGGATTACACTGAAGGAGGGAAATAAACCTGTTGTAAGTATTTTTTTTCTGGTTTTTTTATCGCTCTTCAGCGAAGAAATAGTCTGTTGAACTGTTTAGTTACTATCAGCTGTTTAAAAAAGAGGAGTAAGGTATCAGAGATTTAGTCAGGTTGATCAGGGTTAACAATTTGCCAAATCCAAAGCCAGCTATTGTCTCAACAGTGATGGGCCACAGAAATTGTCTATGCAAACCCTAGAGCAGCTGAAAGTGGTACAGGGTGCTGCCTTATCTGTTGAACTCACCATAATTTGAGTGATTTGTTTCTTCTTGCTGGAGTGTTCTGCTCTTTCCCAGCTTGCCAGAGATCTTCTGTGTGACCTTGAGAAAAACACTATGCAGAACCTTTCAAAAAATGTGTTGCTCTGTTATCTACAGTGAAGTTCTGGATATGCAACGTGTCAGCACCTCAGCTCCCTGTGCGTGGCCATGCTGTCTTGCAGGAGTGCTAGCAAGTGATTAGTGGTTTATTAGACTTCCAAGTATCTCAGTGATGGGGGTCATGCAGGCAGATGATTAGGCACATCTTTCCATCCTTATAGATTTTTATCACCTTTCCATTTATCGGCACATTTGCTCTCTGTGACCTCCCAATGAAACAGCTTTAGACACTTATAAGAAAATCTTCATTATCCGCTACCGTGAGCATAAAGCTTATTACTGAGAAGTCAGTTCTACTCCAGCTCTCACATGAATAACCCCAGTGAGGCTGTGCCTCCCTTCCCACCTCGCTCAGGATGTGCCTGGAAGCAGCATCCCCAGAGGCTGCCAGGGGCTGATGCAACTGGAAAGGTTTGGTGGTACCTCCCTTCAGAACAGCTTTTTTGTGACCCTTCTATGAAGACAGAGAAGAGCTGTACAATATCAGACTCTATCAGTGTAATGCTATCTAGCTTTAAATATTTGGTTACTGGTTTGTCCCTGACTCATCTGTAAATGCTCTGCCAAGTCCAATTTTATCTAATCAAAATGGTAGTAGTATTTAACACATACACCTTTCTTCTTTGAAGCATTTTGTAAAACAATAAAAAAATAAATACTGAAAGCTTCTCTTTGATAGGTATTATCCTGGTTTTACAGGAACTTCAGGTCAAATGCCACAATGTGGGCACTGTATAATGATATGTAAAGCTCAAATAACTGACTTGCCCAAAGTCACAAGAGGAGCCAGCACTGTGGCTGGTATGAGACACATGGTTTCCTGGCTCTGGATTCTGTAATCTGAACAACTGCTTCTTTCAAAATCAGACCATGCCTGATTTTCATTACCAACTTCAATTTGTAAACTCTCCAAGAGTGTATTTTACATGATTTTCTCTTGCACATGCTGTCCTTAATTAATGAGAACACTTCCTAAACCTGTGTCACTTGTCCAAAGGCTTTATAAAAAAATTACGTTTCTAAAACGGCAATATTTTGCTGTTGATAGAGACAAGAAAAAACCATGCACCATTCTCTCTCTAATGTTTTAATTCCCATTAAAAGTTCACAGCTACAGATCTCTTCAAGGCACCCTCACCTTCGTATTTTACTAACACCTTATAGGAAGCTGTGTACTTTTGAGAAAAAACTCATTGTCAGATGCAAACTTCGAGAAAACTACAGGAGGTCCTCACAGAGAAAAAAGTTGCTGAAAAGAAATGTAGCTCCATTTAAAATCTCTTACTAGACGTTAAATTACTTGAGATGTAACTGAGCCTGATGAGTTGACAGCTGTGTGCTGTTGGTCACCGATCCAAATTAGTGCAGTTACAGTAAGTAACAAACAGGAAAGTAGACAGTGTGTGTAAGAAACGGGAGAGGGGTTTGTATCCATGGAAAACAACAGGAAATCAGTCTTCCCTATGTGAGGAAGAAGCAGGAAGCTGAATCACCTTCTTTGGATTAGAACATTGCAAGGTTTCAGCTCTGCTAGGAAGGAGCAAGTCTGCAGGATCCTCAACATGAAAGCACAGCCCAATCCTGTCCCTTCTTGTGGAAGTTTCATTGTTCATTTAATTTGACTGCCAGCCTCAGGGGATGCAGGGAAAGTCTTAAAGCCTGTTATGTAGATTTTAAATAGACTTCTATCTCAGTATGCAAGGAGAAAAAAAATTCCGAGTACTTGTTGAAAAGGATTTGAAAACAAGAGGTTAACAAAGCAAGGTTTGCATTATATCCTCTGCAAAACTTTTAAGCCCAAGGACAGCAAAATAATATGTTTTTATCCTAACTCCATATAGGATTTTTTTGTAGTCTAATTGAAATCCAAACCTGTAGTTTGAGCCTGAGGTTCTGTAGCTTTTGCATTGTTCTATGAGTGTACTAGAGATAAAACTGCCCTAATGGGGCATTGAGGGATTCTTCCAGGACACAGAAGTCCTTGGGTGACAAAGACCAGCGTATGTCGTTCCTGCATATAGATCTGGGCATTGGGAACATCTTTTTTAGTATCACTGAACACCTTCCATCTTCATTTTTCCACCCCAAGGAAAGCTAATCTGTCTGCAAAAGTTGTTTTAGGAGATTAAGGAGAGTTTCCCATGCAAGTCTTTTGTCTCAGCCCCCACAAAATAACCCTGGTTAGACTTTATATCATAACTATGTGTAAAACACAGAATTGTAAACAACATTTAAGAGAAAGCTTAACATATATATACTTTTTGTTTCCACACAAAGGTGTTTCAAGGGAATAGCAATCCCACTGATGTTGTTTACAGACCTTTTGCCAAACCAGTTTTAACCCGGTTTGTGCGAATTAGACCTGTGTCTTGGGAAAATGGAGTTTCACTGAGATTTGAAGTCTATGGCTGCAAAATAACAGGTAGGTCTTGGGAGGAATTATAAAATCAAGGGAATTTATTGTGCTTATGCCGTGAGTTTTATTTTTATAAGTGACATGCATTTTCACAATCTGCAGTATGGTCTTAATCTAGAAATTTAAAAAAAAAAAAAGAAAACACCACAACCCAAACATTTAGTGTTATCTGACTGTTGTTCTGACATTATCTTTTAGGTTTAATTACTTTCCTTGCAATTACTTTACAGGTCCATGCAAATACCTGAGATACATGGATATTTTGCAAATTCCCATCTTAGTTTTCCTTCCTAATGCCCCAGTCCCTCTCTCTCATGCTTGCTATTCATAGGTCATTCTCAGCAGCTTTCCCAAGGAACAAACATACATAACTAGATACAGAAGCATTACGAGGTACAAACACTCAGATCTGGAACCTATGCAAGCAATGGTATTTATAGTCAATAATGATAAGTATTGGAAAGTAACTCCTTTATATCACACAGTTTCCTATCAAATTTTTTTTTAGAAATCTTTTTTTTATAGTTTTACATTTCCTATACTTCCTACAAAATGGAGGTACTTTTAAAGGTAAAGTAAAAATACAAATTATAGATGAAAGAAAATGTTAATGAGTTATTATATTTTACAAAGCTAATTTTTCTAGTGCATTTTTTAGCAATTAACATAGTTCATTTGAGTGATTTTTAATACTTCTAGGGCTTTTTTTTTCCTTTTAGGGTTTCTTTAGTCTTGAAAATGTTTCTTAGGACTGGTTTTCCTACAGCAGGAAAATAAGATTACTAATTACTTTGTTAGAGAATTCCAGGTCATTCTACGAAGTCTTTTCAGATTAGATGTCAGCAGGACTGCTGTTACATTCTATATTGGAAATCTTCATTCCTTGTTAGCAGATACTTCTAATTTACTTTTATCTAGGATCATAAAAGAAGCAACTATTTAGCTTCTGTTTCATCTGAAAAAGTCTGAGAGACCAAGGAAATACAATAAGAAAATCTCACACACATCAATAAAATTGTATTTTACAGAATCTATGAAGATTTCCATTTCCAATGCCACCAAAATAAAGCAATCTGCACCCAGATTTTGGCTGATTTTGGAAGTTTTCTCTAGGGAAAGATTCACAAATTCAGATGACCCTGCACTCTTTGCCTTAGCAAGAAGAATAGAAAACAAGAATAGAATAGGATTTTCTGATCCTTTTGGTTCCCACTAAGCCAAAAATACTTGTAGTATTTTGGTACTTCCTGCCAAAACTAGGATGTGCAAGTTTGAACAAATGAAAATTATACACAAATCCAAATAGATTCTTTTGGATATAAGAAATAAATAAGTAATTACTTATGATAGTTGATTTGACTGATGTGTCCTGTTTCTGTTTTATTGCTTGTTCAGATTAACTATTTAATTTATTTGGGGCTTTTTTTTCTCTGTAGATTATCCTTGCTCTGGGATGCTGGGTATGGTGTCTGGGCTCATTCCTGACTCTCAGATTACTGCATCTACTCAAGTGGATAGAAACTGGATCCCAGAAAATGCTCGGCTCATAACAAGCCGTTCAGGTTGGGCGCTGCCACCAACTACTCACCCATACACAAATGAATGGCTTCAAATAGATCTTGGTGAAGAAAAAATAGTGAGGGGTATAATTGTCCAGGGAGGCAAGCACCGAGAAAACAAAGTGTTCATGAAAAAATTCAAAATTGGCTACAGTAACAATGGATCAGATTGGAAAATGATTATGGATTCCAGCAAGAAAAAGATAAAGGTAAGGAGAAAAACTCTGCACTAAAGAAAAGTTACATTAGAAAAAAAAAGTTTACATTACATTTCTATGCATCTGTCTCTGACCTTAGAAAAGGCACACAGCTGGGACAAAGCCAAGCAGGGGAACTCCAAGGGCAGCAATCCTGAAGGGGTGCTGTGAGAGCCATCCCATGCCTGAGGGCAAGAGCTGGCCTTGGGACATTTGCCCCTCTCTGGCAGCAAAGGTTTTGCTTATTCAACAGGTAGTTCAGGTTTGATTCCTGACAACTTGGTGCTTCCGTGGCCCCCAGGTTACTGCAAAATCCCATGCAATGGGATTTAAAAGTATACTCTAAAAAACTAAACTCCACACTAAAATTGAAAGTGAACGAATTTATTTGAGACACCGATTTACTTTTCTTTTTATCTATTTTTGTCAGAGCTGTAGAGTAAGAGTGGGGTTATTTAACTCAATGGAGTACCTGTTGTATTTCTGGGCTGCCTATAGATTGCTCTGAGAGTTTCATAGGCTCTTTGTAATGATCTGATCCAAGTCCCTCCAAAAGAAAGTGAAGAAGTTTTTGACAAGTTATCCCCTCCCAAGTGAAAAGTACTATTATATTGTCACAAGTAAAGCATCTTGGCAGTTGCTTGGGAATAAAGGGCAGCTGGTTCATAGGCTCAAGCAGAAACTGAAAGACATTTACAGAGGAGGACCAAATGAATTGCTGGGTTACATGCCAAGGAAAATGAGTGTGGCCCAGAAAAGCTTCTGGGAATGTACCTGTTTTGGTTTGTCTTTGCATGTATGTGTTTCAGGATCTAAATTGCACTGTGTTGAGCTTGTTTATACCAAATCTCATTTTAATTTTCCATCCCATTTTGTTATCATTGCTCACAAAGTGCATTTTTGCCTCAAAAGGCGCAACTTGGTTTTTAGTCTTTCTACGCAGTTCCTTGAAGAAATGAGTAGGCATGCTGGTGCTGTAGTACTGGGATGACCAGGCAATTGCATACCAAAATGTACCCTCAAAAGGCAAATCATTGTGGTGCTTGGCAGATGGAAATCCTGAGAGTTTCTTCATATCTCATCTATGTTAGTTTGAAAATTAGATGTAAAAGCTGTTTTGCTATACAGACTCATCCTTTGGACAAACCTGTGTTTCCTTAAAGAAAAAGCTGAGTGGGCCCATGGATGTAGCTTTTCCAGGCACATTTGGTAAATATTGGACTTCATTCTCTCCTGTTTTAATCGCACTGAATATGTCTGCATTTTCTCACTTTTTATCATTTGTTTGGGGGATTAAAACTAAACGGATTCAGCCTTTGCAGTCATCTCCTTTCTCTTGTTACCATGAGTTTTGACTTCATCATAAAGTGTGAAGGGAGTGTAAATCAACAATGGGATCTAACCATTTTCGTTCTAAAATAGATGTTGTTTTGACACGTACTTCTACACTGTGGCTCAACGAGGGAAAAAAATAATGCCATATGCTTTCAAAGCAGCGCGCCGTCTGCTGCATGGCTTTCTGTTTTCTAATACAGGCACTTGCCATCATTGTCAGAAGTTAGAGTTTGACAAGAAAACTAGTGTGCTAACTAATGCACTGAGCCCATCCTCAGCTTTCATCACTACCATAAATTAACTTTCAAGATTAATGGAATGGAAAGGGCTGGAATTCGAATCTCTCGTGGCATAATTATAATCATTCCTCAAAATTCAAGATATTTAATAAACTTTCTTCCAAAGCACAAGTTTTCTTTAAAGAGAATCAGATAAATCCCATGATTTGTGAGTCTGATGGATTTTAAATGTTAATACTGGAATGTAGTATTTTTAAATGTGAGTAGAGCTGGATGGGACAGCGTGATATAATGAGTCACAGCAGGAACATGGATTAGAAACAGCCCTGTTATATGAAATGAAACACGTCATTTCACTTGGTTAAAGTCATGACTTCCAATAAACAAACAACTGCATTTTAGGAAAAAAAGAGCAGTGACAGGCTAAACATAACAATAGAATATGTCCAACGGGTGAAACATCACCTTGTTTCTCAGCACGATCTTGTCATTCATGCCTGTAGCTCCTTTCACAAGGACTACCATAACTCCTTCCTCTTTGGTTGACCCAATTTCAGCAATTTTTGAGTGTGCAAAATGTTTCCCCTGTAGCCTAGCTCAAGCACTCAAAGGAATGAAAAACACAAATCCCCAAACTACCATGCAGAACTCCATTTTCATGTCATACTTCTCTCCTCCTTCCACTTTTTCTGGGGACAGGGTTGGTTGGTTTTGGTTTATTTTTTTGGTTTTGGAGTTTTTTCGGTTTTTTACACTTCCTCTCATCATTTCTGGTACAAGACACTTCAGAACATCCTGTCATTTGGAACATCCTTTTAAAATTTTTCTGCCATGTTTATTTTGATTTTAAAATATGTTAGGCAGAATTTTTGTCCTCTCACCAGTTTAGCTTCTCTTTTGTTTAACTATTATTTATTATAACTTATTTTTGTAGGGAAGGAAAGCAATTTGTGTCATAGCCTGTATAAAAGACACTCACAAAATGAAGTTTTGCTATATACTCCTCTCTCCTCTCCCACGAAGAATATCGGTGTGTTTTAAATGAACAGTCAAAAATTGAATCACAGGCAGCTCTGCACTACAAAGGACAATGATTCAATATAATTCTAGATGCCTATTGAATTCTAATGTCTATGTGTCAGTACTCCAGTAGTGATGTCTTTTATAAATCAGTTTTCATTATTATATGTTGCTATTAAGACTACTATTAAAAAGGGAGCAAGGATTCCTCAGATACATGTGTCTGTCTACTTTGTATACATAAAATGGCATTCATTCTTTCTCATGTGGTAGGTAGCTTTTCTGATCATTTGCACTATATTGTTATTCAAATATAATAATGTGCAATTCCACGTCAATTAGATCTGACAGGCCCTCTACACATGGATTCTTGACAACTGTCTTCCAAGCACTGGCAATATACTGGGTCAACCGGTGCCCCTTGAAGGCACCTTGGAGGTGCAATTGCCCTAGGAAGCAGGAGAAGCAGCATTATGTTGAAGTTATTTTAGTTGGTCATAGTCTACCATCACCATTGGCTTTTGCCATGTGCACTCTATAACCAATGGCCAGAAGGGATTGTGGACCATTGGATCACAATGCCGAGGTAAAAGCAAGCAAGGCTTTTAGGACTTCACTGAACATACAAGTCACAGTCAGGTTTATGTATGCTGATTTTGTGCCTTGGGAAATACAGCCAGCTTTTTTCCATGGCATCTGTTTTCTCTGTTCCAGATCAGTAGAAGGAGTTCATTGCAGGCTGGGTTTTGTTCTCATCCCAAATGAAGAGCATCTGATAGTTTGTTCCTGAAGAAGGCTTCAGGTTTCACAGCTATGAGTTAGAAGTTCCTTATAGTAGTGCTTCTAATCCCAAATTTGAACTGCAGTTCAAAGAAGATGGTTTTTAGTGTGTTACCATTTTCCTAATTCATAGAAAAGGATGGGAACGCTTTACTTTTACTTCAAAGTTATATACATTTTCATATTTTGTACTTTAGAGTCTTCTGTACCTGATATTCTGAAGGCATTTTTTACCATAAAATAGAGTAAAAATAACTACTTTTTCCTATCTTTGGTTATAAAGTGTTCATGCCAAGGACTGTTTCTTTCAGTTAATTCATTCTAGGGATTGATCATCTTCCTGGAGGCACCTGAGGTGTTGCTATAGGTAAAAATTATAACATGTTCTATATGCAAAAGATCACTGACAAGAGAAGCTGAAGGTATCAATCAAATGCCACTGAGAGTTGCAGTATGTCTGAAGAACCCAGATTGTAACTCAGAGAAGAAATTTTTGTCTGAAATGTACATTTGCTGACCTGCCTTGCCCGTTGGATTATATCGCAGTTTTGTCAGGAAGCAGCTTTCTTCTTTCTTTCTTTTTATTCTTCTTCAATAGCAGGCTCACTGGAAGAACTCTTGCAGCTACTGCTCCTGAAGTTTAATTTATGCCTTTTGAAATAACTACAACTTGTGAAACTCTGTCACTGGGGGAAATCAGATTGAAATTTTCTCTTGAATAGTTGGATTATTATTGTAACCACTTAAAAGGTGACAGGATCTTCACCTCAGCCATTTTTTTTCCCTGAGAAGTGATGGAAATGTCACCCAGTTAAACAGCAGATCAGAGCATCATTTAAAAACATGTCTCATTAAACACTCAGCTCTTGTTATGACCCTCATGGATTGGTTGCTACTGAGTTTATGAAAAATGAAATGCATTACTTTTTTGAGAAGCTTTAACAGTGTATTTTCCATGCTCATTCAGGACAGGAATGCCTGCCACTTATTAATCAGTTAGAATCTGGTCTACTGCTCATCTAATTCAAAGACTGGAGAATGAAGGAAAAAGGATGAGTGTTGGAAATAGCTTTTGCCTTTTTTTTTTTAACAAGTAGTATTTGTCATGCTTTGCAGACTTTTGAAGGCAACACCAACTATGACACGCCTGAACTGAGGACTTTTGAACCTGTATCGACAAGATTCATCCGTGTCTACCCTGAGAGAGCCACACACGGGGGACTGGGGCTGCGAATGGAGCTGCTGGGCTGTGAACTCGAAGGTAATTGCTCTGATAGAGATGAATGCACTTTATTATTTTCATAAATACATTCTCTACTTGGTCTACTGCAGAAGACTGCTGTGTCTGCACAGGCAGCACGTTGGACTCTCGCTTCCATGACTGCCATTAATGCTGTTTCTTGGCCTAATCAGTTCCTTCTCTGCAGACATTTGAATATGCCCAAGGCACGAGTATTATTCTTTTTTTCCCATTCCTTTGTTGAATCACGATTATATTCTCCACATGGTTTTCCGTTCCCTTAAGCAGCTTTATGATTATACTTTTGAGAATCATAGAACTATTAGGAGAGAATAAAGACAGGAACTTTAATTTTATGTTACCACAATACAACCCTGTAAGAGATGTTTTCTGATTGTGCACAGGGAGCTCTGCACTAAATATAGCAATTATGTCCCTCTATCCTTCAAAAAACCTGAAAGTCACACCAGAATCTATGGTGGGCAAAGATCACTTGGCTGGACAGTGTCTGTGCTGTTCCTTTTTGGGGGTAAAAGGGGACCTCTTTGTCCCTTTCCAAGCTTCAGTTTTGCAAGAGTATATAGGAGATGAAAGACCAGGAAAAGCAAAGTTTAGACATTTATCCTTGGACTGTGACATGAAGTCAGCTTTGATTCTTGTTACATAAACAATGATTATTTGCTTTCATAGATAACTACAGGCAACACTATGCGAATTTCACAATCACTCTGGTGAGTGATGGTATAGTGGTGAGGTTTATAAGCCACTCAGCTTAACAACACACTGAATAGCAAACCATGTTATTTGGGGTTTCATGTGACACCTCGTATAGAAGTAGCGGAACAGGCTCCCAAGATGAATGGAAGCAACTGCTCTGCCTCCATTCCTTTCTCACCATTTCTCCCCCAAGGGGGAAGTGTGGGAGGCATTTGCTGTGAGAACTGAGGAGTTCTGTGTTGTTTTTTTTAGTGAAGGTCAGATTGAATAAGTATGCTTTTACTTGGCCCGGAAAGTGGAGAGGTTGGAAATACTTCTTAGTTCCTGCAGGAAGTCCTCATTTCCTGTGGGAATACTTAGTTCCTGCAGACTATTGTGCTACTTGCTCAGGAAAAAAGAAAACCCAGCACCTGCCTTATGTAAACTAACAACCTGTGGGCAAAGTCCTTCAGCCACAGGGCTCCTGTAGCCACCTAGACATCAAGAAGTGAGTCTATGGACCACCCTACAAGAACACATTGCTCAGTGATATGGACAAGAGTGCTTTTAGGCAAACTGCAAAAGCAAGTACAATTTTTTTTTTCCCTGGGACACTTTTTTGCATTTGTCTTTCTTCTGTGGTGTACTTTGGATGTATGCTCACCTGTAGGTCACCCCTGTGACCTCACAAGTGAGGTCAGTTCATACTTACCCATGGGAGAAGCATAATAAGAAAACTTTGTTGTATAACTGTATCTTAAGGAGGGAGTTGAATGAAGAGAAGTCACTTGAGATTTACTGAGCAAGAAAAGAGATGAGAAAAGAAGCATGGAGGTTAGCACAGAAAGCAGTAGAAATTAGCTCTCCAGCACTAATGACCAAGGGCAAGTTTTGTGTGCTTGAAGCATCCCGGAGGGGCATATATGGAATGATGGCAGAGATGTGGGCAAGCTTGAGGCTATACAGGGACACAAAGATCAAGGCAAGAAACTTAACTGGATGTAGAAAGGTAGAGGGACCCACCCCAGAGGGTTTTTTATAGCAATGTGAGGAACAAACGCTCTGCATAATTCATAATAAGTACAGAACTTTTTCTTTAACTGGGGGTAGATTAAACCTGTAAAGCATAGGTCTGAGTCTTAAAGAGGCATGTTTCATCCCAGGATATAGCTGCTTCAAAAACTAGCACCTCTCCTGACATTTTCAGGCCAAAAAGTCAGTGTATGTGATCTTGTGTGGACAGCAGGAACTGGGGGCAGTAGAAGGGAAAAGATGAATCTGCAAAGGACATGCATTATTGCATAGCTTATAATGAGTGAAAAAGATTGCTAATGAAAATAACAATAGATGAGAACAGACAAAAGCCTAGATCACATTCCAAGAGTGCTTATCTTGAGCCAGGGAACTATATGTGCGGCATAAAACATAAACTTAAACACAACACCAAATATCTGTATTCTGATTTTCCAGATGTGGTATGCTTTGCAGATACTGGGCTATAGATGTGTTTTCTGGCATTTTACACAAACCTGAAGCTTTAACTGCACTAACAGAATTCAGACTTCTGTCAGTTAGGCAGCAGCTACCGGAAAGTCATCACCAGCGAGAAGCAGGCAGGTGGCCGGGAGGGATGACTGACATCACTGATGTCTTATTTATTTATAACTTCAACAAAAAACAAAAGAAACTCCTTCCAGGTCTCCTCATTGAGCACAAAGTGATTCTAAATCACACTGCCTTCCTGCCACTGTTACCAGGACTCTGCTCAGACATTTCCTCTCTTACATATGTTCTGCAGAGAGGTTTCTTCAGCAATGTGGTGGGTGTTGGAGAATTACCAGCTTGAGCATGAGCCCCTCCTGCTCTTCTCTACAGGCCCACTGACAGGCACTTTGGCCAGCAATAAAATTATGGGGTTTCTACCCTCCACACAATCCCCCAAGACTCTCATTCTGCCTTGCCAGCCTTTCACTGTTCCTTCGTAGGAGCAATAAACACTCATTAGCCAGTGAATAGAGAGTCCGGGGCTTTGCTGCCCAACTCTGCTCAGCCCTTGATCTCAGATACATCAGAGTACCTTAGTGCAGGAGTCAGCACAGATGCTCCCCGTTCCAAAGAAATGCTAACTAACCTGCAAGGCAGAGTTGCTTCAATCCTCAGATAGAACACACTAAGACAGCATATGGTGTTCATCAAGAGGTTACTGCCAAATGCATGCTGGTTCTCCAGCACATGTTCTAACTGAATGACTGGATTTTGTTTCAGCTCCTACCGCTGTCCCAACCGTTTCTGAAGGCAAGCCCGTGGATGAGTGTGATGATGACCAGGCAAACTGTCACAGTGGCACAGGTGATGACTACCAACTGACAGGTGCAGAAACCATCCTCATTCCATTGCAGCTTCATTGTAGCTCATATCCATCAACAGCTAAATGTTTGCACTGATTTAATCACTCAACATTAATGGATATTGGTATGCAGTTCATATTGTTAGTGCTGCCAAAACATGGGCATCTGCCTTTTACATATGACAATTCTTTTGATTGTTTTCTCAGCTATGTAATTTTTGAAGCAAATAACAGTGACTAGATGGAAGAGAGGGCAATTTTTGTATCAGGAATTGTGTCTAATGAAATGCCCTAATTAAACTCTCTCTTATTAACAGAAAAGCTGGACAAACCTTTTGGGGTTTATTGCCTGAGATTGAAGAACTCCAAATATTGTTTAGATTTACATATCTGCTCCCTACCTAACATTTAGTATAGGAGTCGAATCTCATCCCCAAACCTTTCCCAGACAGAAACAAAACACATTTGTTTCATCAAAGCATACTTACACATACTCACACTGCCAGAAATATTTCCATGAGCTTTTCCACCAACAATGCATTACAGCCACAGAGGGGCTAATGTTCTCCAAGCTGCCATCACTAGCAGAAAAATAGGGGGGGAGGCATAACATAGTCTGCATCTGGAACAGAGGAAGCTTGCTAGGTTTCATATCCTCACAGTTTTGCACAGAACCACTAGTCCTTCTAGAGAGCTGACACTGCACCTCTATGCGTTTGATCTCTTCTTGGGGGTCACTTGTTCCGCAAATCTCTGGGTCTGTTTGATGAGATCTGTACATCTACATTAATTGAGTTTATTTTTAGATGCAGCAACACGAGTTATTTCATCACTGCTCCCTGATGGGCTTATCTAATAAATGTTTATTGCTTCTTATATCAATGATATAAAATAGTATTAAAATCTGGCAATAGCTGTCCCAGAGGACATTGGGAAAGCTTAGGTAAGAGATTGGCTTTTCGGACGGAGCCAAGTAGAACATCAGGCAGCAGATACTAATGAGAGTGCAGTTTCAGCATCAAACCCTTTCTGAGTTTTGCCAATGTCTCCTGTAATTGCATGTTGCAAATCATAAATTGAAAAAAGAAGTCTTGAGTGGAAAAGACAGTGCATGGTCACTGTCACTGCTTTTCAAATCCATGCCCCAGATGAATCTTATTCCCTTTGAAAACAGCCATGTGGGGAGTCTGACAAAATACTCTGTATTGTGTTTAAGGTAACTCAGAAATCTTTCAGTGTTTAAACATGGTAATTTATTAATCTTTTAGAAAAGAAAGACCCAGGTCAGGAAACACTGGAGCTTTCCTGCAAAGCCTTACACGGTCTGGGAAAGCCCAATAGCTAGAGACATATTTTACATAGATGGGGGCTGTATGATGGGAAAAAAAAGAGATCTATTCAAGCACCTTCCATGTTCACTCATAGTCTCTGCACTTCAGGGAGCTCAGGAATGCATCCAACATGTCTCTTAAGGAAAGCTCACTGAGCAGAAGAAAAACCTTATGGCAGTTTTTGCAGGTTGAGCTTATGGAGCAGTTTATAATCTCTAAGACAAAGGAACAGCCACTGGCCTTTCTGAGCACCAGTTCTTTTGGGGAACTGAACCTGTTTCAGTACTAATATTGAAAATTACTACATTGCCCTTCTACAAAGGTGCAGACACTTTAGTGTAATTTATTATTCATGGCTGGGCTTCGCGAACGAAGATTTAGGAAGGCTCTATCCACGTTTGTTACAGGCACGCTGGTGACTTATGAGGCCAATATGAGATAGACGTATCTGATTGCAAAAGGCACAGCAGAAAGACTCCTTAGGTGGTGTATTCAGCAGGATACGATTCTTTCTGCGTTGTCTTTTCTCCTTGAGAGTGATCCTGCATGTGTTCTCAAAGGAAACAGCAGCATTGTAGATAGTGTGTCTCCAGGCCTCCCAATTTGAGGCCAGAGTAGACCAGTTATGATGATCAATATGGCCAAGGCTGAGATGTTGTTTCAGGGAGTCCTTGTATCTTTTCTTCGGGGCTCCTCTCTTGCGGCATCCAGAGGCAAGTTCACCATAGAGCAGGATCTTAGGGAGGCGATGGTCCTTCATCCTTGAGACGTACCCTGCCCAGCACAGCTGAATTCTCAGCAACATGGCCTCAATGCTAGTGACAGCTGCTTGTTCTAAAACAGATGTATTGGTCACATAATCTGACCAGTGAATGTTTAGGATTGTACGGAGGCAGCGTTGATGGAAGCGTTCTAGGAGACGTAGGTGGTGGCGGTAGATGACCCATGATTTGGAACCATATAAGAGAGTGGACAACACTATGGCTTTGTAAACACTGATCTTGGTGCTTTTCTTCAAGTGTTTATTACGCCATACTCTTTTATGGAGTTTTCCAAAAGCACTATATGCCTTTGCTAACCTGTTGTCTATCTCCCCGTCAATCTTACCAGCTGAGGAGATGAGGCTACCTAGGTAGGTAAACTGCTGGACTGATTTAAGCTCTGACTGGCCAATGGTGATATGGGGATGATGGGGGACTTCCTGAGGTGCAGGTTGGTAGAGGACTTCCATCTTCTTTAAGCTGACTTCCAGCCCAAAGAGCTCAGCAGCGTCTGCAAAGCAGGATGTTAAACGCTGCAGGGCAGCTTCTGTGTGGGCAACAAGGGCGGCGTCATCAGCATAAAGCAGCTCCTGGACAAGATGGTTTAAGGTCTTGGTGTGAGCCTTCAGTCGCCTTAGGTTGAAAAGGCTTCCATCAGTACGGTATCGAATGTAGATACCGTCCTGATCATCAAGGTCTGCCATGGCCCTTTGGAGCATTATGCTGAAAAAGAGTGTAAATAGGGTTGGAGCAAGAACGCAGCCTTGTTTCACACCATTCTTTATTAGAAAGGGCTCAGAAAGTGCATTGCCATATCTGACTTGGCCGTGCTGATCCTCATGGAGTGAGATGATCATTTTAAGGAATTTAGGGGGACAACCTAAACGTTCCAAAATCTGCCACAGACCTTTTCTGCTCACAGTATCGAAAGCCTTGGTGAGGTCGACAAAGGTTACATAAAGACCTTTGTTCTGTTCCCTACACTTCTCTTGCAGTTGTCTGAGGACAAATACCATGTACCAAATACCATTTGGTATTTGGTATAATTTATTATTACAACACCTAGAAACCCCAGGCAGCAGTGCCCAGTTGTTCTGGACACTGGAGAAACACTTCATTGTACCTTTGAAGTTACTTAAAACACTAAAATGCACAGAACTGATTTTACCAATAAATTAATTGTAAACTTGCCTTTCTTCTGCCAAAATCATTGAAGGCAAGTATGTAAGTCTTGTGGCCAGTTAAGGATATCAGGGCAGTGCAGAGGGGATTTCATCAGTGCCTTACCGTCTTTTATCCTTTCCCAATGCGAGTGTGGCACCCGCGTTCTCGTGGGTATGACTGTTAGAGTTGCTTTCGTGACAGCACTTGCACATATGTGAGTATCACAATGAAGCCTCCCTTGCAATTAACTGTAATTGTGCTGGAGGCCAGATTCCTTCCTGCTCTATTTGGACCCCATACAGAGCTACTCTATTTGCGTGGCTTATAGCATTTCCCATCAGATTATTCTCACAAACATAAGGCTGATACAGCTTGGGCATTCATTCTCATTGGAACTCCTCATAGTCATCCTTTCTATAATGCTTTAAGCACTTGCTTGCTGGAGAAAAGAGGAACCACTGACTGGTAATCAGCACCCCACTGTGCATTTATAATTGTGCTAATTTCCTTTTTGTTTCCTTTATCAATAATTTGAGGCTTGCTTTAAAAAGTCAAGTATTTTAAAAATAACAATTAGTGAGCTTAGGAGAGGTCCATGACCCCACTCACCTCTTGTTTATCTGCTTGAAGAAAAGGACAAAGGGGAGGTCTTTAATTCCTCCTTCACTTTGAGACCTGCCTTAGGTTAGATCCTAAAGTCAGGCAATTCCCATGTACTTCTCTTGTGAGCTGGTCTCACCACACAGCTATGAAACAACATATGAAACAACTGGGGAGGAACCAGTATGGCAGGGGCTGAAGGACCTCACATCCCTGATATGAGAAACAACATGTAATGAGTAAATGCACACAGTAATGACTCCTAGGAGGCACCATAAACATCAGTCACTGACTCCCTGTGTCATTTGGAGCAAATCTGTGTCTATAAACCCAGGACAGCCACAGGGACATGGTGAGGATTACTTAGTTGGTGTTTCCAACAACTCCGAAGATATAGAGGTTTATTTAATGAAGAGTCCTTGTGTTCCTTTTTGATAAAAGAAACCAGACCTTTGATGTCGTATTTTCATGCCTAAGCTCACATACTCAGTTACCTACATGTCTAATAAAGATGGCAATATTTCAGGTTTATATATAGGATATTCCTAATGATTGCTGTGTCCTTTGTTGTGTCCCATGTATCATGATACGCATAATTTCTTTTCCAGGTGGGACTACAGTGCTGAATACAGAAAAGCCAACAGTAATTGACAATACATTACAACCAGGTAAAAAAGAATTCTTTTTTCTTATTAAAACCGCAATAAATTCCATACCCAAATTTCATGCCAGAGACAAAATAATGAATTGCAGCACTTCCTGACTTCCCATTCCTTAAAAGTCTCTGAAGTAAAGAAGCATCTGGTCTCTTAGCTCTGTACAGTAAATATTTTATTCCTTTCATCCACATGTAGACACAGCAGAGAACAAGATTTCCTTCTGCATCAGCAAATGCCAAATGCTGACAAAATTAAACTAACTTAATCACACAGTGCACTCTTTAAATGTGGCATGTCAGTGACACAAAGTGGGTTTGCAAACTCTGGGAAAACAAAAACAGAGCCACACAGGCCCACTCACTATTTATATCCATGGTTTTACAAAACTAAGACAAGTAAAGTTTGCCAGTTTTCTCCACCAGGGAGCTGGCAGTTTTACAATATTGTTTTCTAGCAAGTTTTCTCAAAATAAACTGCTACCATGAACTTGAAAAGGGAAAACCAAGTTGTCACTTGCGGCGAGTCCTTTTTACTTAATACAATAACTGGCAGCTTTTAAATTCCTTAGTTTGCTGCTTCCACAGCTTGCATACCATTTTTTTTTAATATTCTGTACAATTTACTGGAACTGGGGGAGAGGATAGATTTGGGCAGAAAAGCCAAACTCGAAAAACTATGAGCACCAGTTAAAAATCCTTTGCAACAATAACTGTGAAGCAGTAGAGGTCACATTTCAGTTACTCCCATTTCCTCCATTAAAGCACAGTCAGGCACAGTCTTGCAAATGATTTATTAACAGGGTGGGTAAATGTTTATCATTGTTTCCTCGACCATGTGACAACAATCCTCTCTTGCTTCAAGTGAAAAAAAGGGACTAATAATGCAAAAGTTTCCTAGAGGACAGTGATGGTGTCGACCTGATTAAGAGAGAGAGCTGACTTAGCTAAGGTGTTGTTCCCACTCTCAGCCTCTGCATTCAGATATTGCAGAGGCCAATGCTTTTACTCTCCTCAAAATTTGTCTCCAGTGTCATCCAGCTGGCTTAGTCAGCATACACTATTTCTAGCTCTACCCTGCTTTATGAGCAGAGGGGGATTGTGGTGCAATGAGAAGCACAACAGCAAACTAGCCCAGCCTCATGGGACACCTCTCCACCCTGCTCTTCCACAGTCAGCCTTGCTGAAGGGCTGGAGGGCTGCTGCTGATCCCACAGTTTGGAAAGGGATGCGGGATGCTAAGGAAGAAAAGATTCTGTGCAACGGATTTAGAGTAAAGCACTCTGTTTTTTATGTCTGAAATTATCTTTTAGGTTTCTATTTTGATGAAATTAAGAATTTATTTACAGGGGATTTTTTTAAGTATCTTCTAGCATTTAAGCAAACTGTAAATTTAGAAAGTGCCTCTGTGCAATACAGTTTCGCTCTCTCCTCTCTAGTGCCAGCTGAGTTTGCAAGTTGTGTTTAATCCCCCTGCCTTAGGCGGGACTCCCCATAACAGATTGGCTGTTACTGCCAGAGATTAAGATAAACTCATTTCTCTCCTTACTTCCCTCCTGCACCACCTTTGCTTACTCCGTGATGTGCCAAGATTTTTCTCTTTTAAAGGAGTTTCTGGGGCTCTGTTCAAAGTATGCCAATGTTACTTCCCTGCATTGTGCTGCTAGGAACCATTTCCTTCCCGGGAATAAGGGACGAGTTCACATCCCAAACTCCAGGCTCCCACATGGCAGCACATTACAAAGATCATAGATAGAGATCAGTCAGACGCTAATAAATAAGAATAAGGTTTCCAGAATCTCCAGTTTAAGACATAAAGGTTTCCAGCTGCCTCATAATCCCTCACTGAAAAGCAGCCAAAAAACTCCCAAAAAGGGGCAGACAGAAATTTCCCTCAACATGGGGAAACCCCTCCTGGCTTGAGGGTGGTGTAAACATTTCCCTCTGCTGAAGGGGCATGGCTGGACCTGACTGGCACGACGGAGCACATTGGAGTGAGGGGCCACGCAGCTGGGAGAGAGTCTGCTGTGTCAGCTACAAATAATGTAGTTTAAACTGCCCTTGAAGTTACAGGGCTGCTCAGGGGGCCCCTGGCCCTCAGCTGCCTGAGGATAAGTGCACTCATTCAGCTATTCTCAAGCTGAACAAGGTATCAATTTAACATACCAAGGACTGAACCTTCAGTTTTGGCCTTAATTCCCTCTAAGGCGTGGTTTACCTTAAGATGCTAATGCACCATGAGGTAAATTATGAACTCCAAGCCAAAGAGCTATTCCAGATCAGATGCAGTTTGCAGGCTCCAGTGGGTAACCCTGCACGAACTACACGGTGCCAGTGCTGGCCATAGCAGCTCGTGCCACAGTGAGTAGGGACAGAGACTAACCAGCCCCCTTGGTAGCAGCACCTGCCATGGCACAGGTACTTTGCAATAGGTGCCAACACCATATATCGCTCTCCTACTGCCTGCATTCAAGCCTGCAAATACCCCTAATCTTGTTATCCCAAACTAACATGCTTGCGTGTGTCAAAGCCTGAGATTATCCCATTCCAACCAGCTTTCATACACTATGGAAACTGTTAAGAGCAAATAGCTGGAAAGCCTCCATGTACAAACAAGCTTTCCATCGAGGCGACTTTTACAGTTCATTTCAAGGAGACTGAATTGAAAGAAAATAAAAAGTTATTTTGATTTCAAACTGCTAAAAATGTTTAAAGATTTGGATTATTTTTTATTTTTAAGAGAGGATCTACTTTCCTCCTCAAACTTAAAGATGCCTTTAACAAATCTGTCTGTCAAGGTAAATACCTCTCAGGCCTCAGCCTTAAGACTTGCTAACATGTAGTCTTTTTGAACACATCTTTTTCAATTCTAAAGGACTATTTGAAATGCCTGTCTCCTAGCTATTTACATACAAAGCAAGCTGTTCATTTACAGTATGTGCTCTCAGTGTATAAGTCAAGTCTCTTGTAAAGCAGACTGTTCCAAGAAGTAAAGTACCTAGTATAACTAAGAAATCTTGAATTAAAATCTATGCTAAGAAATAATTTAAAGGTAAAACAGGTCTGATTCTAATTTATGATGGGGCAATTTTGCATCAGTACAGGGGTATTAAAGCAGTTATCATTTACTATCATTTAAGGTAATTCTGTGCTGCCAGCATAAGTGGTATAAAAAGGTGACATGCAAATATGAATCAAACCACATATACTACTTTGAAGTGGTCCAAATTATGTTTGTAATTTCCTATTTTAATGTTGATTTACCCTTTGGCGAGAGCATCTTATAAGAGAATTTTCATAGCATTTTTAATGCCATCTTGCTCCTTCTTGCCTTTTGTTAGAGTATTTATAAAAATATATCAAAGTCTGTGGGCCACAAAAGATTGATGGACTTGCAAGAAACTCACTCAACTAGATTTTCAAATTACTTTCTTGTTCATGTGCAGTAATGGTCCCAGCTGTGAGCAAGATGTGGTCAAAAAGTACAGCTGTTGGTTATTTTTTGAGAGGATAAATCTGTTTTAATTCAGTATCACGTACCCTACATCTTGAAAAAGGCATATGGGATTTCATCACACCTCCCTCTTAGATTCTCATCTGAGCTGCTATTTGATTACATAATAGCTGGTTTTCTTCATCCTCTCAATACACACAAACCAAGAGATCAATCACCTATTGGCAGGAGAATTATCCTAGCAGGGGAATGGGTCAGCGCTGCAGAGGGAGCACAACAAATGCTACTTGTCCCTAGTTTCCTTCCTTCCACCAGAGCTGCCAAGCTGTAGTTCAAGGACAAAGAGCACAGATTGCCTGTAGCTTGCTGTGAGCTACTGTATCAGCCCCCTGAGACCTTTAATAGAAGTGTTGAACTAGTCTATCTTTTGCTGGGGCAAATCCATTGTCCATACTGAACCTTAATGAACCTATCCTCATGCTACAAGTGTCCTTTATTAATTGGCTAGCAGGTCTGTCTTTCTTTTTATGAGTCCCTGGGAGAAGGATTGGAAGAGACATAAGAGTAGGCAATAAGAGATGGCATGTTTAAGGAGCCCATAAAATAAGAGCACTCTGAAATGGCTTGTCTTTGACCTTCAATTCCATTGCTGTGATTGTCTAAGGAATATATTAACACAATCACTTTTCAGAAAACAAATGGAACCTAGCAAGGAATAGCTAACTGAGAGCAGGTTACCAGTCAAATTCTTCTCAGTTTCAGTGGAAACTTCTGCATGGAAAACAAGTTCATTTTTATGCTACACCATGCTGTCTCTGAGTCTGAAGCCAAGGAACACAGGCATGGCCAAAGCATATCAGACTTAGGCTCTTTGCCAATTTCCTGGACTATATATTTCAAATGAAAGTGTAAGAAACTATTTATTAGATGGGGCTGTGAAATTTAGCTCTATTTTGAAACTCTCCTTCTAATCTCAGTGTTCAGAGCTGTCCTCAGAGCATAAAGCGAAAGGCTTTGGTCACTTCCTGCACTTAAAATTAAGAGTTAAATTCTGGATATTTTCCTTATTCATTTCAGTGTCCAGTTCTCTTTGAATTGTGTTCAGCCTTAGCAGCATTTGAGGGAGCAAGTACAGCTCACATCATGTGAGAATTTTTTCCCTTTGATCCACATTGAACTTCAATGAGTATCTCACAGTTCTTGGGCTATGAAATGGAAAAAACAGAATATTGTATTCTTTTTTGTCTGAATTCTTCACTCAGTTACATACTTCTCCTGTGTATTCTGCTATTTATTTTTATTCAGAGTTGAACAATACTAGTCCTTTCAATCTGTTTGTGCTATGTGTTCATTTAGGCTGTATGATATCTTCAGATGAATGCGATCTATCTACTACTGTTCTCCTTTGCTGTGGTTTGAATACCACACAGGCTATCACTAGCTTTGCATAATATAATCCTCTGGGATTAATAAGATTAATTTTGTTTTACGTTTTCTAAAACCTTTTCTAAAGTTCTCTCTCATGGCTCTGATGTCAAAGCCATGCAATATAGCTCTCCCTAGGCCTCCTTGACAATGAAAGGCTATTTTTCATGATCTTAAAACCGTTTAATTCATTGCAATGTCATTCTATTTCTTTAAAAACTCCCCTTGATTTTCAGATGTCCCCTTTTGGGCAAATGTCTTTGATCTTAGCCCCATTGTCTAGAAAAAAAACCCATATACTGAAGAAAGAGACATAATGGATTGCCTTTCTGCACTCATGTGCTTAGGCTGAGCTCTGCTTTTTCAACGTTTTGAGCCCAAAGAGAGATTATTCACCACAATCTGCCTCTTTCCTAGAAAGGGCTAGGGTGCTCCAGGAAACATCTTTTCTCCACATTGAATTCCTGTGCCAGACATTATCTGTTTAATTCATTTGTTCCCAACTAGGATGCTGCATTCGTGACAATGTGGAGTAGACCCCTCTGGAGGCCAGCGGGAGAGAGGGGGGAGGCAGGAGGGATGGGGAGGATGAAAGGAAGGAGTGAGGAACGAGAACTTGGTGCAGAGAGAGCCCCAGCACAGCAAAGGCACTGACAGGCAGAGGAGAGGGGCAGGAACTGCCATGGCTCAGACCTCTCTACTGGCAGAATGAAGTTTTCTAGGGGCCAGAGGAGAGAGGGCACAGTGGCTGCAATGCAGAAATCCAGTGAGTTGAGTTAAAACTATGTCTGGGAGCAAGGACCTGCCAAACCAGGACACAGCAGGCAAGGAGAGAATGATAGATGAACCCTTTTTATATCCATTCTGTCTCAACCGACTCACCTGAGGTTTCCTCTGTCTTGATAAAATGATTATTCTAGTTTAATTTCCATTAAAATCTGGGTTGTGAGTTCAAAAGCCTTCCCAGTCTTCCCTGGCATCTCACTACATGGAGGAGGTCTTTGCTTCTTCAGACTGGAAGAGCTCCACCTCAAAGGTCAGGCCAACCACAGGTCTCAACACACTTCTCATATTTCTCCTTATTTTCCCACAATAAACGAACTCATTCTAGGGGTTGCATTATCTTTCATGACTTTTTTTATTAATAATGGGCAAGACACACAATTCTTCACCCAGAGCTGATATTGATGGGAGCACAGAGTCCTTTGTTCTTAGTTTATACTTGCACAAAGCATCACATTAAAGTAAACCTAAATTATTCCTTTAATAAGGCGTGAGTCATGACTGAGAAAAGACTCCAGGATTTGGTCACATTGCTGTGGGAAGGGTATTGCTCTGCTGGGAATTGTCATTGCTCAAGGTGAGATAAAAGTTCACACCAATGTGTTAGGAAGCAAAAGCTCAAAAGATTTCAAACTGCTTCTGAAAATGAGAAATGCAAGGGATTTATGTGCTATCTTCATATAATCTTTCCATTTAAATTCCAAGTTCTATTGAAGAAAATAAGCTACTATGTATTAAACCTTTGGGCAGAATTGAAAAGGAGCTAAAGACAAGATATGATCTCATCCTGACCATAATGCCAGACTTCCCTTGTTTTATGCAGAGCTTGTTTTGAAGCTTATTTTGAGTTCATTTGGCAATCAGCCACATTTGTCCCTTTTCCCTTTCAATTTGTCCATTTCAATGCTGCCATCTTGTGGGCCTACTTAACCGTCTCAAAGATGCTGAATGAGTTCCTTATTGAAGCCACGTACTGCAGATTTCACCCGAAATTCTTTCCTTGCCAAGGACATTCCACTAATGTTTCTGTCTTTTCTAATTTTTGTCCAAATCTCATTGCAAGTTGTTGCAAAACGTTGCACCATTACAGGGCAAAGAAATACCAGAAAGTATATCTGATAAGTAAGCCAGATCTTTCTTTGTGAGTCATATATGTTACAATGTGGTTATCAGCTAATGTGGGCAAATCACAAGAATCAATCAAAAAAATCCCAAAATATGGGTCATAAAGAGACAGGAAACAATCACATCATTTACAAAAAATAGTAGGTTTTCATCTGTTTCCCAGGAGGGATGCTCTTGCTATGGCTTCTCACAGTTTAAGGAGGAATGGTTCCATTAATGGTCAATTGTATACATTTGTTTTGAAGTAGAAAATTAATCATCATATGTTGTTCCCCCTTTTCCCTCTTTCATTGCAGAACTACCACTATACAATTTCAACTGTGCCTTTGGCTGGGGATCCCAAAAGACTTTGTGCCACTGGGAGCACGACAACCAGGTGGATTTAAGGTGGGCAATCCTGACCAGCAAAACCGGGCCAATTCAAGACCACACAGGTAATCATGAGTTCATGATTTAGCCATTTTACATTGGAAGAGATTGTTCTGTTTAATACCAGCATGTCTTCAAAAATGACAGGAGAGAGAATTATAACTAAAGTATATTATAAGGTATCTTATAGCTAAAGTTGAAGTATGTAAAGTCAAAAAGATGGTTCTCTAGGAAACCTAATCTATTATAGGTAGTTACAGCTGACTATAATTATACTTTTTGTTGGGGAATAAAGATTATTTATTGTTAGGAACTGAAGATATTCCCTTGACTTGCCTTTGGATAACCATCATCTGGTGTAGAAAAATATTTGAATGAACAAATATTTTGCAAATATCACTGACCAACCGATACAGTCATGCACAAACCTCACTTTATTCCTGTTTGTATTTAGAGGGACTACCCACTACAGCAAGGTGTTCTAAGTGAAACTTCCCAGATTGATGTATTACCATGCTCTTCTCCTTTCCAGCAGGAGTTGAAGATTATAGCCATCCTTTGCTCACACTCAGTTTTTCCAGAAATATCACCCTGGGAAATTGATTGGTTTGTTTTGTAGTATCTAACTCATGGCTCTGCATAATTAGGCAATAAATATGCTGCGGGGTAGTGGAGAAGGGAGGGCACTGTGTGACCTGCACAGCCTCTCACTTTAGTGTTCTCGCTTGCATACGTGCAGATTAATCAAATGTGTTGAGATGAATCCCCCTTCCCACTTCTGCTACCCTTTGCCTAATGAGAATGACAAGGAAATTAGACAAAATTGGACTTTTTAAATCCTGAGACACTTTCAATTGAATCTTAAGACAAGTACAGTAGTTTCAGGGAAAAAAAAAAAAACTTGCAATACTTCGACTATAAATGGCATTGTACAAATAAATGGTATCAAATTAACTAAATGCAGTTAGCTGAAGTGAAGGCTGTAATGGTGGAAAAATTGATGTAAAGTGAAATGGCTCAGTAGGATCTGACATTGAAAAGAGGTTAAAAGCTATGTTAGCCAGAGACTGACAAAATCTAAAAGGCATGCATAAGTAAAGCTCTAATTAAGACAATGAAGAAAGAGTTCCTGACCTAGCTCTGCAATAATATTCTGAAAATGAGAGCTATCTGCACTTTGCCACCAAAGATTACTGAGAGACTGAACCTGTCTTCAGTCAAGAGATGAAGAAATTATATTCTTCAAATGAGATTTTGTTGTTTCCCCTGGGCCTTGCTAGCACAAAAAACTTATTTGTCCCATAAGCTGTAGCTTTAGTAAGTCTTACAGGCCACCCTTTTTTCTCCTACTGCACTAACTTTCAATATTTTCCAAAATTTTCCTTAAAGAACACCTTCACCTGCCAGGTTTGCCATTCACCTGCCAGCAGGTACAGAATGAGTGGGGTGGATATGAATGCAGACCATGAGCAGTCTGGATGGCACTGATGTCCCAAACAAACCCTCAGTGTCACCACTACGTAGCAAGGCCACCGTCTGTGTTGGGAGAACCACAGTGAGCAACTCCCAGACACATATTTCTCTCAGCCACATGCACAAAGCTAAAGAAAATCCACAGAAGTCATCTTCAACAGCAATTGCTTTAAGACAGCAGGATACACTGTATGTCACTTCAAATTATACATGTTGTGATTAAATCTGGCCGGTGTTAGGTCTTCCAACTGAGACAGTCATCCTAATGCTGTGATTATTTTCCTTTTTTCTTCCCTCTGGATTTCCCTATTACCATTCTTTGATGAGATTTGCACATGTTGTACTGCTCTCTCCACAGAAGTAAAGTTGGAAAAAGCATATAGATATAACCACTCCTGCTTAAGAAGCTGGACAAGATGTTACTGCACTAAGACAGGAAAAAAAGAAGGCATAATTTTTTTTGACAATTTAATATCATCTTTCCCTGTAAAATTCTTTCAAAGACCAGATACTTCAACATGCATATTGGGCAGGATACTCTAACTGCCCATAGAAAAATCCAAACAAAACATCCTTGTCTCATGTTACAAGAAATATTTTCCATTCTCATTTATTAGGCCCACTTCTTCCACCCACTGGGTTTATCCCATTCCTCTTTGTTTCTGGTTCACCTTTTACTACCCTGTCCTTATACTTCCCAGAGTAACAATGCTCATCTTCCCATCTTCATTGGACTATACCATTGCTATCCAGCAAGTATCAATTATATACTATTTCACATGAAATTCAAGAATATCATGTATAAACAAACACCAATGCTGATTAAAGACCACCCTTCCAAAACATCTTTTGCCTCTTTTTAATTTCCTTTTGTTTAAGCATTGGTATAAACAGAAAAATGTACACTTATTTCAGCATTTGAGCAATAGTATTTCTTATTATTACTTTTGTCCTACCTACTCTCAAAATATCTTTATACCAATGTCAATAAATGTTATCTCCATCCTTTTGTGTGAGTGCATTGCACATGCGGTCTATTCTTAAACATACCAGGATGAACTTCATGTTTTTCCACTGTAATTCCCAGCAAAGAATCTGTTCAAAAGCTGACTGGAATGGATGTCTGGCTGGTGTAAATCAGAACCACTTCTCTATAGTCAGTATCTGCTAAGCAATTTTCTGTTACCAAACTAATCACACTCCCACATGCTTCTCTCCCAGCATGATTAAGAAAGTAATTTTCCAAGTTAAGGGTATTAGGTGTTCAGATTTCAACATGTATAAATCCATTATGCTCTTCAGAATGTACCAGTCATAATCTTCCTCTTTCAAGAAACGGCTCACAAGTACATAGTGCCCAGTATATTGTTAGAAAAATCAAGGGCGTAAGTCAGACACCATCTGCAACTCTGTTTAGGAACACTATTTAGATCTCAGTTCCTGATCTCTGCCCATGGCTATTCAAAGCCATTTCATCCTTCAGTGTTTTCCCCATTCTAATCCTGCCTTCTCGAGTACAGATTACTTTAAACAGAGGTTTTTTAAGAGCTCTCTGCACAATTACCATACAGTAGGCCCCAGGGACTTTTATTTAGCCAGCCTTGTGTTGGCTGCCTTCAGGAGGTGCACGCTGAGTAATGGAGCATATGCTGTCACACCAAACAGGCTTTTACCTCCTTCCCTGAGCAAAAGCAAATGCCTTGCGTGTGTCATGTAGTGAGCGTGTTCTTACAGCTCACTGTCAGCACAAAGCATCCCAGTGAACAGCACAGGAGACAGGGAGAGGAAATCATGGAATAACAATGGTTTGGGTCCTGGACAAGACCTTTAAAGGGCATGTAGTCCCAACCCCCTGCAATGAACTGGGACATCTTCAACTAGATCGGAGCCCCTTCCAACCTCATCTTGAGCATTTCCAGGAATGGTGCATTTACTCCTCTCTGGACAGCCCATGCCAGTGTTTGACCACCCACCAATTTTCTTCCTTGTGTCTAGTCTGAATCTACCCTCTTTTGTGTCCATTACCTTGTGTCCTTTCACTAAAGGCCCTATTAAGAAGTTTGTCCTCATCTTTATTATAAGTCCTCTTTACTTACTGAAAGGCAGCACTGAAGTATCCCCAGAGCCTTCTCTTCTCCAGGCTGAACAACCCCTACTCTCTCAGCCTGTCCTCATAGGTCAGGTGCTCCAGCTCTCTGAACATCTTGGTGGCACTCTCCTTACAGCATATGAGCTTTCCTAGAGCTCCCAAAACAACCCACTCTGACTCTCATTTGTGATGCTTGACCCGTCAGCACGGAAAGAAAGCAAAATGGTCAGGGGTGGTCGGGAATTCTTGTGTTAACAAAGAAAATTAAAACTGGTGGCTATTCCTAACACAGTCCTTCTGTCACAGTAGGAGATGGCAATTTCATTTACTCACAAGCTGATGAAAGCCAGAAAGGCAAAGTCGCCCGACTGCTGAGCCCCGTGATTTCCTCGCAGAACTCTGCCCACTGCATGACTTTCTGGTACCACATGTCCGGCGCACACGTGGGCACCCTGAAGATCAAACTGCGGTACCAAAAGCCAGATGAATATGACCAGGTGCTGTGGACCCTGAGTGGGCACCAGGCAAACTACTGGAAGGAAGGACGTGTTCTTCTTCACAAATCTGTGAAACACTACCAGGTGAGCTTGGCTGCTCCCCGCTGAACTGCCAGAGCTGAGGTCATGTTTTATACACCATAGCAAAAGATGTCACTGAAGGATTTGTGTAGACAGTATTACACCTACAGATGAGGTGGCTTGCTGTGACTAATAATAGTGAAATATTTCATGGTATCTCAGATCACAGCGATGCAAGCAATTTGTTATCAAAGGCCAAATAAATACTTTGGAAATCGTTTATCATCAGTCACAAAGCTGCCTCTTTGCCACAGTTTTGCTGATGTAGAAGTCTGTAATGAAGTTATGACAGTATATAAATTTACATTTGCGTGTATAAGTTCATAAAGGCAGGCAATGCAGGTTTTCAGGCCGCAAACAAAGTACATGTAGATGTGACATCATGGCAGGTAAAGATGTGTGTTAACAACTAATTAAGAAATCCTGAAAGCTGCAAATGTGTGCTAACATGAAAACAATGTTAATGTTATCTTGTTTTGCCAGGTGGTTATTGAGGGAGAAATTGGAAAAGGAACTGGAGGAATTGCTGTGGATGATATTAAAATTGACAATCACGTAGCACAAGAGGATTGCCGAAGTAAGTGTAAAAAACAAGAACATAGAGAATTCTCATCCAAAACATTATTTATTTTGTTTTGATAGCTGCTTTTTTCTCTGAGAAAGAGATAGATAATTATTAGCTATATGGGAAGTTTTCCATTGAAAACATTCTGATTCAGCCCATAGCTTTATTCATAGTAAGTGTCACTGCTGTCACCTCGGAATGGCAGTGTTTTGGATCAGAACCGGCATCCTACTGACATGGGTCACAGCATGTTCACATTCTCACATCTCTCCCTGTATTTCATATTGATACCCTCTTTAAATTTCTCTGCTTTTCCTAATGCTCTTCCCTGTTTTAACTAATGTTCAAAATCCAATTTAATTTCTTCACCCTTTGTAGGTCACTTACTACCAAGCCTACTTAAATTCTTTTTTAAAGGAGCATATGAAGCCCTTACAGGATAAGCAGACAGAGTGAAATGGCCCCTGCTCTGTCCTCTGCTGTCCTGTCATTCTGAGTTTGCTGTGGCTCATTTGCTGTAGTCGTCAGCTCCCAGACATGCAGGACACAAAGTAATATTAGGACATGGCCTTTCCCACATCTGAGCCAGGCTATTCCTGAGATGCTCTTTGAGTCCTTTTATTTCTGGCCAGTCTTGGGTTATTCCAGTCACTGCTGATCATATGCACATTGCATACTGCACGTAATTTGGCAGCAGTAGCCCCAGATAAACACAAGCACTGAATGCTGTCCTTCACAGCGGAGATGAAGCAATTACTTTTATGTAAAAGAGGGAATAGAAATTATTAGATTTAGGAAGATAAACTTATGCCGTGTGAGTTGGCAACATGACTGAGAGCAGTAATAGAGGGTGCTCCTCACCTTTTGTAGCTAAAATACATTTAAGGATAACATGACAGCCTTCAGCTATCTGGTAATTTCACTGCAGGATAAGAAAACTGTACAATCTCTTTTTGTCACACAGTCCAAACACTGGGGTTCATCAAATGCCACCAGAGTGACAGTTAGCAGGAAAGAGAGGCAGGACACACTGCTTGGTCCTCCTGCAGTGTCCTCAGTGCCAAGGAAGGTGCTGGGACCGCAGTGACTGTACTTACCTGGCTCCAATATGAGAAAGAAAATTGACTCCTCTCCTACCTTCACATGTTTTGGTTTTTCAGACAAAATGTTGAGCAAAGATTTCTGGCCTGAGGGAGCTAAATCCAAAAGCTCAGCCTGAAACCCAAACACAAGTGGTCTCGCTGCAGTCAGTGAAACTATTCTTGTGATTAACTATGCATATGCTGATGAAGTGTTATGGAATTGGACTCCAAAATTGTAAATACAGTGAATGAGATGCTAATTCATCACACTGATTTCTCTTTTCCAGGCATGGAAAACCCCTGCTGATAACTAAAACTGTGCCAAGACTGGGCGGAGAGGAGTTTTTTAATCTTTCTTTTTTCCTCCATTAATTTTCAGAGCTCATTATAATGAACAGTTCTGTCAAGCCGCCATAATGATGCTCTGACACAGGAAAATCTGCTATACCATTATTGCCAGCATGGTAGTCAATCAGTGTTTGTAACCCTAATAATCAATGTCAATTCTTTTGCTTCATTAGAATCAACTGATGTGGAGAATGAAATAGATGAAGAAGAAGAGCCAGATATTAATCAAACAGGTAAAAATTGTGTTATTTTTTTAAAGGGAATTAATTTTAACGTGTATTTTAGTGTGAATTCGTACATTCTATTCATTTATTTATAGACTTGCTCTCTAAAAGCATATTGTATTAAGGTGTTTTGATTTATTTGGATCAGACACTAAGAAGGCTTACATTTATTTAAAGGAAGTAATAGTTTTATTCTTCTATGTCATATAATCTTATGGACTTTTTATTATTTTTACCTATTTCAAAACTTCACATTTTATATACACAATTTGTTACATTATATACATATATATGCATGCACTTTTTAGCTCCTCAGTATTTGGTTATCTAGAAGGCTTGTCCACTGATGTAGAAAGTACTGTCATTATATCTTACAATTTATGACTCACACCATGCCTTGGTAATTGGGCTCAAAACTCTTCAGGTTAATTGTTTCACAGACCTGGCTGAAAATGTCATTTTATGACCAGTCTAGCAAAGCATTATCATTTTCGATGATGATAGCTGTAAATGGATCATTAAATGAATCATTAAATGAATCATAATTGTCATATTGTCCCAATAATAAAATATATTTGCATTTTTCAGGCAATGAGCTTAATTTTTTTCTGTTACAGTCAATGGGATTGCTGTAATTGGTTTCAGTGAAAGAGGGTTTGTCCAAAAAGACTTTTGGGCTTTTCTTGCAACAGCTGCTATTGGATCATTTTCATAAACTGAAAGGGTTGAGGGAAAACATTATGATACCCAGTGAATATTTTACACAAGGGGGCAGAGTGCTCTTCTGTGTCATGCTGCCACTATTTCTACTTCAAGATCCAATCCTAAAGTCATTGAAGTGGAAAGGATGCAAAGGACATTCCCAACCACTGTCTTAGACTATAAACTTTCACACTAAGCTGAATAGGATTTGATTAACATTTTTGAGCTAAATACTGCAACCTGGTAAAATATGATCAAAAGGCCGGGTTATTTGCTCCTAAGACTCCCATTTAATCCAAGGCAGAATCAGACCTCTACTAATAGGCAGCAGATTCAAAGACTGGAGAACAGTTTGGAAAAAATCAACAACTATTTGGGTCACATTATAGTTTTCAGCTATTTTTTACTACCTCCAAGAAGCTAGGTTTTAAAATTATGTAGAAACTTATTATGTAAAAAAAAAAGTGATGTTCTTTCTCAAAATTTCCAAAGTTTTAACTAGGATTGGTTCTGAAAATTTTGCAATTCTTCACTCCATTTCAGGGTTTACACCTCCATACCGTACGGGCGAGGACTATGATGACATTTCCAGGAAACCAGGCAATGTCCTGAAGACCCTAGATCCAATCCTTATTACTATCATAGCCATGAGTGCACTCGGGGTGCTTTTAGGAGCCATCTGTGGAGTTGTTCTGTACTGTGCCTGTTGGCACAATGGGATGTCAGAGAGGAACTTGTCTGCACTGGAGAATTATAATTTTGAACTGGTTGATGGTGTAAAACTGAAAAAAGATAAACTAAACACACAGAATTCATACTCGGAAGCATGAAGGTATAAAGCGACTGGAGAAGTTTCAGAGAATCTGAATCGGGATAGAAGGACATAGCTCGGTCGTGCTGGGGAACTGTTGATCTTTTACTGTACAGGCTGAAAAGTGCATTGATGACACTGAGCCAAGCTTTTCTCAGGAGCTTCAGTGAGTGTGTAACCGATGAACATGGACAACAATATGTGTTAACAACCTGAATCATGTACAGTCTGCTTTTTCTGTTGGTTTTATTTGAAATAATCGAATGCTGGTGTTGAGACCAAGTATGATTGACTTATAGTTCATTTTGTCTTTCTTTCTCTCCCTCTCTTTTGTTTTCCGTTAATGGATAATTTTGTTTTTACTGTGCAAAATCCAAGATGCTGTCACAAAATGTATTCAGTGGGGTCCTTTGGATGGACATGCTGTCTGTAGCTCAGTGCCCAGAAAATATTGGAGTAACAGCAATTTAGTGGACTTCTGCACCTGTATTTGTGTATAATTGCTCGTGTTGTGCATAGGCAAAGAAGGGTTAGGATGTTTTTGAAAGTACTGCTGCATCAGTACCGATATAGTGTGTCAGCTCTGTTTACGAAGCAATACAGTCAAATTTTATTGATGTTTTTCAGTGTTGTACTAAATTTTGTGCTTGTGAACTCCATAAAAGAGTATGTGCCATCATCAGACACAACTGGTAACCAAGTGTACTGCCTAAAAATGAAACAAAAAAAGTCCTTGGCACTGGCTAGTGTATGTCCTCTCAAGTGCCTTTTTGTTTGTACTGCTTCTCATTGTGTTAACATTAACTACAGCTTCTCTGCAGTTATGCCCTTGTCTTTAATCATATTCTGATGGCTCACTGACTAAAAGAAAAGTATATTTTAGAGTAAGAAAATAGCCTCAACAAGGCAAGGGCTAATCAGATTTGACAACCTGGCTCGATTGTTCTGCTTTCTGTATTTCAACTTCATGTCTCTTGACCCTTTTGTATAAAGCTGCAATATCCCCTTTTATTGTTCTTTCATATAGAATGTATTTTCAAATGTAAAATTTCTCTCCCTTTCTCTTCTCTTTCTCTCTCTCTTTGTCTCTCTGAGTAGGTTGCATAAGCATTTGCCATTGCCAAGGAAAGAAAACTTCAGCTTTAACTTGCTGGTAATGGCAAAGGATTTTACTAGAGTTTTTGTTAAAAAATAAGGGAAAATTCTTAACTTTATCCTCCAAAGTCGAACTTTGGGTTTCTTCTTAACAGCATAAAGTGACAGTATCTTTTTTCCTGATGTCATGAAACATGTCTTTTATCCTGAACAGCTTGCCTGTTAATTACACTGGGGAAAATGCTTCCCTTACTGAGAAGATTGCCTTTAAAATGAGAAACTTTCCTCCTCCTGCCCCTACCTGAACTCAGAGTTCTGTTCTCTCAGTGTACGTGTATTTTCATGCTAATCAATGCTAATTGGGCTTACTGTGGGTACTGAGGGCAGAATGAAATCCCACAGTGTATGTAAGGTATGTTCTTACCATCATGTTATATCCAATTGGCATTTCATACCAGGTGGTTTCTGTTTGACCAGAAGTGCAGACAGTGACCAATTCAGTGAACTGAGTACTATAAGCTGTCAGAAAAAAATGTGTTTGACAATTATGTGGCAATTTTTTAAATATTTTAGGGCAAATATTATTGGACAAATAATATTCAGCAGCCTATGCAGCTGGTCCAACAGGGTAAAAAGAATCAAGAGCATGTTTCCCACAGGGGTCCATAGGAGGTGACAAGGGAGCAGGGGGATCTCTCCCCTCCTACAGGTGTAAGGGGAGCCCCTGGGTTTTCTGCAGTGACCTGCACACAGCACAGCCATAACTGGGGAGGCAGCTTCCACCTTCCCCTGGGTATCTACCAACCAGCAGATAAAACCAGTGCAAACATGAGTAAAGGAACATCCTGCCAAAGTGCTGGATACGTGTTTTTCGTCATTGAATTTCCCGAGTAGAGTCAGGGAAGTGATTGGGACTTTCTGAGTTAGTCTTTTCCAAAATTGCTTTTGTAGAAGAACAATGAAATATCCTGTCCAGGATTAGGATTAAAGAAGGGCTAATTCAGCCTTGAATTACATGGAGCAACAGAATCCACCCTTATTATTTATCAACTAAATGTTTTGAGGCATATAATTTCACCAATATGAGCTATAAAAAAGAGAAATATGTAGAAAATCCACCAGTAACCCAGAAACTTAAGAAAAGAGAGGGAGACAGGAGGTAAAAATTGAGGTTTGAAGTTGAAAATATTTTAAAAGAAAATCCATTAGAAAAAAAAAGTGGACAGTTGCTACTTCAGAGGAGTCCTAAAGGCAATGACTATCAGGAAAATCCAAATACCCACTTCAGGTCATCAAACCTTATATTCATGAAAGAGTTACCTCCCCAACCTCTCAATCTTGGGTCCTCCAGCAGGTGAGACAGTGCACCTAGGGCCTGAAAGTTTTGTCTAAGAATTAGTCTATGAGATGTCCCAAGTGACAAACTCACAAAAGGTAGAATTTTCATTGGTTTCTAACACTGTAATTTGTCCATAATGGTATTGCAGCAGCTAGTTAATTAACCCAAAGAAAAAAGGATTTTTCAAAACTATTTTCAGCACACCACCACTGTGTGAGTCAGGAGTTAAGGGCCTGCTCTCCTTAGCTGAAAAAACTTCTAGTCAACTAACTTGACTAAGAGTTATACCCTTATATTGCCTTGAAGAGAAAATCCCATTGGGGAGCCCAAACCCAAAACCTTTTGAAATATTCCCACTGATTTCAATGGATTCTGGACCAGCTCTAGGTCTTAATCTATTTGAACAGAAAAGCTGGTAGTTGGTGGGTTTTTTCCTTCTTTTAACGTACTGATAACAGTGAACATAAAAAGAAATATATCTCCTTTGTGTTCTTCAGACCTTACTATGATAATGAGGATCTAGCACTGAAGATTTGATTTCTCTGAAGGTAATAGAATGAAAGTTGCCCTTCAATAAAGGAAAAATGATACTGCAACTTTACATTGAAAAGTATCTTGCACTGATAAATATATTTTAAAAAATTATATGTTTATAAAGTTATTAATTTGTAAAGGCAGTGTTACGAAATGTTCAGTTTATATTGTTTTAGATTGTTTCATAATTTTTAAAGTGTAAAATAACATATTTTTTTCTTTATTGAAAAACTATAAAAATCTTCAGTAGTAAAATGATTTCATTTTACTGGTATATTATTGCTTCATGTTTTGTACCATCATAAAACTTTGTGCAAATTTTTTTTACAGAAATTTTTATTTTCTATGACAATATGACACTTGTAAATTGTTGTTTCAAAATGAACAGCGAAGCCTTAACTTTAAATGACATTTGTATTCTCAGACACTGAGTAGCATAAAAAAAACACATAGAACTGAACTGTAACTTAAATTTCCAAACTATGACTACTACATTCCAAAGAAACAGTTGAATTAAACATTTTCATAAAATATCCCACAGCTGATGTATTTTATTATACTAAAATGGATTGGTATTATTAAATGGCTGGTTTTATTTAGCATCTTGCAACGAGCACAATGTTTTAATCCCAATTACGTTTGTTGGTAGGCAGCTCCGACAAAGAGACACTTTGGTGGGTTCATTTGTGGTTTAGGATAGAGAGATTCACCTCTGCCTGCCTGTTTCTCTTTCCTTGCTGGAGTACACTCCGACGACACGCCTAACTTTTAGCCAAACAGGAATTTAAGAGGACAAATCTACCACCCCTGCTCTTACACCATGGGATGCCCAATGTAACACCCTATGCAGGTGTTACACCCTCCCTGTGGCTTGTTCTTGGGTGGGGGTGAGATTTACTCCCAAGTAATGTCTGTTTTGATGTGTTGTTCCACTAAGTCTCTGCTCTGGTGGTAAGGTTTGTACAGATAAGGTCCCTTCAAATTTCCACTGGAGTCACTGGGATTTACCCAACCATGGCTAAATCTTCCAGTGCAGAGCACAAGTTGCTGATGGGAGCAAATGCATCCAGGGCAGCCCATTGGGCCTGATTTGTCATTCAGCTGGGTGCTAAACTCATCTGAGGAACAAATGATTGTGTGTAGGGAGATCTTCAAGATGTTTGCATCCAGATCAGAAGCTATAGATTGCACATTTCCTGTTTTATGCAATACTTACGTAATTTGTTTCTTGTTTCTTGTTTCTCAGTATTCTGCACATTAAAGATTTTCTTTTCTTTACATTGCACACATGAATAAGCACATACTGTCTGGATGTCATTAGGTTGAGTACAAATATTTTACCTCAGCTACTTTACTACTCCTGGGAGTATTGTACTTATTACCATATATTTGATCATCATTAACACTTGAAAAGAACATATTGAATCTCGTCTCCTGACAAGAGAGCAGCATTGTGGGTACCTGTTTAAAACATGACATGGAACTACAGCAAGCACCTGAGCAAAACTTTGCTTTCTGATTGGAGTAGGGATTGCTCTCAAAAGGCAGTTGTGAAGGTTGTTGTCCATAGAATCACTAAACCTAAATTCCTTAGAAATGTACTTCATTGCACTCTGTTTGCTTCTGTGATAACCAGCCACAGGGCTCTTTGAGGGAAAATAAATGGCAATGGAATTAATTAGTGGGAAAAAAAAAATCTATAAAGTGAATCCATTGAGGATGAAGTTCAGGAAAGAGAGACAAGTATTTAAAGTTAAGAAAATTCTCTTTCTTTCATTTAGGGGAAATTGATTTGCCTGGAAGCTAACAAGCACTTAGCACTAAATCTTCAGTTTTCCACACTAAACAGGCTGCATAAAGGAAAGACAAAAATAGTGCAATGGGATCTGAATTATATTTTAGAAGATAACTTGTAAACTTGAAAGAAAAAGAAGAGCAGGTGGAAATAACATATGGGTCAGCTACAGACAACCAGTGCCAGGAGTGCATAGCTCTGAGGCACAGATATTAGGGTCATGGTCTGTAAAAAGGGTCTTTGGCAGGTAGCGATAAGCAAACCCCATTATTATTTCACCAATCAAATGTAGCATCCCTGATCCAGCATCCACATGGTCAGTCCCATTTCCTTTACTTTTGGCAGGGCACAGGAGAGGGTGGGGGCAGCACCACTGGCCTGTGGTTGGTGGTGGGTAGGGCCTACTGGCACCATGGAAATGGCAGCAGCGCCGATCTGTGCAAACCTACCCTTGGGACCAAGGCTGCCAGTCCCAGTGGAGATGAAGGTCCTCCATCCTCATAACCTTCCTTTTATGAGGCATATGAAGACCTTACAGGTGTGTACTATTATGGCTCTAATTTTGACCCTCATAAGTCTTTTCTTATGTACAATTAGTCCATTTCCAGTTCAATTCTTCTAAACCAATTTGTCAAAGTCAAATGTCAAAGTTGGGCTTGATTTTCAGATCATAGCATCTGGACATTAGATCCCAGAAGTAATTCCCTTCCCATTCCTTAATTGTGCTGTCCTTTGCAATACATTATGCCTCACAGCATATTGGTTCAAGCAACATTAATTTATTAGAGCGTTAATTTCTTCTTTTATATCATTTTGTGCCTCAAGTCACCCATAACCACAATGTTATCTACAAGTGTCTGTTAAATTATAACAGAGTGTATCTGATTTTTTTTTGCCATGGGATAGATTGAATAGCTGTTTTATTTTCCGATTAGTCCCCCTGTACTCCCTAATTGCTTTTCCACAGTAGGTCAGTTCTCTATATACATTTTCATTCTCATAGCTACACACAATCAAGCTCTAATCTTATCACCTCAGGACTGATGGTGTCTCAACATTTATAACTGAAAATCTCATTAAAAAGTCTTCTGGCATTTTTCACAGATGGATGGAGCCTTATCATGTGTCCAAACCTAATTCCATCTTCAATAATCATATTCTTCTATTTAAACTTAACATTGTTTTTATTCATCTCTCAGACATTTGATTCATGTCCCTGTCATTGTACTGCATCGCTGTGCACCATGCACTGTGTTTTATTACAGAGAGTTGTGTTTCCATAATGGGTGAGGTGGGTCTTATTGAAAAAGGAAGTGTAACCTCACTGGAGCACTGCTGATACCCGAGAGAGAGGTCAGGTGTTGCTCTCAAGGGTAGAAGGTAAGGAGAATGTTTGGCAGGGTTTGTCAGGTGCTGCTATAACAAAGACTAAGGGATTTAATGATGAGAGTCTGGAGGATGAAGGACTTGCCTGAGGAAAAAAGTACTTCAGGTGGCATGAGCTGCAAAGAGAATTATCAGAAAAGTCCCTTGTTAAATTACTTCATTTTTCCCTGATTAAAAATAAAAACCAAACAAACAAACAAGCAACAAAAACCCCATTCACAATTCTCAAAAATTATCTGCAATACAGAAATGTCTCTGGCGGCTCCTATGCAGTTCTAAATTCACAGTCATAGAAAAAACGAAGGCACAGGTAGCATCTCAGAGCTATAGACTGGCATTCTTCATCAATCCTTTTCATCTTGAAAACCTTTATTCCCTTCCCTCTGTAATGTTGTTTTATGCCACTTGTTTCAGAAGTAAATTGCCTGGGCCAAACTAGTGTTTTTTATGATTTTCTACTGTTAATATATTTTTCTGTAGTGTAATTTATGCTTCCCTCACTGCTCAAATACTTTTATAACATCTCTCTATGCATTACTAAGGCATGCACAGCATGAAATAAGCCCAGCCAGTGCCCCGCATACCATATGTCAAAAGAGAGAAGAGCCCACTTCGTCCCACATCTCCTCTTCCACATCCTTGCCAGGGATGTGTACTCCATGTCAAACACACAGATACTACATCTTTAATAGATAATCTACCTTTCAGGGAGCCTCAATGTTTTCTACTTGAGGCCTGATATCTTTGCATTAATTAAATATTGATATCAATCTTCTTACTAAATATTTACTTACTAGCTTCATAACTGTTAGCATACCAGAGTGGGTCAGTGGGTCACTCTCATTTTGCCTTTTGAGACTACTAACTAGATTCCAGTATTTTATCTTTCTCTCCTTTTAACCTTCTGATCAGACTGTGTTTCCCACAGCTCTATCAGGAATAAAAAGAAAGAAAAAAAAAAAAAACAACCAAAAAAGATAGCTGTCCAATTTCTATCTACATGACTGAAAAAAGTCCACTGAACATGTAAAGAAAAATAAATTTCTTTTTATTTTGAAACATGTTTTTGTGAAGTAAAGGAAAGTCACCAGACTGGTTGGAGGTGATATCTGAGATGTCTGTGAAGCAGTAAGGAGACAGTCACTGGAGCCTTATAAAAACTACCCTGTAACATCTGGAAAGACTTAATAAGTCTGCAAAGTGATGGGAGCACAGGATTATCAAAGTAGGCAGGTTGTGAAGGTATTGGTTTACCCCAATCACAGCTGACAAAATGGAAGAAAAGCAGGAAAATAATTCATGTTAAGAGTAGATCAGAAAGAACCTTCTTACTCTAGGTTCTAGTTACTAGTTTCTCTTTTAATCAGTCGTCAGAGGATGGGCAGCAAAGCAAGGAATGAACTGAACTACAGATCAGTCCCACCTATGGCTCATGTTGACTAATTCACGCCCTACTGTTATCATGCAGCTCTGAAACTGAGGCAAGGAGATGCTGGGTGCCACCACCTTCCATGTGAAAGATCTCTGACCCTCAACACCAACTCCTTTTCACGTTCTCCAAACGGTTACCTGCAGGAAGTGATACCACCTTGTACCCATTGCATATATTTCAAATGTATTTTTATTGCTGTTGACCATATTATCTCCCTTTTGCATATCTTAGGCCTTTCTTCTTCTTAAGACGACACCTGCCAATTAAGCCATGTTTCCCTAAGCTCTGTCTTGCATGGTGCAGAGCACTCCAGTTCCCATTTACCAGCTTAGAAAAGCCCAGTGTGGGACCAGACCTCCCATTCACTCAGCTGGTGCTGCTCTGCTACCCTAGTCTCTCCTGGTTTGCTGGTTGTTTTGCACCACTATCTTGTTTGCAATAGAAGGTCATTGAAAGTTCACTTGAAATCTAGACTCTTATTTCAGTGCCATCATCTGTAGGCGACTAAGGATCATCTTTGCTACTTTTAACAAGTCTTTTCACAATCTATTCCCTTTTCTTCATGCATACTGAGGTCTTAAAGTGGTCAACTTAAAACCATATATCTTGATAAAGTGGCTGAATTACTGCTGCTGAATGGTGGGCCATTATCTACAATTAGTTTATGGCTCTTAATAGCCATTATTGCAAAAGATGGATTTCTCTATAGTGTAAGTGTCTTACCAAAGATCCCGTTAGTACTCTTGCTTATGAAAAGTTAAATGGTAGCTGCTTTCTGGAAAAGATCACATTGCTCTTAGGTTGAAATAAACCGTTACCAGCTTATTTCTCTGGGTAATAAATAGGTTATATGCATTATAATAGTCATTATAACCTAATATGAGCACTATTTGTTTCTTCATGTACTGTATGCAAATGTGTGCAGCACTATATAGACAGAATGGAGAAATACTGTAAGGATGTCACCATCTAGTTTAAGAGAAAAATACCAGACATCTCACAAGTTACTGCAAGGATGTAGTAACTTGCCTCAGAGTAGCAGCTTTTCTTTTTCTGTTTATAGAAGTATGGTGGTTAGAAGAGTTAGAATAAGTGTGTGCCAATTCATTGGAGAAAAACTATGGATTTATGAATCTCCTTGAGGAAGTGATTCCTGATGAAGGACATGAAGGAGCAGAGGGTAGAGGCGTAGTAGATGGGGTCATGAACTTCATTTTACTTCTCATCATGAGTAATAGTGCTAAACTGATAGTCAGTCAGATCTCTCATTTTCTTTAATTTAACGCTATACTTCTTGCTCCTTGCATTACTGACCCCACATTATAACTGAACCATGCGTTTCATTACAATGCTAAGCACTGCTTTAAATGCACATGAGAAGATTTCAGTGCTTTTTATACTGCACAGTTACGTGTGGTGAGATTTGTTCTTTTCAAATAAAGAACCATCTCAAAGCTAACAACCTGTATTATTTTAATCAAGTCTCATTTCACACAGGTTGTGAACTTTAATACAGACTGCCGCTTCTTCTGGGCTTCAAATATAATGTACAGCTCAGCACAAGTCTGACCTTTGTGGTTTCATATTGGCACACACTTGCTGAAAGCACTTCATTAGACACCAGTGGTGATGCAGCTTTCAACCTTTTTAGCAGCTTTCTTTGGAGCTGCTGCTGATTAACAATATATACATTTTAGCCAATGACACACTGGCTGTGCATTAAATATGGCAAGCACACATATATACATATCTCCTGAGATGGAACCTGGATTCTACAATAGAAGGTGAAGAAGCATTAGTAGTAGAATGGAGGGTTTTCCTAAAGGTGGAGGTGTGTGCAATTATTAAACGTCTGAATGTTTTAGTCCAGTTTGCGGATTCCTTGTGACAGTAACGCACTTAGAAATGCAAAGAGCATCTCTGCAGGCAAAAACATTTTCAGACTGCTCTCACGTTGCTCTTCTAGCTCACCTCCTAGCTCAGATTTGAGAAAGTCTTTAATATTCAGCAAATACTGTGCTCTACTACTTTATGCATACAATATTCTTTGAGTTAAAAGAATTTGTATTTAATGTTTATATTGTGATAGTCCCCACAGGATTACAAATCGTGTTCACATAGTGCAAAACAACATTAAATGACACAGAAAATGTACATTCCAACCTCCCAGACAGGAGCTGTAATGTGGCTGTGCAATCACAGATGGTTCTGGATCCAATGTCTTTGTCAAGTACCTTTATCACCAGCTCTGTCTCTTGTATTTTCCAGAGCTGTTGCTGGATTTTATGATCAATATATCAGTAGCATGGGATGCTACTACAAATCTAGACAATTAATCTTCAAGAGTATAATTTAGCTTATCTATCACTGTCTAAGGTGGAATCATCTCCAAAGTGTGAGTTAAATTCACTGTTTCTAACACCTACCTGAATTTTCCTTTTACAGTATCAATTTCTCTTGTCTATAGAATATCTTAAATTAATTGTTTGAATTTAAAGGACTACATTTTAGATGGGCAAAATGAAATTAATTATCTCTAATCATGTACAAACTAGTTGTGGGTTTGGTTGATTTTACCAAGGACAGAGATCTGAACTTCTTTGATTGATTTTTATCATAGCTCATTTTGACATCTGAAAGCATTGGTTCACCTGCTAGCTAGCTAGCAGAAGCAAAACTTAACCACTTAAATTACAGTAGGATTCTCAAAACCTACTGGTTCAGTTTCAGTAGTGCAGGCAAATTCATAGTGTGAAGGTAGGTAGAACATTGGATCCTTCATCGCTGTGTCATTCGATGCTACCTACAGAATTATGATAGGCCTTGAAGAAGTTTTATCCTACCCTCATACTTAGGTAGACTTGTGTCCAGTCATGTCTTTATTCAAAACCTAGAACTAAGAATTCAACCTGGATTTCTACAGGCTTATTAAATTTGCTTCTTAAATTGGTTGCTACAAGCTAATTATACTGTTTCCTACAGTGCTGCGGTTCAGACTGATCATTGCCTACTTCACAGTCATCTATTCATTTTCTCACTTCTTCTTCTTCTCGTGTTTTGATTTTGTTCTGATCTACGTGTGTAACATCACATAAAGCTGGGGTTTTTTTCTTAGAGATTTGATCTACCTACAGTTTTATTCTCTCATGACTCTGCGAATAAAAACCTCCTACTTCAGAAGTGCAGCTCAGTTCTCTCCAGGAAGTTTCAAACTTCTGAAACTTACAGCTGTATTTCATAGCTTCGCATGCATTTCGAACCATTACTTTAGATGGTTTGTTAAGTATTTTTCTCAGCAACAAGCACACTTATGTCCATGACAGGCAGCATGAAGGATGACCCAAAATCACAATCTGCTTTTAATACAGAAGGAGACTTAGTGAATATATTAATGAAACCTGACAGAACCTTGAAATTACCTGGAAGAAACTATCATCAGAAGTGTTAGTAAGCATTAGTACAAATATTGTTATTGACACCACTGTGCTTGCAGTGAACCTTGAGGTCTTTTCTGATTGTCTTTTATTAGGAAAAATCATATTTCTTACCTGAATATGCATTTTAACAAAAGGTTCATGACATGTCTTCCTTCTTTTTGTGTTTATGTGGGCAAATGGGACAGGTCCCAGAATATGCCATGTAAATCACCATCTCGGTGAAGTTTGTTCTGATTTTTGAGTGTCTTACTACATCAAAAAGACAGAGTTATTTGTATTATCTTCATGTTACTCTTCAATATATTTGCAAACCTCTATGTTCCGGGTGCTTTGATTTTCATCACTTCCAAGCACATTTTCAGTTTCTTCATCCTCTCTGTGAAGAATGAAGATAAAGATTTTCTGAGTCTCTCTTCAATCATTCTAAAAATACATCTTTTTTCTTTTATGATTCTTGCTTCAGGTCAGTGTATGTTCTAAAACATGCATTAAAATATGAATGCATACAAGAGACATCTGTGATCCCTTGGGTGCATATGTTATCAAATGTCTGGAACATATTGTGCAAATAAAATGCGCAAATTATAGAGAATAGGAAATGGTTCATCATTTCCAAGCCCTTTAAATAGGAGTAATCAGACAACCCCAAATCTGCTAAGCTATGTTGAAACTAGAAAAAGTGTTGAGCAACCAAAATGTCCCTACTCTTCCTGTTAATGGAGTTGCCAGACCCAGTTCACTGGGCCTTTTACTCAAGAAAAACAGAACAGAAACAGGGCTGCTGTTCACTCTTGTTAGCTGAAAAACAGTGTCAGTGTCCTAGAGGACTATTAGCAGACAAACAATAAGTGCCATAGTAAAAGAAGACTGTAGAAAAACCTGAAAAATGCAAAGTAAATGTTAACCAGTTGCAGCAGCAGAGAATACCAGTCATTAGCATCTCACAAAGGCTTTCAAATACGAAATAATCATTATCACTGTTTGCACAGATCTCAATTTTAGCTTTTATCATTACAGCTTAGTTATAGCTCCCAACACTGAAACTCTTTTGTATTCAATGCAGTATAGTAGTTGATGCTACTATAAGAAAATCAGGATCAATAAGTTCATAATGTACATTTAGAATGTAAGAAGCCCCCAGATAGCAAGTTTCAAACAACTATGGGTGCTAAAAAATATACAAAACCACTTTCTACACAATTTTCTAAAGTTAGTAGCTCCTCATTCCTCAAGAAATTGAAACAATTTCTGTTCCCTAGATGTGCTGTTTGGTGCACAGCTGCAGCAGATACTGGTTCACTTTAGGCACATAACTCACAGAACTCATTAAACATCCAATTTAGCTGCTCTGAATTACAGTTTGTGAGAGCTTACTTCTCTCAATACAAAAGAAACATTAGAATACAAGTCTCCTCTTCTCCTCTCTCCCAAACCAGTTCCAATGCTCAACTCCTGCTGTAAATTATTATGCAGTGTAAGCCAAAGCTTCAAGAACTTGCTGGCTTGTTTGCTATTGGCAAGCATGTCGCAGTCATTCAGCAGTTTTTCAGGTTTTTTTAAACTTTTATGCTCTTTATTTCACTGGAAAGGATGAAAACATAGGTGGTTGGTTAACATGCACAAAGGATCTGTTCAAGATTTTTACCTAAAAACCTGGTGGCCATCATATGCATTAGCAAAAAATACTTTAAAATACACCTCTAAGATCTGGCATTATCTCAATATTCCAGACACACCAAAACTATATGACTGTAAAATGTGCTTGATGGCCATTGATAGTGACAGGACTTGTCTCTTTAAATTCCCTCTCGTCTCTAGAGTAACTGAATTCTGGTGCAGCTGTTAGAAGCTCAAGTTCCACCTTCCAGTACATCATTATCATTTGATTGTAAAGACTTCACTCTTTTCCAAACACTGAAGAGCAATGCAGGTCTAACTCTGAGAACTAATATTCCAAAGATCATAGATATTTTTAGACCTTTAAAACAAACTACCCCTACAGACTTAATAAAAACATATCTTGTCAGCCAATAAGGATGAAATGATCCCCTGAAGCATGAATTTGGCACTGTGGAAACATTTTTGAAGCTTGCTTTGAAACCTACTTGAACACAAGCTCAAGTATATCGAAAGAGTTACTGAAAAGTAGTTAAAATACTATATATTTTATATATGACTCTAGTTTTTACATGGACAGAATGATTAAACATAAGTGAAGAGAAATAGTTCATTAAGCAAAGAGTGTGACTGCAGTTTCCTAACATACGTCTTCATCTCTGTACAAGGAACGGTTTCTACTGTTTTCTTTAGCTTGTGAAGTAGAAACAGTTGTCACCAACACTGTCATCTTTTCAATGAAATGGAGCATTTGGCTGTAACAAATTGTTCATTCTTTCTGACTGTTCAAAGTACAGGTTCAGCTGTCTGTTTTCTGAAGACTTTGCACTGAAGGGCTAATAAGAAGATATGCAGCTTAGTCATATTACTGCCTTCAGCACAATTAAAGAGGGTGCTACTAGAAAAGTGAATTTAATCCCAGTGTTTTAATTAAATTCTGGCTTGGCACGAGTCCACCTGTCTGGATTCAATTGGATATAGTTCTCTTTCCTTCTTGCTCCAGACATTACCGTTGCCTGTTCCCATTGAACTGCTGCAGTGATTCTCCCCTTGCGTCTGAGCACATATAAAGGCAGCCCTCAAATACAGAAAGCCTCTTGCATAAAAGGGCTATAACATCAAAGCTACTATTTAAGACTAAAGTGTTACACAATTTACATGTTCAAATTGTCTAAGGCAGGCAGTTGTGTTCACACTCTGATCCCATACTGACTGTGATGGTGTAGCCACACATGGAGTTCCACACAGACAACTAAAATTAGTTTGGAAAGGCATCATTTGTACTGCAAGAAAAAGACACGTTTTCATTTCAGAATTGTACTGGACAAGTTTATACAAGGTGCAGTGACTTCATAATGAATTACAAAGGGGACAGAGTTTTCCCACTCAGAGTGGCAGAGAGGGTGAAGCCAAAATTCTGAATGTCTTGAAGGTGGGCAGTATTGCACAGCTTCATTTCACTTATCTTTGAAGATCCAAACTAGCTAAACAAAAAGGCTTTCAGAGAAGTAGATTTCTTGTAGGTAGGGTTGTAACAAGAAAGTTTAAAAACTTCTGCTATTAAAACTCCTATGTTAGTAGTCCATAGGTGGTAAACCTCCTAGAAGTGGAGAGGAAATGAGTACAACCAAAGGTTGCAGTTCAGTTGATCTTATGGTGGAAAGGGCTTTGAATCATGTAGATAAGTATAGTCACCAGGATATCAGTCCTTCACCAAAAGGAAAACAAACAACCCAAAATGGAAGTCTTATTTTTTTCCACTTCACACAACAAATTTTGAAACCTGACAATGCAGGTCTCTTCTAACTCAGGACATTCTGTGATTCTATTCTACGATTCTATTTGCTGTCTATAGCCAAAGAATTGCTCAGGCAGATCATAAGGAAGAGGAGAGGACAAGGGTGGAAAGAAGCAAAGAAAGAGGCTTGGAAGCAGATAACTTGCAAGGAATGAGTTAATACCATCCTGCAAAACACCAAAGAAAGAGGTCAAACACTGAGTCACAGCAGTGGGATTCATCTTCATCCTCTCTAGTCATCCAAAAGTGAGGTTTAAGCCAGCCATTCTCTTTCTTTTTGTGAGTAGAGATGGACACCTCCAGATGGCAATATGGGAATTCAGCTCACAGTTTTTGGGTGTCTGTCTCGGTAAAAGACGAATTGCTGGTGTGTTCCAGCAGCCACGTAATTACATGCCACCACTGACTCAAGGCTTCTTAGTTCATTAGAGCTGAAATGTCAACATATGCATTGCTCACTACTCGCACAGCCTTGCTCCTCTCTCATATTTAACTGTTACTACTCATGTTTTCAGTCTTTCCTTCAGACTTAGGAAACAACTGTTGAAAGATATTTGAACTTTTAGAGACAATATGGCACAGAGCATGAGATTCATTATATTTCAGAAGCACTGAAAAACAAACTAGTCTCAGCACAGGCACCGATCTGTACCAGTGCGATGGCTCTGTTTCCCCTGAGGTGACACATGTGAAATACTGAGACTACACCCCCTCCCCACATGAAAGCAAGTACTAAGAAGTGCACATGTTTACCAGCCCAAAATAACCATTACGACCTGTCAGGCACTTGCCAGTTTCACTCTCTGAAAAGAGCCTTTTGCCACTCTCGGTTTGCCTTCCCTTTTTGCCGTTAAAAAGAAGACTTTTTGACAAAGAACATTAGTGCCAAAGAAGGAGATATTGGGGTGGAGGGAGGAGGGGGGGAAAAGACATTTCTTACTGAAAATAAGTGCATAATTGACTATCACAATGAGCATTGCTAGGCTTGTTGAATTTACTGGCTCTGACACATTATGAAACTAAATTCAGCCAGTTAACAGGCAGCAGCCAAACATTTAACTCAAACTTACATATGCCCAGATCCATCTTCATAGAAAATTATAAGATAGCCAGAGGACTGTTTTGTTTTGTTGCTTTAATTTAGGATAGATCCACAAGGCTTCATACTGAGCAAATTCTGGAGATTAAAAAGCGCCTTCTAGACTCATTTAAATCTCAAGTGCCCAAAAATCCCACACTGTTAGGAATCACCCTGGCCTCAGCACTCCGATAGGTGGTCCAAGGAGTGGTTTGCTCTCTGCTCCCCTCTGCACAGAGCCACATGTTCCCAAAGGTGAAGCCATGATCCATGTCTGTGCTTTTGCCATGCTTCTCTCTGTCATGACTTCTGTTTTTAAGAAAGACCAGTACCACTGGCATGGAATTTTCTTTTCCTCAGAGAGGCAGTTCCCTTCTCTCTATCATGTTGTAGACACCGTCTTATTTTATGAGTTACTTTATTGTTGTGATTGATCTTCAGCCTCTTCAAAGGCTGGACTAGGGGCTGACTGCCCTTAGAGGCAAACAATATAGAAGTGTTTTTATTCTCTAAGCTCGCCTACATTAGTTAGAATATTAGTTGGGCTATTTTTCATTTTTAACTGATGAGGGGCTATGTCAAAAAAGAGAAGGTGATAGCTCTAATCAAATGAGCACCTAAGAAGTGATCTTTCACCAAACAGGACAAGTTGCAAGCACTAAATGCAAGTCCTGTCAGACTTTCATAGGTCATTTTTCCCTGGTTCTTGGAATAACTATGCAGTTTTTCCTCTCCTTCCCTACCTACCAATCCCACCATGTCTGCAGCAGACTCAAGTCTGGTCCCACACCTTCTGTGGCAGTGCTAAGACTGCAAGAGGATTTAGGAATGAGAGAAGCTGCAGGTGGACAGATCCCCTGCCTGTGCCTAACACAGGGATCATGTCAGCTGCACATGAAGAAAAAAAACACTTCTCGAAGTGCAAATAGCCTCCTCCCTTTCAGAGGTAACCTCCCACAATGGCACCTCTACTTTGTAGTCCCAGCACTTCGGGACCACAATGCAGACTGGCCAAAGTCTGTGATCCACACACAGCTTGCCATCACACCCAGCCTGCTCTCATTTTCTTACACCAGATGTGCCAGAGCTGGGGGAGAACAGCAGGTGAAATAAGAGGACAGGAATGGTTGTGCTTGGTAGGGAGACCCATTTGCTCATGGAGGCCTGCTGGAGGCAGGAGGAATGATTCACACGTTTTCCTCTCCAGCTGGGGAAGCTCCATGACACGTGCAAGGTGCCAGCAGATTGCAGAACACGCCTGTGCCATGTGGTGCCTGGAGGAAGTAGCAGGTGTCATTGCAGGTGCTGGAGGCGCTGCTGCTGCCTGCACCAAGCAGGCATCAGCAGGGACCTACAGCAGAGATGGTGGGCTAACAGCAAAGTGTGATGGCCCAGGCTGTTTGGAGATGTGGGAGCTCGGGAGAGACACTGAGGGATTCAAGTTGTTGAGAGAGTTCCGGGGAGGCATAAGGGGATTGTGTCAGGGTATGGGAGGACATCTGAGTTAGGGCAATGGGACTCACAATGTGGCTGAGGGAGTCACTGGGGAGGGAAAGGCTCTCAGCTGGGTGTACATGGATTGTGTCTTGTAGGACCTGGAAATATAGGCACCCCTGTCAGAAGCATTTAGAGGCACTTCAGGTTCTGTCTTTCCCAAGCGAGTACTTGTAAGTCGCCTTGATGTTAATGAGAATTACATGCACGCATCAGGGAAAGAATAGTCCCTCTACAATGGGCATGTGACAGCTAAAGTGCATCAGTCAGCAGGGAAACAAAAGAGGTCATAATTTATGTAAAAGGTTCATTTTTAATGTAAATTCTGCCCCCAAATGCTCTGCTTACCAGCCTGAATCTGTGGTATTTGGCAGCAGAAAATGAAAGGGGTGAAAAACTCATTGCTGGCAGGTAACTGCATAATGTGATAGATTGATTTAAAATCCTTGTCATCTTTCTTTTTCACCTGCATACATAACGATCCTCTGTTAGTCATTAGGGCTCCTTGTACCTTCAGCACTCTAAAAAAATATTGGCTTTGAAATGATACTTCATTGTTAAGGAATTTTTGTCAGCTAGCTCCATTTATCGATGTATCAAAGCCATTTTACAAGAGATAGGCTCCACTTTGGCACGGGTAGTGCATACATTACGTGCCTTGCGAGGACTCGCATCTGATTCCAGCACTGAGTGGAAGTGCCAATTGCCTCTGCGGTACATAATGAGACATGTCACCCGGTGTTGGGGACAGCAAAGAGACGTGAATGAATTAGCCCCCAATGTTTTCTCCTGGCCAGAGATGAGAGGAGTGGGGACGTGAGGGGTCACAGCAGACACATGCTTGGGGTACTCCTCTGCCCAGAGGAGCTGAGGACTCTGCTGTCATAGCCCCCGGGCAGGGGGAAACATATGTCGTATGGGTTTGTCTGTTGATCTATTTACACCTCCTCCCCAGACAGCAAGAGCCAAGCCAGGAAACACTCTCTTCTGTAGCCATATGTGTGTCTGCAACAAGGAATTTTTTCAGCATATCGGTGATAACTGGGGGTGTCACGCTGCTTTGTGAGGAAAATTTTGTAGCAAAAGCCAAACCGCCGACAGACTACTACCAGCAGCTACCTCCAAAGCTGTTCAGGCTGTCTTGAGAATTAAATAATTTCTCTTTGTCCTTTTGTTTAGATCTTCACCTTGTGTTGCCAAGCAACTGCACGGGAAAAGTTAATAGCAAAGCTCTCCTTTTGAACCAGGCAAGTAGGAGGTCTTTGAACTGAGGCAATCTGGTGTGGAAAAGACAAGGGTTAAGAAAAGAGAAAAAGCCCATGGTCGTTTGGATCTTCTTATATTTTCCATGCATCCTAGAAATGGGGGATGCTGCAATAGAGATTGCCAAAGACAGGACCTTCCTCTGCATAGTTTATCACTTTGTCAAGGAAACTGAACCCAAGTGCCTATGTCAAAAAGAAAATACTGTCATACTAGTGATTTCCACTCTGAATTATCCTACCAACAATCCCTCAAAAGGAAAGTCTCAACCCAACTCTCTGCCACTCAAGCACTCGTAGCCTAAGCCACTGCAGCCCAAGAAGGAACCTCTATCTCCATTAAATCACACTGAAGCTATAAACGATGCCACAGCTTCCTGCCAGCAATACCTACTTCACCTCCTTGGTGATAAATTCAAAGCCCCCAGAATCACTATGAGCTGGGACATGAATTTTTTTCAAGCTGAAGGGTCATCGCTTAAATAGTAAAAGAGGGGCACGAGACACAAGGAAACTGCTGTCTCATACTGGCTCCCACACGCAATTTGCACAACTCACTGAACACAGTCACAGGACTCGAGGAGTCCTGACCATTAGGCACTTCTACCCCACCATCAAAGACCCCTGAGCCTGGTCCTTTCCATTCATTGCCTTGCTTTTTCTTTTAGAAATATTGTTAACGATCCCAGTCCTGTTTTCTAGTTACACCCCATAACATCCATGCCTCTCAAGGCTGGGATTTCAAAGGATTCATATTATTTCTAATTACATGCTTCATTTTGTAAATTCTTGGGCTTAGAAGGTATTAATTAGATTGGCCTAGTTAGTAGTATTTTCAAGTCATGGTTTTACCGTGCCCTGGATATTTGGCATTACTCCCAGGAGCTGCTGGACTCAGGACACTGCACAGGGGCACTTGCAGCTCTTTTTGCAGAGAAGAAACCCTATGAAAGTCAAAGCCTTTGCACCTGAAGACTCAGAAAAGCACCAATAAAATCTTAGTTAAAAACAAGCCTCTTAAGTTTTTAAACCAATCAAGTCAGTACAATGGCATTAGAGGTCCTGTTTTAAATACCAGTACTAATAAGTTGATTCAGTGTGAGGTCATCTCTTTCAGCCCTATTCCAGACACAGCAAAAATAGAGGAATTCACCTCCAAAAGCTGTATGTGCTACTTGTGCCTCATTTAATCTCCAAGAGCCAATAAATACATCAGTAGGATCATGCAAGAGCTGTGCATGGAAGCCAGACTCAGTAAGAAGATGGTTTAGTGTCTGCTGGCTATCGACGGGAACCAGAGGGAACACGGAAAAAGACATAAAAAAGGCAGAGAACTGCAGAAGGCTCATGGGATGAGCTTAGCAGTTCCGAATGGAGCATGAGAGAATTTGTGCTTCATAAGGATTCAGACCTGGAAACAACCTCTCTCTCTCTTTCTGACAAGCCTATTTAGAAGTGAACATTATTCTGAGTTCATCATTCTTCACATTAGAAAAAAAAATTACTATTGCAGATGAAAAACTGTATCATGACAAACAGAAACTGCAATCAAGCCTAATTTTTGTCACAGAGTATTATGGGTACAGTCATGAGAGTTGTGCTGAGGCTTAGCTAAAAATATTCCTATGGTATTTTGCAAAGCTTGTAGGCTGATCTGACCCGGCAGTTCCTGTGTTTCTATCTAGTCTGGTATCCTGTCTCTGAGAGACACCAGCACCAACAGCTTCAAACAAGAGCTGAAATCTCAGGTGGCACAGTCTACCCTCTCAAATATCCAGAGCCATAACAGCAAAAGATTGATTATCAAAGACAAACTGGTTCAGCTTTGTAACAAATGCCCCATATGCAATAGTAGCATACTAGTTACAGCTCATATGTGTTAAAAATCAAGAAAAAGAAGCCATTGATTTATCACTATCACATCATGAACTTTTAGCAGCCATAGAACTGTACACAGACACAACAATCTTGTCCACAAGCTGTCAGCTCTCTCTCACTACCTTTTCCTGAATACAGTAAAGGTTAGGTTATTTAACCTAGGGAGGAAAATTCAGTTGTGAGCTATAAGAAATAGGAAATATTCCTGTATGGTTAAAATTGAGGAGGTACAAATTTAAGATCTCAGCTAAAATTATAGAAAGAAATCCATCAATGTGTCAACATCATAATGCAATTGTACACAGCCCAACTTATGGTTTAATATTTCCTGCAAATTTTGTCTGAAATTATCAAACATTTTATTGTAGTTTGAGAGTGCTTTATTTTTTTTAATTCAAAGTATTTGTGTTCATATATATCATATATGACTGAAAAACTCATTTCTCTTACTTTTGAACAGGAAATTACACTGTAGAGTTTTCTTCTAAGATCTCTGATAAGGTTCACAAATACATGTACATATGCATATTGTACAGATTTGGGTTGGGATAGTAATAGCTCCTTAGTAGCTGGTACAGTGCTGTGTTTTGAATTCAGTATGAGAATAATGTTGATAACACACTGACATTTTAGTTCTTGCTCTATACAGTTTCCTATACTCTGCCAGTGAGTAGGTGTGCAAGAAGCTGGAAGGAGCAGAGCCAGGAGAGATGATCCCAACTGGCTACAGGGATGTTCCAAGTATTAGAACATCATGATCAGTATATAAACTGGGGGGAGTTGGCCAAGAGCCATAAATTGCAGCTCAGGGATGGGATGGGCATTTGTCAGTGAGTGTTGAGGAATTGCACTGTGCATCATGTATCTCTCTTCAATTTTATTCCTCTCTCTCCCTCCCTCCTTTTCATTACAATTATTATTGTTACTATTATTTTCATCAATCTTACAGAATCACAGAATCGTTAGAGTTGGAAGGGACCTCTGGAAATCATCCAGTCCAATCCCCCCTGCCAAGGGAGGGTCACCTGAAGTAGATGAGACAGGAATGTGTCCAGGTGGGTTTTGAATGTCTGCAGAGAGGGACACTCCATGCCCTCTGTGAGCAGCCTGTTCCAGGGCTCTGCCCTTCTCAATGTAAAGAAATTCTTCCTCAATATTGAGGTGAAACATCTCGTGTTTTAGTTTATGGCCATTGCTCCTCATCCTGTCACTGGACACCACTGAAAAGAGTCCAGCACCATCCTCTTGACACCCACCTTTGAGATATTTCTATGCATTAATGAGATCCCCTCTCAGTTTTCTCTTGTCTAGATCAAACAGACCCAGCTCCTGCAGTCTCTCCTCATAAGAGTGATATTCCAGAGCCCTAATCATCTTTGTGGCCCTCTGCTGAACCCTCTCCACTAGATCTTTGTCTTTAGTAGGAGTAGTATTATTATGTTTTTAATAAATTTTTTCAATTATTAAACTGTTCTCATCTCAACCCACAAGGTTTAATTTTTTTCCAGTTCTCCTCCCCCACCGGGGGTGGAGGCGTGTGAGCAAGTGGCTGCATGATGCTTAATTGCTGGCTGGGGTTAAACCACAGAATATAAATATGTGCCTGTGTATATAGTTGTTTTTGACTTGTATTTCTGTCTGACAAGATGTGTTAACACCTGACAAATCCCTTTAGCAGGAAAGACAACAATAAATTTCTCTTTGCAAGCACTCTGCTTCTTCAGAATTCCCTAAACACCATTAAATCCTTCCTGGTTCTTCGCAACCCATGTTAATTAATAGTAATTATATATTAATAAGAATACTCTGTGGCAGACATTAAGCTGCATCTTTAATTGTGTTTAAAACATGCAATGCATAAATTCTATACAATGCCATTGAAACTAAGAGGGCTAGGAGTATGTCACAGTGGCCTCTGTCCTCCCGAAGAGATACGAGATAACTCACTGACAGGAAACCACCAGGTAAATATATACACAAAGCTCAAGGAAAGTGTCTCATGAGTTTCATGTTAACCACTCTCCTCCCTTTGGTTCTTAACAGACAAACAGACCAATGTGGCTGACCACGTTTCAGGTACATGTAGGCCATTTGCCCAGAAGTTCCAAAGGCATCAGACATAGCCTGAGAGAGACCTCTGCACCAGGGCCAGCTGCCACAAAAGTGCAGAGAAGGCCACCTCTGAAGAGACTTGTGAAATAAAACAGAAAAAAGTCCTTGGAAAGGCTGGCAGGCAGAACTGGCAGCCCATGTTGCTGGAAGTCTGAGCTGCAGAGCCTTCTGGTGCTCAGGAGATAAGGACAGCTACTGAACCAGCCAAAAAAACAAGATGCACGATCTAAGGATTTATACTGAGCAATTACATGCGTACATCAACAACTGTATTACACTGTCTGTGGCCAAACGCATTGCCAGACACTGCTCAAAAGTCATGGTCTTCTCTGATGAATAAGAATCCTTCTTCAGATGGTATTCAAAGATGAGGTTTCAAGCACTATTGGGAACACATAGATGAGTTATGGAAAAGTGTCTTCAGCCTTTTGGCCACCTTTGTGGATGTTCGAAAAAGGACTTTATCCCCCTCTGAGAAATGCCATGCAAACAGCTGAGCACTTGGTGTTTCCCCTCCCCGACGTTTTTACCACTGGCTTCTCATGCTAATAATTTTTAATTTATCAGAGTACACTAATTTTGCTGTTTGAATCCCCCAATTATCCTTGTGTCATTTTTCCCCCAAGAAAGGTAGTTGGTTAATGCAAAACACTTGCAGCCCCAAAATCAAGGGCTTTTCTTTCTGTTCCCAGTTCTGGCACTGCCTCCCTCCGTGCCATCAGCATTGTCTCAGGGCACTCATCCTCACCATGCACACAAAAGATTGCAACTCTTCCACAATTGAAGGAACCTGCTGTTTATATTTGACCAGCCTTATATAATACCAGGAATTTTAAGAGCAAGGAACTCTCTATAAGCCATATGGCATTGATATTAATATATCAATAAATTCCTCCCTAACTGCAACAGATGCTCAAGTCAGTAGTTTCACCATACAATACAATGCACTGTTATGTCCTTTTCTGTGAGCAAGAATAAGCCAGATGCTTTTCCACAACATATTGGCAGAAATATTGTGCTATTCAGCCAGAAAAAGCAAACTTTACCTCATCTACAGAAGAACCTCTACAGAACAGCTTTTTAAATCTTGCTTTTTTAAAGCTGATTAATTTTGACAAAGGATTTATCTACTGATAGCTACCCAGATGATCAAATACTGCTGGAACTGAGACTGGTGCATCATCAAGGAATATGAAATTCCCCTAATGTCACAATTATATTTTTCTTATTTCTTTTTATAATACCATTAGACAAAGAAAACAAATTACTGATTTTCATTTTTCCTCCATTAACTACTTTTTTGCTTTTTTATCTTCTCTTTTCATTCTCATTTATCTTCCTTCTCATTTCCTCAGAGAGCAAACAGTGCTAACCTGCTTTCCTGCTTCTCTCATTAAATATAATTTTAATTATTTTTACTTCACCCATACCTATTAGTTCTCTAAAGTTCTCTTCCATATTTATTAACACCTCACTGTTCATTCTCTGTTGCAAATATCATCACCTGATTTTGGCACTTGAATCTTTGCTCTTTGATAGTTTAATTGGAATCTACTGCTGAATTCCTGTGGGGCTACAGACCTCCCAGTAATTCACAACATCAATTCCTGAGCCTCCCGACCTGACTATATTTCAGGATATGCTTTTACAAATGATTAAGCCACCTGAAGACTACGCAGCCACCAACAAAATGTTATCTCACCATCGCAGCATCCCTGGGTGCACGTTACCACCGCTTTGAGGATGCTGGTATTAACACTTGTGCAACCAAACAGTCAGCCAGACCACAACTGCTCTTTCAGTTCTTTGTGCTTTTTTTGGCAGGGTAAATTTTCTGCCAGATCCGTTAATGCCTGTGCAAAGCGGGCAGCAGGGAGAGGAGGAGACAGAGGAGTCCTGCCTCTTCCGGTGGCGGGGCACATGGATGGATTCACAGCACGTACGAAACTGTCGTCTGGTAAATGCAAAAACCACACAGTGACAGGAAGAAATGTGCATTTAGATTCTCTCCAGCTACCACTTTTCTGTTTTAATCACAATCGCAGTTTCATGTGGGCAGTGCATTACCCTTTTGGGGAGGGGGTTGCTGTTTGGTTCACTGAACTGTTGAACTTTGCCAGGCCTTCAGTTCAAACAAAAGCAAAACACAGGACAAGAAACAGACAAGTTTTGCAATCTTTACTCATCGACTTCAACAGGAGTTTGCCTGGAGGGGAGGAGGGAAAACCGTTAACGAATAGGTCTAAAAATAAATTCAAGGGTTTCCTGGCATTGTTTTCTGGTTTTCTGTATTCCCCCTATGAAGGAAAAAGAACAGTGGGATTCAAACTGCATTTTAGTTTGTTGATAAAATTCAGAATCCAAGAAAATATGTAAGTAATAGCAGGACTCAGAGACAAGAGCTGATCCTGATAGTAGCCATGATGACTTTCGCTTTTGTTGTTCCTGGAGTTTGTGAGAGAGAAAAGAAATCACCTACCATTATCAGTATCTCTTCGAGTTATTAGTTCCAAGTTTAGGTATCTAAAGACTTTACATTTGGCGAACATTTTTCCTCCAAAAACTAGACCACTTTTATAAAAGAAACCAGCGTGCTATATTTATAGGTAATATCTTAAACTTCTTCATGCCGGAGAATATAATGAAAGCTCTAATTGTTTCTTTCAGCATCTCCAGGGAACCTGTCAGAAATTCTCTCACATCTGCAGCAGCCAAATATACAACTCTTCTAGCGGTGTATCTATCTATGTCATAGGAGAGGCTTAAAAAAGAAGCAGCAATATTGATCTTTCTGCAATCTATACAAAAACTATTTAGGTTCATCTATCTTGGATACCATAATTATAGACCACAGCTCTGGCTGTTAGATTCCTCGATATATGCTAAAAGCTGCTAGTCTGAGTATTTATTTTCTCCTTTGGAGTATCTCATTGCAAACTGCCCTAAAGATGTTCAAAGAAATCCACAAATTTTCCTAATGGTTTACGAGAGCAAAAAAGACCCTTTTTAGGGTTTTTTTGTGTTATACAAGATATATACAACAGGCAAACTCCATTGGGGTCTGGACATATCTGGGATCTGTCCTACTGGTGTAGCAATGTACGAGTTTTCTCACTGTTGACCTTCTGATATCCTCCTCCAGCTACTGGGAGGGGGAAGGGGGAAGCTGTGTGGGGCTGAGCTGTCTAGCAGGGTTAACCTAAAACAACTTATTTCACATTTTTTGCTGTCCTAGTCAGCCTTCACTTCATTTCACAGAACTTAAGATCCCAAATGATTATTGGTTGACCTCATAAGACCTTCAATACACAGAAAGAAAGTGTAATTCACTCATAACATTAGCCCAAAGATAGTTCCTTGAGTGAAGGCTTCCAGCTCAAGGAACAAGGGCCAGTTTAACTGGTATGATTTGCTGCAGGGATGACTTCTCATCTGGCTTGCTGCTTGCCAGGTGCTCAACCTGATCCTCTGCCCCTGCAGCACTAACAACTCTATTAACTGTTTCCCCCCAGTGCTCTCTGACATTTTTCTACATCTTGCACATCTGCTGGGTTCCTGAATCCTTTTGACCTGGGTAAGCAGCTATCCGTCAGCACCCTGACTTCTGCTAGACAGGAGTTGCAGATACCCAAGGCCACAGCACTGCGCTACCTGCTACTCTTTCATCAAATCACACTGCTCCTGTTTGTTGGGGGCAGAGTGCCTTGAACACAAGACAAAGATGCTATCAGCATTATTTCTGTGTATGTATCCTGTTTTGGTCCCTTTTTCTTTAGGTTCTGCCCTCCCTGTGACTTCTCCATGACCTTACCACTTGCTCTGTGTGAGTGCCTCTGGTTATTGTACGTCTGTGCTTAGATGCTTTCCTGTTGTTGCCTTACCTTGATCTGCTGCATGTGCTCCCAGCAGACAAGCTAGTGAAAAAGGCTGAAGCTGTAATCAAAATGCATTAATTTGGAAGTATAGTATACCTGTTCAAGGGACAGGGGAATGAAAAGGACCTCAAAACCAAAAAAGTGTACTAGATATAAGAAAGTATGTCGACAGTTTCCCCTTTTTTTTTTAATGCACTTTAATGTGAAAGTTCAGCTTGCAGAGATGATCTGGGTGCTGTTCTTCTTCATAATTGACCAGTAAGCATTAGCTCAGGAAAGTGGCTAAATATTACATAAACTATCATGAGGGACAACTTTGTAAAATATTCATCTACAGACGTAGGGCTGCCACTGTCTCTTTGAATTTTTACTCTCCATCTCTGGCTCAAAGCCTGTGTTCTGCTGAGGGCAGTGGGCACCTGGCTGGCTGGTGAAGCTGGTGAAGCTGGAGCATGATCAGTGGAGGTAGAACACGAAGCAGAGCTAGCTAGGACAGGAGGCAGCTGGCATCTTCTGCACTGATGCAGAGACCAGCCACCAGCTCAAACCCCTTCTCCAGCTCCTGCTCATCTCCTGATAATATACCTTGATCAAGCCCCAACTTGAGCAAAGACAAACTTGATCTCTGAACCATGATGTGCTCTTGGGACAGTGACATTTTTACAGCCAGGATGAAGCAGACAAGAGAAGCTTTTATGATCAGGATGGACTGGGAAGAGAACATTTCAGGATGCTGAGCATTGACTACTGACATTCTTTTTCATGAGAAAAGACAAGCCTCAAGTCTGATTCATTGAATAAAAATAAAAATTATACATGAATATAAAATTGGGGAGTATTTGCTATAAAGTTATGAATATAATTTCAAACTGAAATGGACCGCTGTGATCATGTAATTTTATCGCCAACAGGATATTAACTATTTGAATTCCCTGAATTTTTTATCTAAAAAAATAATTTGACAAGATTTATTGCAAGCCTGTGACTAATTATCCTCCTTACTAAATTGAACTTTTATCAGTGAAAATTGAGATAAAATATTGTAGTTCTACAGTGAATGTAGCATGGTAATACATCGGTTCTTTTTCTTGCAAATTTATGAATATAGAGGTTAAAATTCATATCAAATTACAAATATGTAAATAGAGATTTTCACTGTTGTGACAGCCTTTAGAAATAGTCAAATACATACAGTGCTGGCATCACTGAAATCCTGTATAGAAACCTGATTTGTATCCAAAGTTAGTTAATCTCTTTCCAAAATGCATTATAAATAAGAATTGATTTGGTAACATTTTAAAATTGTATTATCCAGAAAGCCAGGTCTAAACGTACCATTTTAACTTGATTTGCCATTTCTCATTATCATTTTACTATTTATTTTGTCCCATTTTTCAATTGAATGACTTAAGTATTGCCCTTGAGATGCTCCTATTTATAGCATATCTTAGAATTTATTAGGTTCACAAAAATTCAGTCGATGATGTTGACCTTTACAAGGAAGAATCACTCAGACTCCTTAATTCCATTTCACTGCATTGCAGTGGTAGCTATCTTTCTCCATTTTATCTAAATTTTACTTATTTATTTCACTATCCTAAGGCTGCCTCAAACTGGAGGACATTTTCAAGCTTCAGTTTTTCATAGCCTCTTTATTAAATGCAAATTTTCTCCTTTCATAGTTTTCATTTTTCACTGAAAACCTAGGACAACAGACAAAAAAAACTACCTGAGAAAAAAACGTTGGTTAGTGAGCTCACATTGTAAGGTATGTTCTGCAAAGATGGAGAAGCCTTACCTTCCACAAAAGTGTGGACAAGTCCAGACTAGGACTAAGAATCAAACTGAAAGAACGACCATCCAGGTCACCTTAGAGTAATGTGGCTTTTCTGCTTCAAAATTAACAGTAGGACCAGTAAGACTATGAATACCAGCATACAAGAAATAAAAACAATCATGCGAAACTGAATTAACTTAGTAGACTACAAAGAGATTAAATAAAATGTCAGCACAGGGAGGAACATACAGCACTGAAAAACTTCAGCATACCAAGTAGATGGTGTGACTGTGGATTCAAGGAAAGAGGGTGATGGCAGGTTAATTAACCACATTTCATGTAACTGGAGAAAGATCACAACAGGAGCAGAGGCTCAGAAATGGTAGTAAAAGCTCCTATATTTTAACTTTCAAAGCCAGAATTGGCACAGATTTTGTTTGTAATTGCTGTCATTAACTACTGACCATTTCATTCTGGCATTCAGGAGTCTGTGCTCAGGGAGCAATGCCTCAGTACAGAGGTTCATTTAGAAGCTCAAGAGAAGCTAAAAGGGTGGCGAGCCCAGACAGAATCACAATATTTACTCAACCAGAGCCAAATTCAAAAGCAAAGGTCTGATGCAGTGACATACCACATAGAGGAGGCAGGTATTTATCATGGTCATAAAGTGATTTTGCCATATGTAAGGGTCTGGAGAGTTCATACTTCCACCTTTCTTCTCACTTTCTTATGAAAAAAGTGGCCAAGTAGCTTCCTCTTTGCTTCCTCTTTGCAAATATAACACCCTTTCTACTCACAAGCCGTCTCTGCTACCCCATAACCTTGGCTGCTAGGAGAGCCAGAGGAGCAGGTGAGCATCCCAGCCCCACTCAGACATCACGATGCAAATGAAGTGATGCCCAGATCCAGCCCCTCAAAAACTCTCCTCCTCTTCAGTTTAGAAAATCAAACTTACCAGTTTGCAGCAAGCATTTGCAGACAAATGGACACCACCTTACAGACTCTGCAGGGACCCTGCCTATGGGGTGTGGCACTCAGGGAGAAGCCCAGAAACTTTAGTGATCACACTCACAGTGCTCAGTGTCTACCTGGTAATAGCAGGTGAGTTTATTACTACACAAGATGAGGACCATTTCATTTTGTAATACGCAGATTAAAACAGAGATCTGCAATAATAAAATTGTGATAGAAAAATACAAGGTGGGGGTCTTCCAGAAAGGACATCACCTTCTCAGCTGTTCTGATTAGAGGTGTCTGTCCCTGTCTATCACCTTTGCCATGCTGGAAAAGCTTCCTTCTTTTGTATCTGTATTTTTCTGTGGCAGTATTTTCTATGACAAGTCACAAGGCAGTGTGAAAAACTATGTTATTATCCTTTCCATTCTTCCTCAGTGTTTCCATGAGACACATATCCATTGGATTTCTCTGCTACTTTTCCCATTAAGAGTAATTTTAGTATGGAGAGGGTGAAAATGAAAGGAGGGTGAAATTTGTCATCCCGTAGATTAAAAACTCCAGTGTGCCATTTATGGGGCACAACTACCTTCTCGCTGACCTTGCCTTCTTTGTATATTTATATATCCATTAGAATTTATTAACTATGAATACATTAGGCTCCAGGTGCATAACAAAGTGTCTAGAAAATATATTTTAATAAAATATCCAAAGAGCATGTCCAGATAATGCGTGCAATGTCCCCATATGTCTCACTACACAGATCACACAACTTAGTATGTGCTGCTAATATGATCTGCAATAGGTATCATCAGCTACACTCATTACCATTTAAGATAGGACAAAAAGGCAAGTAACTATTAAGTGTTTTCAGGTTTCTAACTGTTATATTTAATACTTAAGAGCATAATATTTTAATTAAGGGGTTTGTTTTCCCATTATGGAAATAATTTTGTAGCAACTTTTCTCCTGGTTGCTTAAGCAGGTTCATTACAATGCAATGCAATTTACCCAGCTGGACAGGTCTGCAGGTGGCCTGAAACCCATTAGAGAGGTAGCAACCTACTACAGGGGAAACTAATATTCAGGAGACAGGAAATCTCACAGGGACTTCGATTTTGCCAGGCATTAACACAGTTGACTGGGTAGCAGGTGGCTGGAAGCATAAATTTCCCCGTAACTTATTTATTAGGGCTCCCTTGCCTCCCTTCTTTTAGAATTATAACATGTTCTTGGCATTGATAAACCCTGGCAAGGGCACACTGTAAAGACACAAGTAGCAAAGTCTTGATAAATATTTTTTATCTATTTGACTTGAACTATTTAAGCCAAACTGGAGTCCTTTTCTTTTCTGAGGAGAAGATAAAGTATGACGCAAACCTCCTCATTTAGAAATAATTTATAACTGCCTTTCTTCCTGAACAGAATAAGAGTCAAAGAGGAATTACATTCTTCTGTCACAGCTCCAAATCTCCTTTCAGAAACTCTCTGCCTGGAAAGTTTTCCTTCAGCTTTTTTTCCCTACACAGTAATCTGGTTTTCCTCTCTGGCTTTTTCCCCTCTCCATATTTCCATGATGTTTTCTCTCCCACTAAAGCCCTAGCCCCCATGCTTATTCCCGTGGAAATCATTTGAGCTAGAAAGTTTGGTTTTCACTCATCATACGCCTGTGTACTGTTTATATGTTTCAGTTATCTAGTGCCCCCAAGGAGCTCATCTGTAGTTTATGCTCCTGTGGAAAGAAAGCTCACTGCCATGCTCACCAGCTCTAAAGAGGTTTACCCCTGTGTATAACCAGACCACAGAAAAGAAGAACATTTTCCATTTGTTCTGGGAGGAAAAGCATAGAAAGCTCTCTCATGAGTGCTTTGGCAGAAGTTATGCAAATTCCCCAGAATATTGTGAAAATTTCAGCATTAATTCACAAAAAACAGGCTCTGTATGACTGCACTGCAACACACATGGAGCAGCTTGTGAGCCAGCACTCACAACACCCTGTTTCACAGCACACTCACCTGTTCTGCTACAGCAAAGCAGAAACATTACATTGTAGGTATTTTTTTCATGGTTCATTCAGGGCAATCTCATATTCCCTGTCTATCCCTGTCACCACATGTGCCACATGTGGATGGCTGTGGACGTGATGGACTGATCAAGGGGAGCCCCACCCTGCCAGGATCCCTGCTGGCTGAACAGAGTTGCCTCAGTCCTCTCTGCTCCATGTGCCACATGTGTCCCATGTCACAGGGTCTGACACACCACTACCTCCCATACTATAGAAAGAGAGGCACAGGAGTATATGGAGAGCTGTGGTATCCACCTTTCAAGCCCAAGAGTTTTTTGGAAAAAGCACTGCCTTATACATACTGAAGAAACACTTCTCCCTGTTAACACCCACACATCTTTTCCTGGAACTCATAGTCTCCAAGCAAGCAACAGATCCAGTAAGTGGTTTGGAGAATGGAAGTAGGTCTTATGGCTGCTTCTTAGAAATTTCATTAATAAGTAAACATATCCATAAATATTCTGAATAAAGACATGTATTTCATCCACTTAGCAGCAAGAAAGGATTTCTTTTCACAGGCTTTTCCTGTAAATTATATGGGAGACCTGCATAAATCTTCTTTGACCTGGTTTAGCCATACACTATGTTTTCCTGTTAAAATATTCACATACAATTAAGTATCCACTAGGCAGACAGAAAGGAATAGAGATCGTGAAGATGTAGGAGGAGTCTGCCACAGAAACAGACTCCCCCTCACAATACAAATTACAAAAATCTCTATAACAGTCAATGTAAATTGAATCTGTTGAAAACTGGCTTTAACTTATTGTCATTTCCTTCGTCATTTCTCCCAAATCATTCCAACTTTTCTCTGTTAAAGCTGGCACACAGAAAACAAATCATTACAGTACCACACACCATTACTAGACAAATCCTGCTGGCTTTGTTCACACACATCTCATCTAATGACAGTCTATAGCCTTTAAAACAAGCTGTTAAATAATAAACTCAACTACAAATATACAACCATTGCAATAAATTCACATTAGACATTCAGACACTATGGCAATAAGAGGTTAGATGACTAGAAAGATACAATCTTAAAGCCACTTGAAACACAATTACAAAGGAAATACTATCAGTTGTGTTCTCCTTTTTTGAAAAGAAAACAATGCAGTGTTTCTTCAACACCTTCAGTTTTTGCCTTCCTTCCACATGGAAGAGAACAGGGCGATTTTGCAACCTCTTGACCCCAAAGGAAGCATCTACATCAACTTCAGGGACTCCTGGATTTGGCCCCAAAATATTTTCTTCATTGCTGAGTTTCATGTAAATGAGCCCCATTTCTCCTTTGGAGCACATGGGGCAAACAAGTGCCTCCAATGTCTGTGGAAACCTGCCCTCACCCTGTATGACAGGGTTCAGCCATGAGAAGGGGTCACCATGGTGTGACTTTGGGCAGCCTTGAGCTGGTGTTTCTCAGCATATTGGAACTGCCTGTCCCAGAAGTTCCCTCTGCTCAAAACACACCTGGGGTAGAACAATTTCTTTGGACCACACAGTGTTCAGAGCCAGAGACCACTTGTGTTACCTCCCAAGAGTTGCTGAGCACAACATGCAGTCAGGACTGATGGCAGGTCTGGCGCCTTTCTTTTGCTCCTTCCCCCTCCCCATGTCTTGTGCTTCCTGCTGTACAGTGGCTCTGCAGAGATAGGAGAGAGGGAGAGCACTGCCCCACTCAGACTGTCCTGGATGTTTCTGGTAAAAGCACTGGCCTGGGGGTGGTAGATGTTTCTTAGCAAACACCCTGCCTCTGAGCAGTGTCTTGAGCAGCTTCAAGGTAAGCAAATGTCATCACTTTCTCAGCAAGTGAGCACCTACCCTCAGAAGAATCAATGTAGTTAATTCCAAACAATCAAGACACCAGCTCCAAATGGAGCCAAGTGTCAGGCATATCAGATACATCCAAAAACGTAATATTTGATGCTGGCTAGTCTCAGAGCACTTTGTTCCACATGCAGGAGCCTTACATCAACATACATAAGATACTATACTCCCTGTTTAAACAAAGGAAAAAGCATTTCATTCACATGCTCTACACAGATCTGCAGAGGTATTTGGTCTCAGCAGTGATTGCAGAAGCCTATGCACCTAATTTCAGCGGTCTGAATTCCCCCTGCCAAGACTAAACACTCAAAAGGTTTTTTACTGCCTAAATAATCATGGTAGGGGATCAGAATCTGGCTTAATACCACGTAAAAGTCCTAGAAGCTGAATCATCCCCAAAAATGTATTCAGCTTAATCCTCTGGTAGGAAAAGTGACTTTGCTCATGGTGTTGACTCTTTGTGGAGTGAAATGGTTGTAAGCTATACATTTTCCTTGTTTCTTCTCTAATGTTTTATCTTAATTTTTCTACATCTTTCTATTGCTTTCCCCCCCTTTGTATTTAGGCACAAGTATTGTTTACTATCTCATTAAGCTCATCTGAGAACAATCACAAACTCCATTAGACCACATTGGCAATATATGGCTTTAATTATTTTTTCATAGAAAATTCTCACACTGGAGCAGAGTAATAGAGTGGTTGTGACATCTTGCTACAAATTCTTCTATGGGAGTGTATATGGTGGGAAGAGGGTGTGGGAAGGGCTGATGGAGAGGCAGGAGAAGGCAGAACTGTTCTTTGGGGGTTCTTTAAGGAGAAGAATCTTGATGAAATATTTCTGCATGCCACGTATGCTAAAAGTATTTCTATCTTAATGTCATCTGGTCAGAATTATAGATTCATCATGCACTAAAATCTAAATCACCTCACTAGTTATTTCTTGAGATGATAGTCACATTTTTTAAAAAACTTTTAAGCAGTTTTAATCCAATAAACTTTCATAATACTTGATTCGTAAGCCATATTCTGCTATTCCTGAATTTGCTGTTTAGCTTATCTTATGGCACAGTAAAAAGTCCTGCCATCTGGCAGAACAATCAAAACCTTACAAATTAGAACATAATTCTATACTTTCTTGGATTGTTTTGCTGGCAAAGCTTTTGTCCCAAAATATGAATTCTCCTTACAAGCTAGAAAATATTTCCTAAGATATTTACAGCCAGAAAAACTTTGGTACAAAGTGTCTCTTTTTACCTACTCATGCTGCTTCTAAAAGCAGGGGAAAATAGGCCTCAAAATCCTTAATGCTCTTGGCCTTCACTTCATCAAGGCTTTTCTGTTGAAACATCCAATATTGTCGATATGAGAATTCTTGTGCTGGCAAGACTGTTTTCCTCTTTAAAGAGATCATAAAATAGCATTATGCATTGAGAGGACCTTTATTGAAATCCTACATAGTAGAGGTTATTCCACTGCCAAGGTTGCTGAGGTCTAAATCTTGGCCTCCCTTTTCCATCTCCAGGATGTTTGCCATTACTTCATCTCCAAAGAACTACTTTTTTTTTCTCCAGTCTCCCCCAAACATACCTAAGGAAAAGACTTGAATCCTCCAGTAAGTCAGTTTAAAAGCGTACATGAAGCCTGTGTGTGCTCCCCAGAGAAGCCAGAAGAGTCTTTGTAAAGTCTCCAGCTGGGATGAGGACAGACACACTTGGTTTTTCTGCAGGCAAGAGGCTGCTGACCTTGAAGGGTTAGAAGCAACATTACAGGGGTCTGTGAAAGGCTGGGTGGAAAGCTCCTTACTCCTTCAGCTTCCTCACAGTTTTCTGATATTTTTAAAACTACCTTGCTAGGGCCTGTGAATTGGCATTCACCATTGACCTTCTGGCAATTTAATGAGGACTTCAGACCCATTGTTTCAGCTCCAGATTCCATTTCCTTAAAACAAATAGTTGGTGTATAGTAAGTATATAAATACACACAGAAATCTAGAAATTTCCAAACTTGCTATTCCATTGTTCTACTGTGATTTCTGGTTCTCAGGGGCCCTTAGCCCTTTTCAGTGAAATCCTGATGGTAAGGAACCAGTAATTACCTTGAAATTAAAGTTTCAACCTCAGTGTTACCTAGCAATGTGTGCATCAAAAGCATTATGTTTCAAAAGCCATTTGAAAGCATGGGAATTTTGCCAGCTATTCAAATATTGTCATAGTTCTGATTTTTTTCAGCTCCCCTGATAGGCATTCAGAAATGAGACCAGCCTTCCAAGGAGGAAAGACAGCTGGAATAAAGACAAATGAGACCAGCCTTCCTAGGAGGAAAGACAACTCAGATAAAGACAACTCCACTTATATATTCTGAAAACTTTCAAAGAACTGTACCTGGCTTCAGTTTGGTCATGTGTGTGCCCTCACTTCACACTGGGGAATAAATGCCTCCCTTCACTCTCTGCTTCCTGGAAGAGGCAGGTTCCTATGGAATCAGTTGGTCAGGAGCCTTATAAATGCACATTTTTAACAGGGAGCTTCATCAGAGTGTGTCTCTGTTATGCCCACAAGATTGCCATAGTGATATACTGTGTTTACTGTGGATTTCTGCCTCCTAGTCCTCACCGTGAAAGCTCGATCTCAAGGAAAATGGAAACCCAGGAAGCTGTGGAATCCTTGAAAGATTCACCTTCAAGTCCCGATTCATCTTTCTCACCATCACTTCATAGTCTACCTGCCTGCTCCAGGCCTGTTATATCTCTTCAAATGAAATCCTGATAATGGACAAAGGCCACCAGCTGTCAGCTTGGCTGAGGTACTCTCCTCACCAGATGGTTGTATATTCCTTTGCTATGTCCCAGCACAGCTTTTGCAGACCGTGAAGCAGGGCCTGTCATTTCATACTGGAGCTGCTATGATGGGGTCCTGCTCCAAGGTGGAGGCTGCTAAGCTCTACCATGAGCAAAATACATAAATGAGACTCTGGGCAGTCTTTGTCTCACTTCACTTTACAGAGCTCAGAAGATCTTTATCATATGGTTTCTTCTATGTATGTTTGTCCAAGAGGAAGAGTTACTCATCACACAAATGTGACTGGCCACAATAACTAATCCTGAGAAGTGTAGTGTTCTTTTCCTTGGAAGTTCTACATTTTAATATGTTGCATTCTCTTCTGTGGAAGCATCTTCAGAGATGGACACAATAAAGTAGGAAATGAGGGATCATTGACATCAAACAATGTGGAAGGTCAGAGGAAAGAGTAAATAACCTCATAGACATTTACTCTTCCCATCCTGTCCCAGGATGGAACAGTCCCTCTCTTCAGAGTAATGACAAAGCTCCTCTGCATAACGGTCTTGCCATTCCCCCTTCCACGGCTGCTAACTGTCCTGTAGGCACTGCCTTAAAGAACGTGCTCATTTGAGCTAAATCCCTGTGTTTGTACTGGAACACAGAAGTAGCTCATTAAACTTTTCTTAGATAAATTGTTTAGACTAAGTAATTCTCTCCTTTCTTCCCCTTACATTTCCAGCCTATTGTTTATAGCCAGCATTCCAGGCTGCGTGTGATGAAAATGCTGATGTGTTTCCTGAGTAACAGACCCAAGCTTTATCTCATCTTTCATTTAGGAAACTGGCTGCTTTATCATTTTATGCTGCTGTGTGCAATGTTTATTTTTTCCCCATTATTAACATTGTATAGGAGGAAGTGCCCTGCCCCATCAGCTGGTAGTTGCATTGTACATACCATGCACACACACACTGACAAAAATTAAAAGGAATACATTGTGTAAAAGTTTGGATAAAGCTGCATACACAGTTCACAAATTCCCTTTGATATTGGAGACAGCCTCTGGGTGACATTGTCAATGTATATTTGTGTCCTTCACACACTATCTTGATGTGGAGTTTGCTGGTATCCTCTGCTGTCTTTAACTTCCATTTTCCAATCAAAGTCCACAGGATGTGACAAGAAAAACTCCTCCCTTTGCACAGACTTAATGATGATCAACTATACTGAGAAGTGACTCACCCGATGCATCTTGGAAGCAGCAAAGGGGACCTGGGTTGCACATAAATCTTTGACTAGATGTTCTGGTCAGTAACAAACTAATTGGAAAAGTCAGAGACACAGTCCATGGTTTAGGGAAGCTATGTTTAAGAGAAAAAATTTCCAATAGGATTTTGATTTAAATCCAAAGAATGCACAAGTGGTTAGTAAAAAGAGGCACATACTTATTCTTTTGTCTACGGGAGCTATCTCTTGGACTAGTTCAAATGCATTGATTTTTATTTTTTTTTAATCAGTTTTTGCAAAGCCTCTTTAACTTTTTACGTTAACTACTGCAAGTGGTAAGTACTGGGAGAAAGAAGGTATTTATTATGATATTAAAAAGAGGATAAGCAGAGGTTGTAGGGGCCAGAAGCAATTGAATTAAAAGATTTCATCACTGTGGAGGTGTAAAATTGCCTGTTTTGAGCTTTGTACTGCCTGTGAGGACAGTTTCTAAATCTGAAACGGTCTCATATGTGGTCATCACCACAAGTATTTTCAGTTACTGCTTTTATCAAGTGGATCCATTACATTCACACAGTGGACTGACATAGATTTCTGAAGGATCCCAAAACTAAGATTACCATACACTCTTAATGTCAGGCAGTTCAACTCTTCCTAGTGATTCTATCAATTGCTCTTCTTGAACCAATTTTCTTCTCATAACAATAAGCATTTTAATAATAAACATTCTACTAATAAGCATTTTCCTTCTGAACTTTTCCTACAACCATAGAATACCCAGAAAATGAGTTACCAGTTCAGTCTTTCTTTTTACATGGTTTATCTGCATTTGCTTACACTGACCTCCCTTTGGAAATTATCTCTCCAAAATAACTTAAATTTACCTAAACTGAAACAAAGGGGTCTGATAAAACTATGGCCAGTCAAAATCCAGCTTGAACTTAGACTTGCTGCTCAGGTCTGCTTCCTTCCCTCCCCACACCCAGTAGTATTTTTACTTCTCTAACTCAAATGTTTTCAATTCCATTTAATGTTCCCTTTCTCAACACCTCGCTTCCTCATTAATGCACAGAACAATGTATGGTTTCAGATGTTTGCCCTGTGGTCATCCATAAAACTCAAATAAACAATGCCAGAGCTACATGACAAGCTCCAAGGCTTAGTTGTCAGAGCCTTGGGCCGTGTGGGTTCAATTTTCTGAATTTTCACAGACTTTTCTTTATAACCTTGGCAAAGTTCAAACCACCTTGATGTTGCTGCATTCCTTGCAAGTTTCTCAGCTCTCCAGCCATATTTTGTTTACACCATTTAAAATTAGTCTCTTACTATGACACCCATCCCAAGGTATTTGGTTATTTTGGGATCAATAAAAACAGAGGTGCTGGAAGAGCAATAGACCAAACCAAAATAGTTCATAGAGATGAAGTGTGTAGACTGCTCTTGTCATGGTGAGGTTTGTATGTCCTGCAGGGACTCTGGACATGAGGCTGATACAGTACCAAAACAGGATCTGAGTCTATATTAGACTTACACTATATCCAGCTGCAGCACAGGGACATTCAGTTCATTTGCTTTAAGCCAAATTTCTGTTTCAGGGACTGTCACAGCATTGACGTGCTACATTCTAATGCATTCTGACTGCGGTGTGATCTAGTGACTGTTATAATCTAGTGTGAACTGGAGGTGATATTTAAACTGTGGCATCTATCTATAGTCTGAAAGAGCTGTTTTAGTGTTCTCCCCTCCCACCGTTCCCTTTCCTCCTTTCCTTTTCCAGCCCTGGTGCCAGCAGCACGAAAGACACCGAGGCTTCCGACCGCCCGCCTCGCCAGCGCTGTGCACGGGAAGCAGGATTACAATGGTCCTACACGGGCAAGATGTGGGACATCCGTCCCGTGGAGCCCAGGCAAGCCTGCTCAGGAAGACTGTTTCATATGGGGAACACTAGATGGCACACAACAACCGCTGTATTACTGCTTTTCTGGTTCAGAAGCCAAAAATTGGTTTCAAAGCATCAGCCTGGAATGTGACTAAAGGACCGAGCAAAAACACAAGCCTAAGTGCGCTATAAAATCCCACAGGGCAGATAACCTTTCCCATAAAACCTCACCCTGCTTCCTCCATCAGAATTATTTTTCTATTTATAACTCTGTCTAACTTGGCAGCTTCAAAAAGTAAACAGATATTTTATTTAGTGGCTTGTCAAGAAGCAAGGGAATACTGTCATTTTGGTGCAATGTGAAATAAGAGAGTGGCACGCAAAGCCCCCTTTGGCTCAGCAAAGACAATTGCTGGGACAAGATTCAAGTGATATAATTACCTATCGCAGGGATTCTGTTAAAGGACCTGTGCTTCATTTTGTAAGTAAAATCAAGTCCTCACTTTCACTGTTTATATAGATATAAATATTTTTTGTCTGTCCCAAGAGACCTAGAAGTCCAGAGAAACAGAAATTTTCCTACTACAACTTCTTATGCTGTATTGTATCTATGCTTACCATGCATCTGTTTTAATTTGGGGCTGGGGGAAAGGAACAAGGGAAAGCACTTACAGGAGAGCTCTTCAGACTTTATTTCCAAAATACTGAAGCAATCAGTTCCTGGTGCCACTTCACAGATTCATCACAACAGCATAAAGTGATGAAGAGTCTAGAGTATAAGTCATATGAGGAGCAGCTAAGGGAGCTGGGGTTGTTCAGTCTGGAGAAGAGGAGCCTCAGGGTAAACCTTATCGCTCTCTCCAATTACCTGAAAGGAGGTTGTAGCAAGATGGGGTTTGATCTCTTCTGCCAAGTAACAACCAGTAGGAAAAGTTGCACCAGGGGAGGTTCAAGTTGGATATTAGGAAAAATATCTTCACCAAAAGAATTGTCAAGCCTTGGAACAGGCTGCCTATGGAAGTGGTTGAGTCACCATCTCTGGAGGTATTTACAAAATGTGTAGGTGTGGCTCTTAGGGACATGATGTTGTGGTGGACTTGGCAGTGCTGGGTTAATGGTTGGTGAACTTGATGATCTTAGAGGTATTTCCCAACCTAAATGATTCTATGATACTATGACTCTAACTTCTATGCATGCATGAGGTTATGATTTAACTGAAAAGATGTGAAATTTCAATTTCCTGCCTACTTCTAGTAACTGGCACACCTTCCTTGGAAAAGAGAATCATGTCCATGATTACCTAATGGAAGTTCAATCCCAAACCCACCTAAGCAGGATGCTGTAAATGTCGGTTTACTGGCAGAAGGGTGAAAATCCTTCTTTGCCTGCATTACTAAAAACTAGCTGACATAGGGGTGTGGAAGGAGGCTTGACTCTGAAGTGGGCTAGGAAGATACCTAGGGGCCCCATAGGAGGTGACTTTTCTGAGAAAGCAACCTCAAGCTGTAGAATCGAGACCAGTGTAAAGCACCCACCAGGTCGAGAGATGACTCATCTAGGGAGAAAGGACATTCAGTGCTAACCAGACCCCTTGGCAGATATGAGTGTTGGGGTTTTTTTTTAACTTTCATTTCCTTTCACGTATTTTTACATGTTCTGCATTTCATGCTACCTTTTTCCAACTACATAAATAAGTAGTTTTATTTGTTTTTCATTTACTCCTGTTTGTATCAAGAATAGACTGAGTAATTGGCTGAATCTTATGGTATTCCAGTCCTCTGGGATGGCCATCCTAAAAAAACAGTCTTGGACATCTCTCCCATTTCTCCTCTTTGCCTTGCTTAACAAGGTATGTTTCTACATAGTTGCAGGGGCCAGTCTGAGATGGAAAAGTAGATGCCTTGGGAAAAGAATTTATGCCTGCAATTATCATTAACCTAGAAAGTTCTTCAGCATTAAGTAAAAAATAGGGGAGGAAGCACAGATAAATTCACAGGCTTTTTAAGGGACATGTAATAGTAATTACTGATATCTTATTTTCAGTTTCAAATTAAATTCCTGTCCTACCAAACATTCCAGTCAATTTGAGTTATGTAATATCCGTTTCAAGGATGCCATGATAAGCAAACTGATGAAAAAATTTTAGCACTATGTAAATCCACAATTCTGGCTTACAGGAAATACACTTCCAAAAATACTGCCACAAAGTTGTGTGTGCTGACAGTTTGCTGTAACAGCTGTGTATAATTAATGCAAGTACAGATAAACGATTCTCCCATCTTTTGTAAATAGTCATAATTTTTTATGTTACTTGGAACTGTAGTTGCTAATTTTGTATTTGTTGCTTGAAATGGATTTTTAACAGCATCACAGGGGAACAAAACATCATCAAATTAATGAAGAGTGATAGCAAACTTCCCAACAGCTTGGGAATGCTTGAACACCTCTGTCTCCTACACAAGGACAGACAGTGAGAATCAACTTCAGGTACCAGAATCCTATGCCTGGGACCAGTTGAAGGCTGATCCAGCTCTACCATTTTCAGAGCTCCACTTGTACCTCCACAGGATGTTGACCTGTTCCAGTTGTACTGGACTGATGGGAAATGAGTGAAATGACAGAGACATTTCTTTTCAAAGGCATTGAGATCTCAAATTCCTACAAGTCCATCTGAAAATGCCCTTGGGGTTTACCTGTATTTGTAACCTGTATATGCACACCTAAATTCTCCTCACTAATATTGTGTGGTAAATCTTGAAAATTTATATTAAAAGCTTAGTAGCATGTATTTTCATAAAACTATACAGAAATTAAATGTTAATATTTTTACTAACATTTTCTCTAAACATATCATATTATTCTACTCCATATTTTGTTCTATCTACTGTACAAAAAAAAAATAAAAAATGTGAGTTGGTCCCAGTCCAGAGGAAACAAGAGCAGATTGGAAACACGAGCAGTGAGATCTAGGCTGTACGCTGGCAACAGACTTCAGGCTGTAAATTGCAAACACTAAAAGAACATGCGAAGGCTGGCTGTGGTGGATTCCCCATAAGTTGAGGCTTTCATGCAAAGAGTGAAAAGCTCTCTGAAATATATGCTTTATTCAAACAGGCATTTATGCAAGGCTTGTGTTATGTAGGAGATAAACTAGATGATCTCAAGGATCCCCTTATGGCTTTACACTCCATGAATAAAGAGCCTCTTTCACTGTAACAGACTCAGTATTTCAGCTACTTTGGACCCAACGTGGTGTAAGCGGGACTGCTACAAAGCAGGAATTGTGTCAAATACTTCTAATGCTGTGAAGGCCCCTGCAGAACACAATGGGGGACAAGTGTGTGAAAGAAGTCCTTTCAGTGCCCCATCAGGTCCGTTGTTTGAGCACAAAGCCATGCTGAGTAAAGAATTACAGTATCTTAGTTCTATTCTCACATTATGAATCTCTTTCACTAACATATCCACAGAACCATTAAATGTGATATTATGGCTGCACAAACATGAAGTCTTCCAAGATTGGTGAGAGGTATATAGGTCTTCCATGTTGCCGTTTCATGTGATCGTTACTGTTTGGAGGAAAAAAGGAGAATTCAGAACAGAATTGAAGTTAGTTTTCAAGAGAATCTTTCAGACTCAAAAACCAATCTGAAAAGTGATTTGTTTTTAAAGGGTAAAAGAGAAATACTGACAGGTTGTCCACTCTGAATTCCAAATTAGAGAAAGTTTGTTCCACTAATACAAGCTATCAGTAATAGTGTCTAGACAATGGAAAAGCTGGACTATAAAATGAGATCACAACTGACAAAAAAAGATACTTTGTTTCTTATTATAAAAAATTAAAACAATTCCATAGATGTAATCTGCAACAGCTTGATTTTAGGAAGCATTTGAAACAGTGACTATGATATCTTAGAAGCAACTCTTTAATGGCTTGAAGAAAACCCAGGTATGGCTTGGCTGTAGCTTCTGCAGTAATTTTGGTTGATGTGCAGATATGCATAAACTAGCTCTTCCCTATCTACTTCAGATATTACAAGGAACATAACCATGACACCACAGAGCTCAGCTCCAGTTAACCACAGAGCCTTCCTAGGCATGTACTGAAAACCTTTCTGTGTATTTGGCCATTGCTGTAGAGGTATCAGTAACCAAGCTAATTTCAACTGGAAGCCAGTTCAGATCATTTTTCATTTAACACTAGTTACAGCAGTAAGCAAAAGACAGACATACTCAGAGTAGCTGGAAATGAAAAACAAATTAATTCTGAATAAAATAATTGTGATCTCGAAGAGAAAAATAGTACACGTCCAACAGGAAACTTGTTATAAGTCTTATTTAAAATATTTGTTAAAGATTTAGAAGAAGGATAAACACTACATATTTATAGGGAAAGTATAGTGATTTAGAATAGGTTGCATATCTACAGCTCATATAAATCACCAGTTATTTCTGGAATGCAAAAAATATTTTAAACAGAAATATTTACTCTCACAATCCACTCTCAAAACTCCAGTTCCTGTCATGTTTACTGGAGTAAACTTCAGTTCAAAGGTTACTTCTTGATGTCCTTCAAAAATAAGCATATTATATACTTCCTTTCTGGTGTAGGTTAGCTTCATGGGGGTTTATGATTCTCCTGTTCATTAATCGCAGGAATAAAGTCCTTAGTTCAGCAAGGCAAATGCTAGGAAGAAGCAGAAGAGGAATGGTTCCAGCGCAGGCTGGATTCTAAACATGCACATTCTTTCTCCCTTCACCATATTTTTTCCCATCTTGCTGATAGTGCCACACCATTTCATGAGTAAGAGCTTCCTCTTTGTTTCTGCACCCTCATTTCCTGTAAACGTCCTTCAGGATTTTTAAAATATTTTTCCACTCAGGCTGATAGAATACACTGAACTGAACAGATGGTGGGGGAGATGATGTGGAAGAAAAATAGAAGAGGAAGTAAAAGAGAAAGAGATGAGAAGGTATGGGAACAGGGAAAAAGAACTGTCCCTCTGCATGCAGAGTTTCTAAGGTGGGTTTAAGGAGAAACAAAGGAGGACAGCTGTGAATGCAGGTCTTAAGAAAGCCTCATACTGTGCAATTTCATGTCTTAAAACCAGATAACTTTATGGCATGGTTGCATCTCCAACACAGTGTGCATTTCTGATCCTTCAGTGAAAACACTGAAAGATTGCCTGTACTAAAATTCATGTAAGACTGTCTCAAGAAGCAATACTGAGATCATTACTGATCTCACATCTTCATCTCAACAGTGCAGACTTCGTATAACTCCAAATATATTCCCTGAATAAGTTATGGGGTGGAGATATTCCGGTTACAGTTTTTAAAAATAGAAAACTTAGACTTTCCATACATGAGAAAGTAAATGTCCAAAACTAAAATAATGTGCCCCCAAGCAGTTTTCTGTACAGCTTCTGTATGTTAGTCCCATAACAAGACAGCAAGCATAGGTTTGGGGTTTGTTTTGAGTTGTCCTGTAATCATCCGGTTTGCAAAGGCTTCTCATTTTCCTGGAAAGGGACTAGGAGGCCAAGCCACAAACACTTTCAACAGTCGACCGTTTTAAGACAAGTTACTCTAAAAAATTAAGGGGAAGGGCAGTTTCTCCTCTCCTCACAGATCAGGTTAGTCAGGCAGACAAGTCCGTTCTAGTACCATGTAAGGATGTCTGAACACGCAACAGCACCCTGTGTACCTGATTCTGGGCCAGTGAGCACTCTTCAAAACTGCCAGGACTCTTTCTTTCAGCAGTATTTCAGGAGAGTAGTATCTCTGCCACTTTTTAGAACAGGAAAAAGGCATTGAATGGGAGAGTTGAAGCAGATGGGTATTTTCCGTCAGCAATTAAGTCTCCCAGAGCTCCACATAAAATACCTGAACACCCAGGACTGTGCTATCTGCACATTTACTCACTGGATACAAGCTGGAGCTGGGTCTCTTGACATGGGTCTTATTCTGCAGCCAGATAATGCCATTCTGCAGAGCCCTCCAGGCATTGGAATTCCATCATGCCATGTCTCCAGGGTTCATGTCTACAGACACAGTTGCAGATCAGAGCTTTAGGCTTAAGTTCTATCAGGACATGGGTGGTGCCCTCAGAAAACAGTCTTGTTTTCTGTTTGTAGATTGCCATCACATAAATCACCCAAATAACAAATTTATTTCCTCCAAGACAACTTCAATCATGACTCCGGGGTTATCTTTTCCATCCTTCTACTGCATGCTTCCACCTGCAGAATTCCAGGAAACTCTGTAAATGATGTGGCATAAGGGGTTTATTTCTGAAGTGTCTTCCACAGAGCAGTAAACCTGGGAATCTTTTTCCTTGTACTTGTCCAAAAATACATTTTTGCTCTGTTTAGTTATTCTTGAGTCTAATATAAGCTCTTGGATACTCCTAGAGAATTCTTCTCCTTCCTTGATGTCAAGGCACTTTGAATTCTTGTAGACATTAATCCTCCTTCCTCCTTTTGCCAGCCAAATTCTGCATATTTAGATTGTATCATTTTCTTACATAGATTGTAACAAAAACTCAGCAGAGAGACAGAAATCTCTTTAGAAAATTAAGTACCTACAAATTAAACAAAAACACTCAGAGGAGAGAAATTTGTCAACTCTCCTCACAGAGGCAAAGGCTGCAAAATCAGCTGATGTCCTGGTAAGCAGCAGAAAACATATTTGGAAGCAAATCAAGAGGAAATATTTTATTGCTCCATAGCAGAAGAGGCTTCAGGAAGGCTTGTAGACCTTGTACACCACAAAGGTAAGAATGATTATACCACAGCTACTTAAACTATTTTATGTCTCCAGCAGTGATCGATACTCTTGGGAAGAACCAGAGCAAGGAGGCACTGTCACTTCTCCCAAAGTCTTGCTCCAGAGCCATGTGGCACAGGGTCACAGTTCCTGTTCCTACTGCTGACAGGGAAAGGATGCTGGTAAGCTCCAGCAAGCTGATACCTGCATCACAAATTTTATGAAGAGACTGAAAAGCAAAACTCTGCTTACAAGCACTATTACAAATAATATTTAAGCTTGAATTAGTCCAAGGTCACATGAAAAGACAGTATTTTTTATCTCCATGTTTGGCGGCATAGCAAAAGCAAAGGAATTTAAGCTAGATCTATTTGTAGGATTACTTCTGCAACCAAGTTTTGTCAAAAAAATTCTGCATTGTTGAATGTAAAATGATCTATTTGGAATAACTCTTACTCGGCAGACCTTCACTGCTTCAAAGCTGAAGTTTCTGAGGAAGCCCAGCGGATGTGGGCTGGAAAACACAGGGGGCTGTAGAGCTTTACAGCCCTGTGCTCAGGTACAGCTCTGACCTGAGAGACAGGCAGGTCCAGCAACTTCTGGCTCACCAAAATGTTTTCAGACTAAGCTGGAAAAAAAAACCGGTTTGAGGTTTGTTTTTGGTTTTTCTTTTTTTTTTTAATACCAATGCACTGCAAAGGGAAAGTCTTCTTTTTAATAAGTTGCAGTAAACTCTGTTGACACTATGTCAGTCCTGATGTACACCTCTCCACTAAATTGGACTCAATTTAGTGCAGCAATGAAGAAGAATACTAGAGTTCCAGGTCTGCTGGCACTATTTCATTTTTCAGAAAACTATGGGAGGATCATTTTCCATTTCTTCCTGCTCAAAAGACAGGAGGACAGCCCACTGCCAGCCATGCCCTTTCCCTGCTCTCCAGTGGAGGATTAGTGTCTCTGTATACTAAATGCAGGTATTTTTAATTCTCTTTAAAAAGTTGCTGCCTCTTTTTTTTTTAATTATTTGTGTGTTAGAAATTCTGACCTGTTCTAATGAAATCCAGTTTAAAAAAGATTTTGGCAATATTTAGTGGGAAATCATAGTGTAACCACTCATTTAGCAGTGTTAAAATGAGACGATCCCACACTGCCCTGCCTTGCAGAATTATTACCCAGAGGAAAGCACACCACACCTATTGTACAGCTTCTATCTTCAAAAGCCTCTGCCAGGACCTGCAGGGTGTTATTTTCTTTCACTGTCTTTACAAGTGAGTAACATAAAAAATAAGAAACTAGTTCTGTTTTATGAAAACCAGAAACTTAAAATATAACTCAAAATGGTGTATTTAAGGTATTAGAAAAAAATCCATTTTTTCATGTGAAAGGTAATTTTACTATAGTCCCTACATTTTCTTTTTTTTCTTTATACTGCTATTATATTACATATATACTCTGGCTAAGATACCAAACCTTGCAGGGAACTCTACATTTAGGAGCTCAGAGGAAAACGAGCCCAGCATTTGCAAAAACAGCTGCACAGGATATCGTGCAAAAATCAAAAACATACTTGATTTTAACTAATTTCCCTTTTCAGTATTGCAATTTAAGTCAGTCTATGAGGCCAACTGACTTCAGACTAAACAGGTTTACCAAACTATTACAACCAAACTGGTAATTTCTGATAGTCATACCTTAAGTTCATGGACTTGTAAAGGACCTAATCAAAATTTTCTGCAAAGTAGAAATGTGAAGGGAAAGACTTGGAAGTCTGTCAGGGAGGAAAAAGCTGGACTTACACTTTAATAGATCGAGTGGTTACAATAGAGATGTGGATGAGGACAACAGCTGGAAACTGAGCTGACAACCCCTCAGTTTCCATGGAGTTTCCACCAAGTCCTATTATTTATTCAGAAGTTATTTTCCAGGAAAATAGCCAGCCAGCCTGCAAAAGTGTTTTCAATGACATAATTTTCAAAGGATGGTGGAACAACAGAATAAGCAGACCACAGAGAACAGGTAGCTAGGCTTTTCTTTTGTGTTACCCAATTTGCATGTTTGAATAATAATTTCAAGCTGACAGTAGTATATTAGAATGTAGTATACATGTAATATTTCAACTTCGTATGGCCAAATTTTATTTCTATGTTATTTGCTCATTTTTTAGCCCAGTTTAATATGGAAACATGAGAGATCTTTCATCACATCACTAGAAACAGTTGCATTTAAGTGTGTCCCATGGTATTTGGACCCATTAGTGGATTTCCAGCAAATGCGGAAAGAGATGAGACATGAATATTTTTGGTTGCCTGAGGAATATTTTTAACAGAAGAATTTATTTTGAACTATTAATGGGTTGGGTTTTTTCTTTTCTTTTCAAGGGATGCCTTTCTTTCTTCTCTGCCCTCAGATCTGCTCAGATGGAGCTTTAGTTCTGGCTGCTTCTGTCAGGCGCTCTGAAAGCCTTGTCTGAAGGCAGAGGTGGGACGAAGGCTGGGGGAGAATGAGAGGACATGTCAGGGAGATGCAAGAGTTGGTCAGCAGCATCAGTAACCAGAAGTACTGCAGCAGCTGAACAGCTGGGAAAGCTCTCATGCACAGGCACAATGCTCAGAGCAGCACCAAGGCTGAAGGCAGCAGCCTGGGACAAGGGTTTGTGGGGAGGCTGACCTGGAGTGGGGACACGGGGCACTAGCAGAAAAAGGGCTGTGAAACAAAAAGCTTTGGCAGTTATCATGGGACATCTCCTCACTGAGATAACTCAAACCAGGGGGCTAATATGGGGAAAATGGCATAAGCACAGGACTGCTGTGCTATGCCAGCAGCACAGCATCCTTCATGCTGTCAGAAACAGGGTGCAGCAACCGTAAGTACTGCAGTCTGCACACTGCTGCCCAAACACCACACAGAAGAAGGGAAGAACAATTTATCTGCACAATAAATTTTGATATCAAACTGAAATATTACCATAGCTCATTTAAACAGCAACGTAACAGTACAGGTACAAACACCTAGCAGAAGAGGCTTCACTAGTTTCTCATGACCTCACATGCACACGAAGGTTCATGTTTTCCTTTGAAAAATCATGAGTAGCAGTGGCATCCAAGGGTCATCTGGTATCATCAGTTAGAGCAATTTAGAGCAATTATCTATCCAAAATCCAGTGCAACAAATCTTACTTATTTGTAGAACAAATAGGAACACCAGTGGTGTATGAAACATGGGAACTTAAATGCTGATATGGAACTTGTTGCTCTTCTCAGAGAATATTGTAACAACACTGCTAAAGAAATTAAAAGCAGAACTATTTTTGTCCTGAACTTATCCCATAGAGTTTAGCCTACAAAGTTTTAAGGAATTATTAAATAGCTACTACATTTAGAATTGTTTAAATGTTCTAAAACGGTATTAAAACCATGTAATGTAGACAGTTACCTCACTGATACAGTTCTAAAAAAGAAGGTTTTTAGCACAGAGGAGAAATTGATTGCTTCCTGGAAGAGGATGAGAGCAGAAAACTTGGAAGGCTTTATAAATCACACACATGAACACATATGTATGTGTATCTATGTGCATGTGTGTATAAGTACACACATAAACAGATCAAGATTCAGATTCCATTCATGTGATAATTAATTCACCTCTTTCCCCTCACTTAAAGAAATGTAATCATATCAAATTTCATCTTTTATTTACCAGTACTGGAAAGAAAGGAAGATGACGGGGGTGACATCTAAAATTTAAGGAGCAAGACACAGGAATTCCCATTCCTTCCTCCGCCAGGAAAGTACTCTGTGCCATTGAGGGGACACTCTATCACTGGATATAAGCTTAAAGATATTAAACTCTAAATACCATACGGGAATACCATGTGAGAAGTCAGTAAGTGGACTCCTACATGAAATTAATTGCATATTGTGTAGTTGGATGAGATCTCATCTGTCATATAGCAAGATATTTAATATAACCATCCTGGGATTTCCTTTTGGACATAAATGATCTCATAACTGAGCATTTCTTTTACTAGATGATTCAATACTTTCTGTGAAAAGGTGAACTTATAAAAATGATCTAGTGAAAAAAAAAAATCTTTTAAATTAGTTCACTTTTCTGTATTATAGGAAAAAAATGTTTTTCCAGGAATACCACAGTGCTCTTAAGGTAGTAAGTCCAGTAAGAAGAAGAGAGTAAGGTGATACAAGCAGCTCAGTATATGGATTTATCAGTGCTGTGTCATTTGGTTTTGCTTCAACAACTGAATCAGAGCAAAGGACAAACCTTCCATTGCAGGTAAAGTGTCACAAGCAAGTCTGCACCTTTTCCCATAAGTGACTCAAGTTCCTGTTTGAACTTGGAAGTCGAGGTTGAAAGTATGACTGAAACAAAAATGTCCACATAACAAGAATGACGACCTTAATTTTTACTTCAGTCCCATCCTTTCCCAACAAAAAATAAAAAAGCCTCCACACAAACATTACACCACTCATATTCAGTTTACATCCTCTAAAAAAGACAAGGTGTATCACACTAAATAGTTACAGAATTATCCAAGATCTGCGAGGTATAAAATTAAATTTTAAATAAGGAAGAATAAACAGGTCACTTGAAAGCCTTAAACACATTGTATAAATAACCTGTGATGCTATCCAGAATCAGCTGAGCTGTACACATCATCTGCCCCAACCATGAGTCAGCTTGAGTCAGTTCACTGTACTTTTATGGTACTTTCAAAGTCAGAAAATGATCTCCCGGCAGCATGAAAGAAACTTCTGAAATATGGAACAAGTATTTGGTAGAAAGGCATTATCTACTATAAAATGCTATGAAATTAGTGCAATAAATAAAATGGCAGGATATTTAACATTTCTGTCTCTTTATTTTTAGCCCAAACAGGGGACTGAAATCAAAGCATAAAACAAAAGGCAAATCACGTGCTCTTAAGGTCAAACAATTCAAAACTCTTAATTCCTTCTGCAAAGCAATTCTCTGACTGAGCAAAGCAGCACTGTGGCAATACGGATTCAGTAACCAGGGAATGCTTCCAGCTGTTTGTGTCCCTCCCACTCCCAGTATGCATAACATCCTGGCTAGTAGAAGTTATATTTGTGTTTAAACATGATAAGACTGATTTATATTAGAGGAATGTTTCTGATCAATCATTCGTGCTGAATAGCCAGTGACTAAGTGGAAATGTTTAACAGAGAGCACTGCCAAAGAGAACTGAGTAAGAAGTTTATAAAACTTCAGGACAACAGTCTCTAGTCTACTTAGGAGAGAGTTCACAACCTCCTGCAACCGCTTACACTGGGCATGCACACACTCCTCCCAGTACTCAGAAGAGATCCAGTGTTCAGAACTGTGGGACATAAAGGTAGGGAGGGTTCTCCACAGTTCAATTTGCCAATGAACAGGTAACTGCCAAGTACAAACTGGTTATTACAGTCACAGAGAGAGACACAAGACTTTTCAGGCACCTATCTTCAGGCAGCATGAATCACTCTTGTCCACTGACTAGTATCAGTCTAGAAACCAATTATCTGCCTCTGGTTGAGATAGATCTCAAAGAAAGTTTGGTGCTGTCTGCTTGCAGGATCATCATCTGATGTTCTTTGTCAAACTATCAATAGCTACAGGCCCAGTAGAGGCAAAGATCTGTTCCTAGGTCTTCTGCCAAATTTACCACCCGCCTGCCTGAGTACAGCAGATATGCTCCTGAGGACTTCTTGCAGAGTAGTCTTACAGTGCATAAATAAATATTTACACCAGTAAAACATTTCTCCTTTGATATTTGAAAAAATAATAAAGGAAAGTGATTGAATCTAAAATAAAGTGGTAGCCTTTTACAATATTTTCATAAAGAAAAGATTAAAATGAGGGAGGGGTGGCAAAAATGCTGCCTTTTTTTTAAGAGCTGTGCTGTCAAAAGATGTTAAACTATCAAAATGGATATGTTTCAAAGCTAGTTTAATATTTACTTTTAATCATGGCTTTTAAACTTATTCTGTCAGCTCTGCTTAGACAATAAAATGACACAGCAAAGACTAACTTTAATTTAGAATTTACATGTTATCTCAGTGCTATGGCACCTAAGAGAAATATTTAAATTGAACAGCATCTTCTTTTCATTTTACAGTGTTTTACAAATCTCAGTTCTAGGAAAATTATTAATATTACTTCAGCAACATCCTTATAAACCTACAAAACCAATGTGTAAGTATTATTGCATTTAGTCAAGGCCAAATTTCTGTTTATAACACCTTTTTATCTATTATATAGCTTTGTTATATTTATACATCAGGCTGAATGCATCTAAGAAAATCATCTTCCTGCAGTTATATGTTTCCCCTTGGAAAGCAAAAACAGATTTGCCATTTCCAACAGTGTAAAACTAAGATACAGAAATGAAGATAAAATATTTCCTGCAACCTTCCATCTTTGGGGCAAAGGTCTTAGAGCCACTAGAGGTATTCTTTCTTATGATAGCTTAGCAAATCAGGCCACTTTATGAGACTGGACACATGTACTTGATATAAACTAGCATTTGACATTTTCCAAAGCTTTGCAGACTCCAATTTGGAAAGTAGCTTGGTAGAGTTTCTTGGAACCTGCAGATCCATCTTCAGGAGACATTGCGTGACTCAACAGCCCCTGAAGCTCATCCTTCTTGAAGGGGAATCGGGGACAGAGCAGTGCAGGTAGAACGTGTAAGCACGAGGGTGTAGGTGCCATTGGTGAAAGGGAGAGCCCAGAGTCCACACTGCAGAGCAGAAAAAGAGGACTGTTCAAAGCAGATGAGGAAATCTGGAGGATCATAGATGAAAGTGGGGAGGACAAAAAAGGAAGGACAGGGTAAGAGGGAGGATGGATCATATACAGTACAAGTTTTTTTGTGACACAGGTACTAGCCAAGCAAAGAGAATTAAGATTCATATTTATAAGTTTGAAGTCAGTTTAATTTTAGCTAAACCTCAGCTACAGCAGGAAGGCAATGCCACGTATTCAAGTATGTGGTTACAGAAAGTACCACAGATGCTGAGTAAGTTGTGAGGCAGGAGGCTGAAAGCCAAATGCCTTTCCACTACCTGAGTGGCCAGGATGGCCTACATGTGCATTAGAATCATAGTGACTTTAAAATACTTTTTAAACATTAACTAGACTGATAAATTCACCTCCTTGCAATGTTCCACCTTGCTCTTTTTGAGCTTTTCTCAAAATTGCTTGTGAATCTCTCCATTATAGTTGTTCATCGACGACTATCTTTTCACTTTCATTTCTTGCTGGTTCATTACACCCAGCTAAAATCAGAACTTTGTGTTTGTTATTTTAATGTCAGCTGTGGCCAGAATATCCTACTGCCAAGGATACTAGCAAACTACAGTACTTCCTACTTAATGATGAATTTCATTTAAGAGTCTGCAACTGCAGACTGAGAAACTGAACTCCTTGCTTGATGAGTCCTCTGAATTCCACAGTTTAATGTGGCAAAACAACGGCAACTGATGTCAGAGTCATAAAGAAGGGAAGAAAAGCTGGGTGAATAGACAACACAAAGTCAGAATTGCTTTGTATTAGATGACAAGGCAGTGGGATGAATCAATATTCACACAAAATTGCTATTAACGTCCAGACATAACCTCTTACGAAAATTGATGACACTTGTGCTAGAAAGATGACAACATGCAGGGATCATTGAGAGTGTGCCAGTGAGAGATTTTGGCTGTAAATCTCTGGCAATTTCATCCAAACATCATTACTGCCAAAGCATTTTAGATACGAATCTAAGAAATAAATAAAATAAAATTTAAAAAAGAGTGAATGAAACAAATTATTTGAAGAAACACAATCATGAAAAATAAGTTCACGTGTGTAGTAAGGGGGAGGATATATGGGGGTCTCAAAACTATCAATATAGGACTCTTCTACTTGACAGAAGCAATATTATAAAAATATTCTGTCCTGCCTTTTTTGCCATTGTTTTCTAGTAGAACAGCCAATCACCTTATACACAGTGATTCTATTTGCCCAAATCTCCTTTCACAGTGGTATCATTACTGTTTATTTCCTTCACACTGTATTTGTCCTGTTTCTTGCCTATTAGTCTTGCTTAAAATATGCTGTTTTCCACATAACTCCTCTTTCCTCTATATACCAATGAACATGAAATTTCTCCTTAGTCCTGCTCTCATGACACAGACTCTCCCTGCTAGGAGGCTGTTCCCATCTCCTACATTTTCTGCAGCAGATGATATCAAAATACTCCTTTCTCATTCCTTCCTTCCTCTCCTCTACAAAAGTATAAATTTCAGTAACTTTATGCACGAATAACTACTGCATTAAGCTTAAAATGTTGCAGGATGTCCCTCAGGGCAAAACCAAAGCAGAAGAATTCTGCAACGAAACCTCTAACAACCCTCCTTGCCCACTTCTTTGGGGACAGTGGAATTCATTTTGCCCCAGAATGAGGATGGGCTGCTTGTCTAAGCAGTGGGAATCCCCTGAGAAGGAGGGAATGGAATATGTAGGCACGTGATCTCAGAGACTCACAGAGTAAAAGCAGCACATGGTAAGAATTAACTAACTGCTGAACCTCAGAAAGTTATTGTGCATTCAGAATTACCATCCTTAGGGATATTTCTAATCTCCCCTAGGCATCTTTTTGTGGGTAATTAAACACTAAAATATCTTCCAGCCTGAAGTTTTTAAATCTAGTTCTCTAGAAAACATGCATCATTTCAAGCAACATAATGAGCTGGAGCAGAAGTTCTCTGCCTTGCATTACCATTATCATAAGTGTCTGAACATAAATCTCGAAGACTTTATTCTCTTCACTTAACTCCTGCTCACTTCCTTACTTTGGAACACAGAGGGAACCTGTGCTCCATGCCTAAGGATGAAACAAGACTCCTGCTTTGCTTACTGAGAGTCAAAATATCTAATAGACTATCTGTATAAAACAAATGATCTTCACAATGGCATAGGAGTAGCACAAAACTCCTTTGGAAGATATAAATCCGTGTTACAAACAAGAAGGAATGTGCATGCTAATGGCAGCAGGAACTGTAACAGCACCAGCTCAGCCTATTCAAACATATGCATAAATAGAGGAGAGAGCAGCTTTTTAGGTGAAGTGCAGAAAAAGAATCAGAGGAAGACAGAAGTACCACAAGGCAGAGTGCAGCTCTAACAAAAGCTGCCCTTCAGCCTCTCTACCCTAACAGCCTGCTCTGTGCCCATGCAGTCCCACCAGAATGTGCTCTGGCTGAACTCTCCTTTCTCCTGCCCTGACAGCTAAAAGAGAACAAGTTGCTTTTTAAATACTAGTGAGCTGAAGTAAGGGCTTGGTGGACTCTGACCTTTTTAGGCTCATGTCAGACGCAGGACTGTGGATTGAACTAAGGAGAGATCTAAGTGTTGATTATAAACCAGGTGTTAATATATGAGGTTTATTGCAGCTAAGTGCTGAACGTTTCTCCTGTGAACAGAAGGCAACTCTAGCAGGTAGACAATCATGCAGAGCAAACCTTTGCCCACAGGATACAATCTACTGCAACCTCCCAGATGAACATTTCTGTGACTCACTTCACTCCAGCCCTTGTGTGGCACAGGAGATCCTGGATCCAGTGTAAACATACCGCTATATATCTTGGGCACATTGTACATGGCTGACAAGCTGCTGGGTTTGCTCACTGCCTGCCTTCAGAGAAGTGGTCCTCATTGCTCATGAGAAAAGGAGACAAGTAGAGGCTGCTATCAAAAGCAATTACCACAACCATTTTGCACCATCACTTCCTGTACTAAGTGACCCTGTCTTCTAATAATGCCTTCTGGATGAATCTTGTGTCCATGCCTAACATTTCCTTCATCCTCTAGTCTGGAAGGCAGAGCCCAGTGCAGGCCAGGGAGGCCTCAGTGCTCGCTGTGCCCATTGGTAACTGCACAGCTGCTGCTGGAATAAAACAGTGGCTGCAGCTGCTGCTGCTCTGCTCCAAGGTCAGGCCAGAAAAACTCGGTGCTCCTGCAGCCAGCACAACCCAGGTGGCTGCAGCCTGGTCTGGTCCCAGGAGACCGGCCTTCTTTTCCTGGCTCCATTGCTGTCCTTGGGAAAATTACTCTGACTTTCTGTTTTCTCTCCCACCCTTTATCTGTCTTTTTTGTTTAGACTATGATTTTTCACCTCAGGTTTATAATTTGGTTTTCTTTAGTTTGGAAAGAAAAAAATAGGTAGGGTAGGAGCATTTTGAAGAGGCAGGGAAGGAAAAGAGGAGGGGTTGAAAGAGAAAGTACTCTGCTCTAAATTGAACAAAGTTTGTTGGGAAAGTGAAGCAGTGAAGATAAAAATTAACACTCCCCAGGGCAGAGGTGGGTGAGATATCGAGTACAGTATGAAGAAGTAAAGGTGGAAAAAGTTTGTGTTAGTGGCTGGTGAGATTATGAAGTTGCCTAGGGGTGCCATGATGGGAGGCATTTGCATTTGGGGGCTAATTTGCAAACCATGCTACTCCTCATTCTGTTTGATATCACCATGGCTCCAGTTGCAAAGTATCTTCCTTTAAAAGTTATAATAACATCTATATCTGCAAAACAAGCTAACAGTGACCCAAAAACTTCCTAGCTATCCGCTCAATCCATGAAAACCTGTCTTTTCTTGAGCCCTTCCATGCAAAACTGTTAACTCGCTCTCTCAGTGTCATGTACACTGCAGTGTGGAGATGCTACATTAAACATTTTGACATCATTTGCAATTGTGTCTGCTGGCTCAGATACCTCCAGCACTTTTTTTCTGACATCTGTAGTACTTCAGAAGTGTTGGAAAATAACAAATGGTTTCCATACCCATCTGTGCTCTCCAAAGGAGTCCAGAAAACAGCCAAACAATTCAGTGATTTTTTTTTAGCCATTTGGGAGATTTTTTTCCTGCCAATTTCCTATTGCATAGCACAGCCAGCCACCGGTTACTTGACACACAGATGTCTGAGCAGAGCGTTGGGTAGTACTTGAAGCTCCAGGGTGTTGAGCAGTTTCATTTACTCGTCATAGCCCCAGCAATCTCAGGCACATTTTTGCCATTGCTCCTTTGCAGTACACTATAGTGGACTGCTACAGCTTACCATTTGCATATTCTGGCAAATTCACAGAATATTCTGAGTTGAAAGGGACCCACAAGAATCATTGAGTCCAATTCTTAATTGAATGGCCTGTACAGTGATCAAACCTGCAACCTTGGCATTATTACCAGCAAATGTGTTTTTCTCACTGCAATAAAGAAGCAGAGAAGAATACGTCAGCTAAACGTCATTTTTCTCTTCCAATACTTACATTTCTTATATTTTTGGCAGATCACTACACCCCTCCAGCATTTGCTTTTATTTTGCATGGTATTAATTCCTACCATTTTAAAAGTGTTGGCTTTATGGCAGCTTTCTTTTTCCCTGGCAGTATTAATATTATATACTGATTTACCAGCTGAAACATATGGTCTCTAGTTTCCTTATCTCTGATTGTCAAAGTTATTTGTCTACCATTTCATTTGTCCAGAGTTTACTTTTGATGAAGCTGCTTGGAACAGTAGTCTATCACTTCAGTCTCATTTTCCAACACCACTAAAACAGTTTTTCAATTATAGCTGTACCACCTTAAAAGCTTCTGCTATCACAGCTATGTTACCAGACTGCACCCTAAACAACTGCACTGCACATGGGGTTGAATCACAAGCCATGCTTGGGTAAGGCAGAAACATCATTCATTTTTTTAATTTCAAAATGTAGCTAGAAAGCAAGCAGGGGAAAAGTGATTAAAATTATTAACAAGTTGCAGCTCTGCTTGTTTAGTTAACCATACCAAAACAAGAACTGACACCAGCTTCAGTGGCCACACATAATAGCACAGTGCTGTGAGCGCATAGCTTGTGTTTCCCAACACTTCACCTCCAAAAAAGTGTTGAATGGCACATTTTAATTTTTTTTTAGTCAATATATTCTCCACGAACCTACTTTAAGAAGCACTTTAAAATGTCAAAAGCGTGCTCCGAGGGACTTTGGGAGAGCTACTTTTTAGCTTGGACCGCGTGTTAGCATCACAAGCTTCATCCATCGCCTATTGACCCCACATCCATCAATCACTTAGTGACCTCCATCGCTTTTGGAAACAGTTGCCAGCAAGAGGGGTGGGCGATTCCCCCCACCCTCCTCCCTCAGTGCCACCGCTGTCCCCACGCGTGTCCCGGTCCGTGGAACCAGGCAGGGAGCAGAAGACGCAGCCCTGAAAATGTCGAGCATTCCTTCGACACCGGTGGGGAGCGGGGCGGGCGAAGCAAACACTGCCCGCCGCGGGACAGCCCCGTCCCGTCCCGGGGGCCGCGGGTCGGGGGCCGGGCCGCCGGTAACCCCCAAACAAGGCGCTGGCGGGCGGCACCGGGGGAAGCGGGGAACAAGCGGGAGTCTCGCCTCAGGGAGAGCTCTCCCTTCCCTGCCCGCCTTCCCTGCCCAGAGACACCGCCCCGGCCCGGCTTGACGGCAGCGGGGAGGAATGTGTTTCCGGGGCGGGCAGAGCGGCGGAGCGCGGCCCTCCCCTTCCCCCCCCGCGGGCCGGGCTCCCGCAGCAGCTCGGAGCGAGGCGGCGGCGGGCAGACAGCGAGCAGCGAGCCCGGGCGTCCCGCCGCGCCCAGCCCAGCCCAGCCCAGCCCAGGACGCCGGGGCAGAGGGAGCCGCAGCGAGCCGGCGGGCCGGAGCGCGCCCGCTGCCCGGAGCCATGGCCGAGGTAGCGGGAGGACGGGCGGGGGTCGGAGCCGGCCGGGAGCGGGGTGAGCGGTGCCCGTGTCCGCCCGGGCGGGTTCCGGCGGGGGGCGAGGGGAGGCGAGCGCCGCTTCCCACCAGCCGCCCCGGGAGCCGTCCCGTGGCGCTGGTCCCCAGGCGCCCGTCCCGGGCGGAGGAGGGGGCGCCGCTCCTCCGGCCGTGCCCGCCCGGCGCGGTGGGCGGGAAGGTGCCGGGCCCGGCCCGCGGCTTCCTGTGGCGGCGGGACGGCGGGCTCGGGCCTCCCGGGCAGGGGGGGCGGCCGGGCCTTTGTCCGCTCGGGGCGGCCCTGCCCGGGCAGCGCCCCGACCCCTCCTCTCCGAAAGGGACCGAGCCGGTGCCAGTGCCCGAGGAATGGGCAGCCCTCGGCTGGGAAAGTTTGGTGCGGCTTCCCCGGGGAGTGCGGGTGAGGGAGGGCTCTGTCTCCTCCCTCCGCGCCCGGTCCGGCGGCGGCAGAGCCGAGGGGGGACAGTGCCTTCTGCGGGAAGCGGGCGCTGGAGTTACAGGAAGGGGAACGTAAGGAGTGAGGCAGTGAAGGAACTTGAACACCCAGGGGTTTGACCTGCACATGTCAGTGGAAAGTGACCGCTGAGAGCGGGGTATGTCCGATTTGAATGACTGGATGATCGCAGTGCAGCGTTTTGACCGCTCAGTGCGGTCAAGCGTGTGTGTTTTCTTCTCGAGGATGGCTCTGAACCTCTATAGCGTGATGTAAGTTTGTGTCGGGCTGGAAGTGGGAACGTGAGGCCTCTGTATGCCATGTTTCACGTGGAGATTTCTGAAATTACTGCAGTAGGAGCGCAGTGTTTTGTCTCCAGTTATTGGCTTCCTAAACCAATGGTTGGACGGAAACATGAAGTGATAGGAAATTTTTTCTGACTCACTGTTTAGCTCATGTCAGATGTCTTTATCTTATGGAATAAGTGTCTGACTGTCTGTTA